>NW_020838026.1:7433292-7806061 GCF_003676395.1 Aethalodelphis obliquidens | reverse complement strand
GTCAGTCCCTCCCTGGGGCCAGACTGGGGCTGGGGGCTCTTCTCAATAGGAGGTTTTGTGGCTTGCTGGGATGACCCTAAGAGGCAGAGCCAATAGCTGCTCAAGACTTCCTATAAAGACACAGCCAAGGGGCAATGAACTACCAGGAACAGGTCCCTGAAAGGCTTATCTTGAACCAATATTTCCATAGTAAGTGACAATATTTCCACTGTCACTTAGATATGTTTGGACATCAGATGTCTTTTGTGGGGAGGTACGGTAAGAAATTTTGTAAGACTGCATCCCCACCTTGGAGCCAGTACAGTCCTTATGTCCCATGATATTCTGGCCTCAGGTGCCCGTATGTAGATGCTCTCATTTTGTTCTGCATAATGGCATCATAGTGAGGGGGACAGCATTCATTTCATTTTTAATGGAATCAAAATCCTGTGTAAAAAACCCATATCCTTACAGAATCAACAGTCATAATATGATGCAAACATTTCCAAGCTTTAAGCATATATTGGAGGAAGTATTTAGGATCATGTTTTTCCCTTGACCCCCTGGACCCTATCAGTGTTCTAGCCCACCTTAATATCAGCCATTCAGCTCTGGGATCAGCCTTCATGTCTGTTTTCTACAGCTTCAGATACATTATGTATGGTCTGCCAAAATTTTAAGAAAGGTCAGTGTTTGAGAGGCAAAGGCAACTGCACCATGGAACAAGGCCCTGGATGTAGAACCAGAGATTTCTTCATTTTCTCAGAGAAAGGTAATGCTATTAAGCCAGGTTATTCTGGCTTGAGCTGGCACCTGACTCCTGACACTGGGTAGGGGCTGCAGCCTGGGGGAGCCCTCGCTGGGAGGTGGATGTGTCCCTGGTCTGGAGGCCAGGCTTGGGGTGGCTGGGGGAGGTTCCAGGTACTGTTGTCTGGCACTGAGTGTCAGTGTCCTTCTCTTCCAGGCGGATGGCGCCTCAACCACACTCAACTGGACTGTTATGATTATTGTTTATCTTCAAATTTCCATTTTGGGGACCTGAAGATTTCAACCTTTTGCTGTAAAGGTCGAGATTTCTGTAATAAATATTATGGAAAGGGAAAAGAATGATAGGGTCACTAACAGCTGATTCCTTGTCAGTGATGTCCCTCACCCTTCTCTTCCTGGCACCTCTGGTCCCATATCCCTGCACACATGCTCCTGCAGAGCATGCTGTGTCCTCCTATCTACCCCAAGTTTCCCTCCTCACTTCTCTCCTGGCAACCGGCTCCTTCCCACCAACGTACACCAAGTGCTCTCAATTCACCCTTGGTTCATCTCTCTGCTTCGTTCACAACTGCAAATCATCACCCCACCCTGATCCCTCACAGTCACCCTATTCCTCTGGCTGCCTGTTTTCTGATCCCACCAACTCAGAAGTGACTGCAATGTGTCCAAGAAGGGGACGGGTACCACCTCATACATCAGGAGTTTGCGGGGTCAGTGGAAAGCTCAGGAAAATGTGTCCAACTGGCAGATGGACAGAGAGGCCTTAAAGTCCAAGAAGGTACCAAGGCCTAAGGCAGAAAAAGTGGGCTTATCAGATTTAGAAAGTGGAATAGGACCTTTGATAAGAGTGACCTTAATGCTTTTAATCAAAGAAATATTTTTTTCTTCTTGGTATTTCTTTCTTGGTGTTTACATTTGTTTAATGGAAAAATCCTCTCACTGTAACTGTAGCAATGTATATTTATACATCTTTTCCTCTTCTATATATAACATTTTCTGCTCTTTTTGTCCATCTCCTATTTTTTTTTTCAGTTTCTTCCCATCTTTTTTCCTTAGCATATTCTTTCTCTTTTCCTTTGCTGTTTGCTATGCGAAAATGGAGATTATTATTTGTATTTTTATTACTTATTTTTGATTATTTCCCATTCACAATTTAAAACAAATTAAATGAAACCTTTTATATGTCTCTTGAAAAAACTAACAAGAATAAATTAAATCATTTTAGGACTTTTATTTAGTTAAAACATTTCAAAGTTATAAGAAGAATCTTCTAAAAATCTAACTTTCTTTCAGAATATCAAATTTAAATATTTTAAAGTAAATTTCCCCTTTAAATTTGAGCCGAGTTAGGAGGTGGGAATGGAAGACAAGTTGGATTGTCCACTGAGGAGCGTGGCCTAAACCAGAGCCTTGTTATTAAAGGCAAAAATGTCAGCAACAACCCCATCAAGATCAATGGCAATAAAACCCAACTCAAGTACTCCAGCCTATATTAAACTGGGTGTATTTATATTTGGTTCCACCAAAAAGAACTATGGATGGGTCATGGTGATGGAACAGGACCAATGAGAGGACTTTTAATTATTTTAAAAGTACCTTTTATCACTTAACACCTCATAGGCTGGCTAATACCCAAAAAAGAGAAAACAAAACTGTTGGCAAGGATGTAGAGAAATAGGAACGCTTGTTTACTGTTAGAAGAAGTGTAAAATGGTGCAGCCACTATGGAAAATGGCATGATGATTGCTCAAAACATTAAAAGCAGAATTCCTATATTATTGTCATTAGTGTATCATTGCTATAACCAGCAATTCCAGTTCTGGGTATGTATCCAAAAGAGTTAAAAGTGAGGTCTCGAAGAGATATTTGCACACTCATGTTCATAGCAGCGTTATTTATAATAGCCAAAGGGTGGAAGCTACCCAAGTGTTCACCAAGCAATACTGTAACTGGATAAACAAAATGTGGTATATATATATATATGAAGGAATATCATTCAGTCTTAAAAAGGAAGAAGATTTTGACACATGCTTCCACATGGATGAACCTTGAGGGCACAGTGCTAAGTAAAACAAGCCAGTCTCCGAATGACAAGTACTGTATGGTTCCCCTTATATGAGATTCCTCAAGGAGACAAATTCATACACAGGCGCACCTCTGTGCTTCACTTTATTGCAATAGTAGCTTTACTGCTGTGGTCTTTACTGTGGTGGTCTGGAACAGAATGAGTAATATCTCCCAGGTATGCCATGCTTGTCAAAAAGAAGTAGAGTGGAGGTTGCCAGGGGCTTGGGAGGTGGGGAATGGAGGGCTGTTATTTAACGGATATAGAGTTTCAGTTTTGCAAGATGGAAAAGTTCTGAAGATCAGTTTCACAGCAATGTGACTGTACTTAACATGACTGAACTTTACACTTAGAAATGGTTAAGATGGTAAATTTTATTTATGTGTTTTTACCATAATTAAAATTTTGGGTAACAAAAACAGAAATTAAAAAGATATAATTTTATCCTTTCAATAAAAGTGAAAATAAAAACAAAACAACACCCCCCCCCATAAACTCCTGCTTTTTGTTAACCTGCTACTCTTCACTGATGATCGATGGAAATTCTGTAGCTATTGTAGAAAATCTGGACAATACAAATAAGTTAACAACAGAAAATCAAATACTTCTGCAATGGGGCTGTACTTCCTGACTCGCTCCAAAGAGTACAGCATGAAAATGGGAGGGGGAGGAACTTTACAAGAAATAATGTGGCAAATAGTTACTCAGTAGGTGATCAAGGTTAATGTCATCCATGATAAGGCAGGTTGATATTATATAACCCAGGTCTGATAAAACATCAGAAAAACCCATACTGAGGGACATTATGCAAAATACCTGTTCCATACTCCTCAAAAAAATGGAATGTTATAAAAACACAGGGAAAGTCTGAGAAACAGCCACAACCCAGAGGAGGTAAGGAGACATGATGAGAAAATAAAATGTGGAATCCTGGAAGAGAAAACAGAAACTAGGCAGGAACCTAATGAAATCTGAATGCAGTATAGAGTTTAAAGTTAACTTATCAATATTTTCTCATTAGTTGTGACAAAATTTTCCTGTAAATCTAGAACTATTGCAGAATTAAAAGTTACTGAAAAACACCACCCAAACATATCATTAGAGAGAAACGTTGTTATAATTTAATGTATATCCTATTGGCCTCTTCATGATAAGTACACACACACACACACATTTTTAAAGAAAATATACTTTACAGAGTAAGATCATACATAGAATATGGATATTAAATGTCAACTGTAATCAAATGTCATCTCCTTCAGGAGACGTGTTAGAAATCATTCTCCCAGTCCCCCTCTACCTTCACCCCTACCAGGAATCATCAGAGCAGAGGCTTATCAGCCCCTTCAGCTTATCCAAGGCCCCTGGGAACTGAAGTCCTGTATGCAGGGACTGACTCCAGATACTGCTCTGAATGCCAGCACCCTACTCCAGTGGTTGAAAAGGATCTTTTCAACTAGAACTTCCTCCCATGGGCAAAAAAGAATAGGAAGAGCCCAGCAACCTTCACCCCCAAGGAAGCCAACAGCCCTCCCCTCCCCTGCCACCTGCAGGACCTCTGCAGTCTTGGCCACAGAAGACCCCTGCCAAGTCTGGTTGACATCAACCTCAGCTGACTGGGCTGCGTGGAGAAACTATGCCACAGTGCCTTCTCAGGAACAGAAGATGCTCATCCTACCCAGCTGGTGCCCTCCCAGCCACCTCCAAGTGAAAGCCTTTCCCCACTGAAGCCAGTGCAAAAAGAACGGAAGAGGTGACTGCACCCGCCTGCATGCAGATATCAATGCAAAGCGGTCGGAAACATGAAAAAGCAAGGAAACATGACTCACTCCATAAGAACAGAATAAGTCCTGTTCTGCTCCTTCCAGCCTGAGGTTGATTTTTCCCAACTTTACACCAGGTAAAGGAACGACAAAGGCAAATAAAAGCACCATAAAAGTTCCCACCGTGGGCTTTCCTGGTGGCGCGGTGGTTGAGAGTCCGCCTGCCGATGCAGGGGACATGGGTTCGTGCCCCGGTCCGCGAGGATCCCACGTGCCGCGGAGCGGCTAGGCCTGTGAACCGTGGCTGCTGGGCCTGCGTGTCCGGAGCCTGCGCTCCGCAACGGGAGAGGCCGCAGCAGTGAGAGGCCTTCGTACCGCAAGAAAAAAAAAAAAAAAAAAAAAAAAAAAAAAAAGTTCCCACCGTTTTGCAGCTTTTTTTTTAAATTGGGTATTCACTTGGTTGCTGTATATTTTTGTTTTCCAGAGCTCCTATCAAATTATTTTAGCCAGTGTCTAGTTATTGTTGTTGTTTTAATATTTCATGGGGGAATGAGGGTCTGGAGCATCTGCCTTCTTGCTGGTGTCAGTTCCTAGACCACTTACTTTTAAAAAAAGAAGTCTTTGGGGACTTCCCTGGTGGCGCAGTGGTTAAGAATCTGCCTCCCAATGCAAGGGACACGGGTTCGATCCTGGTCCTGGAAGATCCCACACGCCGCAGAGCAACTAAGCACGTGCGCCACAACTACTGAGTCCCGAGTGCTACAACTACTGAAGTCCACACGCCTAGAGCTCATGCCCCACAACAAGAGAAGCCACTGCAATGAGAAGCCTGCGCACTGCAACAAAGAGTAGCGCCCGCTCGCCGCAACTAGAGAAAGCCCGCACACAGCAACAAAGACCCAACGCAACAAAAAATACATATATATATAAAGTATATATACTTATGAAGGGTGTAAAGTCTGTGTCTAGACTCTTTTTTTTCTTTCACATGGACGTCCATTCGTGTTCTATATTTTGACAATATACTACAGTCCTTCAATTTAAAAAGTTATTTTCAATTAAAAATCTCACAGTGAAAATCAGCCTTAGATGGACACTCTGATGAGGGAGAGCCAAGGATTTAAACCAAGGTCCTTATGACATTGAATCTCAGATCTATTCTCTTCTTCCATTCTCTGTGAATTGACGTGTTCCACATATGACTAGTTTGCCACTGCAAGTACTTAGTGCTTGTGTTATCTCAGTAGACCTTTGTGATGTTTGACAGTTTTTCTTTTATTCCCTGGCGCTGGGGAGCAAGAAAGTTCTGTTGTTCTGTTACACGTCTGTTCTGTATCCCATATTTCTTGACGAGTCTGTACCTGGGCCATGGACTTTTCACATATGGCCTCCTTTTCCATTTGGGGGTTAGATCTGACCTTCTGGGCGTGTTCTCAGAAACAACTCTCTGTCACGGTCCTGCATCCACAAAGGGCTTTCAGTGCCCAGGGAAGTGTTCTTCCAGAGGAGTTCATCGGGGAGGGAATAAGAATGCTCAGTGGCATTAGGTGTGGGTGGTATGTTTCAGTACAGGCTACATGGGTAACTGCACGGAAAACAGAGTGCTTCAGGAGGTTGAGAGAAAGGAATCCATGGGTTCATGATTAGGAAATAGACATGGATAAGGAAATAAGAGCATGCCAGTATATCCCAGACACACTAGAGTAGCACTGGTGTATGAAATCTCTTACCTAGTCCCTGGCCCACTCTGTTGGTCACTAAATCTCAATTCTCCTAGCAAAGAGAGAAAGGGCTGGTATGGTGACATGTCCTCAAGCCCCGCAGTGAATCTGAGAGGTGCTGAGAGGAGGAACAAGAAGTTCTGATCTCAGAGATTCATGGCACCAGTAGCAAAGTTGATTAAAATATGAGAACTGCTATGGTGGCCTCCTAGGGTCATTTCACATTCCAGCTAGTATAACCTCCAGCCCTCTGCTACATCCAGAGAAATTCACCTCCTCTGGATATACTATTTTCTACTCTTTAATTTGACCATCTTTGAGATCTAGGTCATTCCCACTTCACTGAGAAAACCTCCCTTATACCCATCCCCCTGTTTGTGCTAAGGTCTCTGGTATAAACAACTTGATGCTGTTGCAGTGGTCCCCAACCTTTTTGGCACCAGGGACCAGTTTCATGGAAGAAAATTTTTCCATGGACGGCAGGGAGGGGTTGGGGGGGTGGGGAATGGTTTCGGGGTGATTCAAGTGCATTACATTTATTGTGCACTTTATTTCTATTATTATTACACCAGCTCCACGTCAGATCATCAGGCATTAGATCCCAGGGGTTGGGGACCCCTGCTGTAGTGAACTCACCTTGTTTTGTCTATAATCTTTTTTTCCTTCTGGCTAAGTGGAGGGTTGCTTAGAAAAGGGAGTATTTGTTACATTTAAAAATATATTTATTTATTTAGGCTGCGCCAGGTCTTAGTTGCAGCACGTGGGATCTTTTAGTTGTGGCATGCGGGCTTCTTAGTTGCAACATGCATGCAGAATCTAGTTTCAGGAGCGCAAAGTCTTACCTACTGGACCACCAGGGAAGTCCCTTCTTAAATTTTTTTTTTTTTTTCCGGTACGTGGGCCTCTCACTGCCGTGGCCTCTCCCGTTGCGGAGCACAGGCTCCGGACGCACAGGCTCAGTGGCCATGGCTCACGGGCCCAGCCACTCCGCGGCATGTGGGATCTTCCTGGACCGGGGCACGAACCCGTGTCCCCTGCATCGGCAGGCAGACTCTCCACCACTGCACCACCAGGGAAGCCCCCTTCTTACATTTTTAAATAGAACTCTAGGCCAACCTTGTCCTAGTAAGCTAGGCAATTAGTGTGCTGTCCATAAAACTTGTTAAATTTGAGAATACCCTCTGGGTCACCTGTAGTTGGAACAGCCTAGGGCAGGCAGGGGAAAGGAATGGGTGGTGGAAGAGGGATTTGGAATGTTGCAGTAGGTGGAAAGTTTCAGATCTGTTCCTCTCCCTTCCGTTCCTGTCCCTATTATACACTTGCCTGAGTGCATAATAAAGTGGCTGGTAGGCTGACCTTAGCAGATAATGCCCCAGTCGCAGGGAGCTCAAGTGTTACCTAATCTCTAACAGAATCTGCTTCAAGAATCAGTGGAGGTAAAACGGAAAAGCTACTTGAGCTGGGTCTCCTGCTTTACACAGAAATTGGTAAATCCTTGGGAGGTGGTTTGAGGATGTTTACCTGTTGACTTAGACTTAACCTTGAAAAATACTTAAGCAGGGCAGTCTTTTCCCCATTCCTCTGGGTCCTGCAAGCTCCAACTGATCCTCCGAGGAATAAGGTCCAGTTTCACATAAGAAGCTTCTTCCATCTTCTTACTCTCCTTGAGACCTTCTTGAATCCTTGGCCTCTGCTGGGGACTTGATCTGATATGTAAGCTTTCCACACCCCCTACACTATGGTTTATATGTGGGGTGAAGATGCAGGGACTCGTGGTCAGCCTGAGAACTACCCACCCTGATCACACCCCTGGGGCTTCAGCCCAGTCTCTGATACCCATGGAAATGACCTGACTCTCCATCTTATATGTAATGCTTGTAGCTGGCAAGAGAATGCAGGTTGAAAATGCAGGTAGTATGGCTCTGTGGAGAATAGTCAGTCTCCCTTTCCAATGGTTTGTTGTTCCTCTGTCTAATGTAAGAGAGAATTAGATCATGTCCATAGTTCTTCCTGTTCTGTCTATCATTCTAAGATATATTGGTGCCTAGAACCAAGATCCAAGGGCAGAACATCTTCAGGGCTCCCAGGTGACTTCTGCTCTATTTGGGAAGTGACAGTGAGGCTTCCCTTCTTCCCTAAGCATCATCTTTCTTCCTGCAGCTTTAGCTCTCCAGTCTAAGGAATGTGAATTCTACAAAGATGGGAATTGTTGGAGTGAGATGACATGCAAAACTGCCAATGGTATCTGTGTGTCTGTTAAAACCTTTTCTTGGCCAGTTCATGGTAAATGTGTTCGGTGATCAGGGGGATTCTGGTGTAGAGCTGTGGAGAATTCCCCTTTTCCTTCAGGGCTCAACACCTTTCTTTAAGACATGATATTTGGATACAGGGAGTCCATTGAGGTCAGGGGTTAAGGATCTGAGCCTTAGGATAGGGTCATCCTATTGGGGACCCTAAAATTACATCAAGGGGAGCAGGGACCAAGTGGACCTGGGGCTATTCTCATCATTGTACCCATCCCTTCATGGGTCTCCCCAGCCACCATGATTTTCTGGGTCCAAAAGCTCTTAGACCTTCGGGTACTTATGTGTGCTGTTTCCACACACTTCTTCCCAGTGGCCTCTGCTCTGTGTGTCTCGTGCCACTCAAACTTTCACCTTGAATTACAGTCATCAGCCCTGGAAATCTTCTCTGACCCTTTGTTCTATCCCAATGCCTCTCCTCTGTGTTCGCGTTGGCTCCCTGCCATGTCCACCTCACGATATTTCTCACCATGTATTCTACTTTCCTGTCACTTCCCCAGTCCTTGGTCCTAGCGCAGAGAGTGGGTGTTGCTCACCACTGTACCTCTAGTACTCTTCATAGATACTGGAACTCAGCAGGTTTTCAGCAAGTGCTTTGTGCCTCTCCGGCTTAGAGGGACAAGCTGCTGTGTGCTCTCAACAACTAGAACCACAGCTCCCCCTGGTGGTGGCTATTCCCTAGTGTTAGCGAATCCTGGGAGAAGAGCCTCGGATAGGACTTTTGAGAGGGGGGTGGCAGGGCTGCCGTTATGGAGCCTGTAGGTTCTATAAATCTCTTTTTCCTTGAGATAGTCATGGCTCGCCACAGACCTGGCTTTTGGGAACAATTTGTTCTGCTTTTTTCTTTCTCAGGGAATGTTCTGATGAGAACAGAGACGCTGTGTTCAACTAATTGCCATAAGGAGGAGGTTTTTTTAGAGTACTGCTATTGACAACCTGCTGTGGATTAAGGGATTTCTGCAATTCCCTCCCAAAGCTATTTGCAATATAATAGTGTGCGGGGTGGGTGGGGGGGCAAATTGTCTTAGCCTTTCCCTCCTTTCCCCTCAGGCTTATCTCTGTGCTCTTCAGGATTCATATTTAACCCCCGTTAGATGTTCCTCATGTATCACTCTCTCTGGTACATTGACCTTGGGGAAGTCTCTTCTCCTGTCTTTGTCTAGTGTCATTGCCCACACAACTCATGCCTGTCTCCACAACTCCCGCCCCCAATAAGCATGCACAGAGCTGCTTCTATTTTAGTAAATCCCTTTGTGATGCAGAAGGAAGATGATGGCACAGACAAGTGAATGAAGATGTTATAGACTTTGGGAGAGAAAAAGAACATTCAACCAAGGTGAAACCCATTTTGCTTTTTGGTTTTATTGAGATATAACTTGCATACCGTACAATTCACTCGTTTAAAAACTTACAATTCAGGACTTCGCTGGTGGTGCAGTGGTTAAGAATCCGCCTGCCAGTGCAGGGGATACAGGTTCGAGCCCTGGTCTGGGAAGATCCCACATGCCGCGGAGCAACTAAGCCCATGTGCCACAAGTACTGAGCCTGCGCTCTAGAGCCCGCGAGCCACAACTACTGAGCCCACGTGCCACAACTACTGAAGCCCGTGTGCCACAACTACTGAAGCCCGCGTGCCTAGAGCATGTGCTCCGCAACAAGAGGAGCCACTGCAATGAGAAGCCCGCGCACTGAAACGAAGAGTAGCCCCCGCTCTCTGCAACTGGGGAAAGCCTGCACACAGCAACGGAGACCCAACACAGACAAAAATAAATAAATTTATGAAAAAAAATTTACAATTCAGTGGTTTTTGGTATATTCACAGAGTTATGCAACCATCATCATGTACCTGTTACCTCATATCCCACATCAACATACTCCAAATTGTCTTGACTACAGACCCCATGGAGGTAATATAATATGCGTTAAATAGATGTTTATCAGCACACTCCTTTCCTGTATAACTCTCTTCTAAGATTTCCAGCACAATCAATCCACCCCGATTTCCAATTGTGCAATGTTGTTGTGGATTCTAAATTAAAATAAATATTCAAAACTTAAAAACAAAGAGCAATGGTGATGGAGAGGTTGAAGAAGAGAGAATGGAAGAGCTAAAAAAGAAGGAAGGTGAAAAGAAAGGAAGAGAGGAAAGAAATGTCTATCAGTTAAAAAAATGGGACTCTTCTCATGGTCAGTTGCCCCCCTCCCCTTCTTCAGCTTGTGATATATTTGCCCACCCCATCTGTGACACAATCTCCCTTCTGATTAATAAGACATGGACTAAAAGCCAGAATCAGTTCTGTTCATATTTAATAGAAAGAAACACCAGCAATAAAGACATAGACTGAATAAGCAGTGAGCATATCTTAAGGGAAACTCCTCATGCAGGGGAAATGATCATTCTGAAGGGAGTGAACAGAGATGAGATTCAATGAGGACGCAGTTTGTTTGGACACCTCATCCTCATCCTAAGGCATCCTCATCCTGAATGACTCAGAGGGGTCATTGCAGAAATCAAAGTGGTTCATTGTATGCCCAGCGTGCTGAAAAAAACAGAACTTATTTCATAATTGGAGCAGTTTTTCTCACAGCTGGTCATCTCATCCACCGTGCAAGAGAAAATCAGACCCAAAGTGTCACAATGAGAGCCAGGCCATCAGCCATAGAAAACTATTGTAAGGTGGGCAACATCCAATCTCCCCTAGGATTGGACTTAAAGAAGGAATATTCTACAAAGGTTACATGCCCCATAAAAGGAGTCCGGCTTTAGGTCCTTAGGAAGTCACATCATATGAAAGACCCAGTATCCAAGATACTGTCCTGTAAGAGAGACCCATCCTTGCTGGTGGAATAGATTGGCCTCTCCCTCAAAACCATTTGTATAAAAAGCACTTTCTGGAAAGTGGGTTGACCACTGGATGAAGAGTGGTGAGCAACAAAGAATTTCTTTGTCTTTAGGATATTTCAGTATATTGGGGGAATTTTAGACTGTTAGGATACTGTGTATTTAATAACAGGGAAATTAGAAGAACTGAAGGTGAGCTTGGGCTCTTGGGAGACCCACAGTGAGACTGAACCCAGGATGGGGGAACAAATTCCCACTGAGGCAAAACTTCAACATTAGGTGCCAGATCAGGGTCACCCCATACCCAGGACTTAGCACCTCACTTCCTCTTCTTTAAAAAGTTCCCAGTGTATTCAGACACCATGCCATTATAAGAAACTGATTTGAGTACTGGGGAGAAAGTTGGATTCTCCCATCTCTAAAAATTAAGACCCTGTACTCCATTTATGACACTCTCAAGACTAAACCATGGAAATAACCTAAGTGTGTACACACACACACACACACACACACACACACACACACACACAATGGGATATTATTCAGACATAAACAACGAGGAAATCCTGCCAATCTGTTGTGACAACATGGATGGATCTCCAGCGCATTATCCTAAGTGAAATAAGTAAGACAAAGACAAATGCTGTATGATCTCACTTATTTTGAAATCAAAATAAACAAACAAACTCATAGAAAAAGAGATCAGATTTGTGGTTACCAGAGGTGGGGGTGGGGGAGGGGATGGGATGAAGGTGGTCCAAGGTACAAACTTCCACTTACAAGTTAAATAAGTACTAGGGATGTAATGTACAACACGACAATTACAGTTAATGCTGTATGATATATAGGAAAGCTTTTGTTTAATGTTTTAATTAAGACTATTTTTTAAAAGCAGTTTTAGATTCATAGCAAAACTGAGGGAGGTTTAGAGGTTTCCTTTATACCTCCTACCACCAAAATGCACAGCCTCCCCCATCATCAATGTTCCCCACTAGAATGGTACATTTGTTACAGCTGGTGAACCTACACTGACACATCATAATCACCCAAAGAGCAGAGTTTACAATATAGTTCACTCTTGGTGTTGCGTATTTTATGGGTTTAGACAAATGTATAATTATGTGTGTCTATCTTGTGAGAGATTTTTCACAGCAGTGTTGATCAAAGACATTCTCAGAATGTTCTCATGGATGGGTTGACAGTCTTTTTTTTTTTTTCAGCTCTTCTGATGCATTCTGTGCAGATAACTAGATAACTCACATAACAGAAATCAGACAGCCTACACTGGAACACACCACCCACACCTCATGTCCTGAAAGCACTCATTTTCCTTCACCAGATAAACAATTCTGAAAAATTAACCCCTTCCTGGGCTCTAAGAGTCCTCAACAGATGCCGAATAGCGAGTGAAGTGAGGCTATGAGGAGGTCCCAGATGGCTGCTTCTGAGAGCATTTACATCAGCTCAGAGGTTTAAAAGGCTAACAGGCATAGAGAAAGTAAAAATAAAAAGAGTCTTTTTGATCCCCAATTTTTTAGGGACAGGAAGCAGACTGAGACAGCTGGGAACATGGGCCTTTTCTTTTGGAGAAGGAAGGGTGATTCAGAGAACTGAGAGCCCAGAGGGCAGAGCTAAGATCCACAGAGAATCACTCCCAGTTGCAGGACTGACTACACGTGAGAGGCTGGACTTCAGAATTGTCATGGACCAGTGACTGCTACCTACCTCACATTATCTCCTTTTGAATGGAAGTGTTTATTACAGCTATTCTCTCTCTATCCTACACTTTTATGTTAAGTGTGTGGAGAGCAGATACTTGTCTCTTTAGTTTGCAAGACCCAAAGAAACACACCCGAGAAGCCTCGTCCACCCCAGGACCTGACTTAGATCACAAGATTCTGGATTTTAATCTGATATTCCAGTGGAATGGGATTGAGGACCTAAGTAGACATTTCTCCAAAGAAGACATACAGATGGCCAACAGTAAATGAAAATGTGCTTAACATCACTAATCATCAGGGAAATGCAAATCAAAACCACTGAGATGTTACCTTATACCTGTTAGTATAGCTATTGTGAACAAAAGCGAAAGATAACAAGTGTTGGCGAGGATGTGAAGAAAAGGAACTCTGGTACATGTTGATGGGAATATAAACTGGCACATCCACTATGGAAAGCAATATGGAGGTTCTGCAAAAAAATTAAAAATAGAACTATCACATGAGCCAGGAATCCCACTTCTTCAATGACATTTTAGGACAATAACTATAGCAGTAAGGTAATACCTTACCCTATCTCCTTATCTTCCTTTAAGCAAGTCTCTATACATCTCTTCCAGAAACAGGGTCAAAGTACTTCCCTCTTTGTTCAGTGGCTTCCTCAAATATCAGACATTCAGAACCATGGGAGCGAGGAATTAACTCTTTCTTGGCTTTATAAATTAGTCTTACTCTCTGATCTGGTGATGTCCTCAAATCTGGTGCTCGGTTTATTTGTTTGTTTGTTTAGAATAATAAAAGTAAAAAGAGCAGACTCAGAGTTTCTGACCATGCACTTGAGAGTCAGAAGGGTGAATCAGATGGGTGGCTAAAAGTGGCATAGGTTGGGCTTCCCTGGTGGCACAGTGGTTGAGAGTCCGCCTGCCGATGCAGGGGACACGGTTTCATGCCCGGGTCCAGGAAGATCCCACATGCTGCGGAGCAGCTAGGCCCATGAGCCATGGCCGCTGAGCCTGCGCGTCTGGAGGCTGTGCTCAGCAACGGGAGAGGCCACAACAGTGAGAGGCCCGTGTACCGCAAAAAAAAAAAACAGTGGCATAGGTTGAGGGGCAAAGCACCTCACCAACAGGACAACCAGACTTTCCCCTCAGTGTCATTTATTTATTTAATTCCCTTTCTCTGTTCTTCATTCTCTCTCCTTTATTTTTTTAATCTTCATTTGTCTCCCTGGCTCTCCCTCCCCAACTCTCTTATCTATTCTAAATAATTGTCTAAATGTGGAAATCCAGCACATCTGGAAGGGGAGGGGAGCTGGAAGCATATTTGATAAATTCTGCTAATGAACCTAGGAGAATTCTACATAGCACTGAAATAACTGATTAGCACACCCATTTAAAATCTATTATGCTTTTCTCCATCCACACTGTAAATGCAGTAAATATTTGGTAAAGGATGATGAGTCAGGGAATAGAATTGGAATCCTTATAGTATAGCAATTAATAATGCAGACTCTGTCTTCAAACATCAGAATTTAAATCCCAGTTATAGCACATATTAGCTCTATGAGCTTAGACAAAGTACTTTAAGTCTAGGCTTCCATTTTCTCATTTGTAAAATGGAATAATGACAGTATTTATCTCATTGAGCTGTGATGATTTTTTAAATGATGCAATACATGTAGAGTGTTTAGAAGAGTGTTTGACAATTAGCAATTGCTTAAAGAACATTTGTTATTCTTATTTGGGAAGGCAAATTACTTTTTATTTTCTACATGATTTAAAACACAATAAAAATTAATTATAAATCTATGTTATTGGACACACAATATATAAAGATGTAATTTGTGACTTTAGTAACATAAAGGGGTAAAACTGTATATGAGTACAGTTTTTGTATGCTAATGAAGTTAAGTTAATATCAATTCAAATTAAATAATTATAACTGTAGGATGTTAAATATAATTTCTATGGTAATCAAAGAAAATATCTGTAGAATATACAGAAAAGGAAATTTAAAAGAGAAAAGTGTTAACTGCAAAAAAATCAAAGTAATGGAGGAAATGAGAGATAGAAAAAGCTATAAGACATACAAAAAACCAATATCAAAATGGCAGAGGTAGGCCCTTCCGTGTCAGTAATTACTTTAGATATAAATGGATTAAACCCTCTAATCAAAAGGCAGAGATTGGCAGAATGAATTTTAAAAAACCGTTATCCATCCATATGCTGTGTACAAGAGACTAACTTTATATTTAAAGACACAAACTCAAAGGATGAAAAAAGATATTCCATGCAAATTGTTGCCAAAGGAGACCTAGGGTGCCTATACCAATAACAAAATGACCTAAGTTACAAGAAATAAAGAATGACATTATATGTTGATAAAAGGGCCAATTCATTAAGAAGCTATAACAATTATAAACATATATGCACCAAACAACAGAAACCAAAATATATATAGCAAACTTTGACAGAATTGAAAGAAGAAATAGACATTCCACCTCAACACTTTACCTTCAATAATGGTAGAAAAACCATATAGAAGATCAATAAGGAATTAGAGGATTTAAGCAACACTATAAACCAATTAGATATAACAGAAATATACAAAATGTATATGCCAACAGCAGGATATACATTCCTCTCAAGTGACATGGAATATTTTCCAAGATAGATCGTATGTTAGGCCCCCTTGGAAAGCCTACCTGTTTTGAGGACTTTCCAGGCCTAGAGTGTCAGGGGCCTGATGGGATTTAGGATCCTGGACATCTGAGAAGTAAAATGACTTGGAGACTTTTGCCAGGTCATGCTTTGCCCAGTATCCCTTCCTTCTTATCTAGTCCACTGTGGAAACAGCCCATGAGTTCCCCCGAATATAGTCTTGTCATTCATTAGAGTTTTTATTGTAATGCATTCAGTGCCCCCAGATGTCCCAGTGCAGCGTCCCCCACTTTCCCACTCCCTAGACTTGGAGTTTGGCCCCCGGCCAGAAAAGCAGAACCAGAAAACCAGGCCTGGTTGTCTAACTTGGGCCCAGACAGCATTTCAAAGTTACACTGCATTTCTTTTTCATCCATAGTTTATTTCTCTTGGGCCTTTTGGCTCTCAGGAGGCAATGTGGGTGGTGGTTGAGAGTGAAAGTATTTCTGGATCTTGATTTTTTTTAAAGAATGATGAGCAGAATGCAGTCAAGAGGAAGTCCCTGAAAATTAGCTGAATATCTCAGGTAAATCCTCTGATGCGATGGAATTGAATGGAACCTCATCCTTTACTGATAAGCTATTGCAGTAGCTTGTATTACAACAGAAGAACACGTTTTTCTCCCACTCGGTGATGTGTATATACTCCACACATCTTCTTGGGCAGCCCAGGATAGAATATCTGTAGATATATTCTGAAGAGGGTAGGAGAATAACCAAGGTCCAAGTTAGACTTGGGATGTGACAGGGAATGTTTTCAAGTGAGCAGTCTTTCCCTTCCCTCTTGTCCCCTTAGGCCAAGCCTGGACTTGAAGACCCTTCCACAAAAGGGGCAGTTCTTTCCAGGGAAACTCGATTCTGCTCTCAACACCCACATACATTTACAACAAAGGAGCTGTAACAGACATACTCTACTAGGGATTCAGTCACTGAATATCAGAAATGGAAAGGAATTTGGAGATCATCCGTTAAAACCCAATCATTGTACAGGTGAGAAACTGTAACTCAGTCAATTTCCCCTGCCTCCCCATTCTCCTGCCCTCATCTCACCTCCGGTGAAATGTTGAGAATATACTTCTTTGGTCTGGCATGCAAAATCAGGATATCTGGAGTGACAGGAACCTAAATTCTTTCTGCAGTTCTTGCCAACAAATTCGTCGCAGGAGGTGCAAGAAATAAATTTCATTGTAGAATCTGGACAATATGGGAGAACCATGGGATGAGAGCAAGGAATGCCAGGTAGTTAAGGGGAAGAGAGAAGGGCTGCTGCTGCTGGTGTTGGGACTGAGGCCAGAACCCTCGACTTTCCAGGCCTTCCTCCTCAGCCTCTGAGGATCCTCCATGCAGAGCCCACGTCTACCAAGGAATCCATTTTAGGAGTCACGTGGTTACCAGGAAGCCCTCTCCCTTCTTTCTTTTCAGGCTCAGCCTGCAGCTGTGGTTTCCAAAGGGGCACTGAATGGGCATTTCATTGCCAGTAGGGCTGGGCAAGTTTAGCTGAGAGAGCAGACCCAGCATCTAATGGGGTAAAAGAAGGAGAAGGATCTCCATTCAGACACCTCTTACTAAGACCTGGGTCTTAATTGATTGGTCTACCTTGCCCAGCTACAGATGCCCCAGTGATTCTTTATCATCCCTTCCCCTCACACCTTTCCTGGAGTTAGAGTTTGGAGAGCTACTGGACAGCAGCAACAGCAGGGTCTTCAGGAAGAGTTTTCATTATGGGGAAGGGAATTTACAGCAGCCAAGGGCTCAGGGGCCTGGCTCCAGCAAACACTGTCTCTGTAGCTCCTGTTCCTCCTGACAGTACTCCCTGACCCCATCACCCTGCCCCCTTTGCCTTACTGCCATTGTACTCACCCTCTGTGGAAGACCAGCACAGAACCACGAGGGCTCCAGGGAGCAGGAGGAACAGGAGCCAGTCCATATAAATTGAGGAAAGGACAACAAAGCAGCCAATCAAGCTCCAGGAAGGGCTCAGTAATGGTGCGCCAGACAGGGTGTGGAATGGAGATGAAGCTGTGGTTCCCTCTCTAGTCGCCTGTTCTGTGAGCTATGTCCTGGGCTGTAAAGGGTACAGTTCATACCTGTACCGGGAGGCCCTGGCTGTAAGATTGTGGGTGTTCTGCTTCCTCTCCCCATTCCACAGCCAACGCAGGGCCTGACCAAGGAATTTACATAGGAAAGAGGTGACCTTACTCAAGATAGTAACAACCTCATCCCAGAGAAGACAGAGGATCTAAGTAAAACAGAGATGGAAGCCACCTTCAGATTCCACATTTTCTCTGTTCAGCTTACTGTGTGTAATGCCACAAACTATCCCACTGAGCTCTGGTATTAGGCTTTGCTTCGCAGGCATATAAGCGCATGGAACACTCACACGTTGTGATGGATTCCTTGACTTAGCCAAACCACATAACACTGGGCTGGTAAAAGGAGCGACCATTCAGGTGAAGGTAAGGAACTGACTCACCTCAGAGTTTTGGAATGTCTTATAAGAATGG
Organism: Aethalodelphis obliquidens; assembly: GCF_003676395.1. NCBI lineage: Eukaryota > Metazoa > Chordata > Mammalia > Artiodactyla > Delphinidae > Aethalodelphis > Aethalodelphis obliquidens. The sequence continues at coordinate 7,787,700 of NW_020838026.1, read as the reverse complement.
AGTTGGAGCCTACAAATTCAGTTATCACTAAAAAAAACATGTCCAGCACAAGGAACCTAGGAAAGCCAATTTGATCAAAATCCTCTCTATGTCCCATTGTCTTTGAATGACCCAGCAAACATTTGTTTCCCAAACATTAACTCTTTTTATCCTCCTGTGAATTATCTTACTTCCCCTTGAAGCCTCAGACCCCCTACCTCCTTCTCCTTATTCCGGAATAGATGACAGATATATAGTTAGGTAGACAGATGGATAGATAGATAGAAAGATAGATAGAGAGATAGACAGATAGATCAACTTGCCTTATTGTCTTTGGAAGTTTTCATACTTATGTGGATTCCCCATGTGCACAGAATAAATTTTATTTTCTTCTGTTAGTCTGCCTTATGTAATTTTAATTGCCCACCAAAAGAACTAAGAGGAGAAAGACGGGAAATTTCCTCTCACCTACAAGACTAAAATCTATTCGGAAGAAGAATCGGTCACCATTAACTAGATTGAGAGAACAACGATTTTTGGAGGGGGGTACAGTGTAAGTAATTGTAGGACTTGGCTAAGCAGAATCAAGAAAAATCACGTTCTTTATTGAGGGGAAGGCACATGCAGAGTTCTAGAGATTGGAAGCTATGTCACAGATTGGTTCCTTTTCTTGTGATGTCTTTACCTGGTTTTGGTAGCAGAGTAATACTGGCTGCACAAAAGAGTTAGGAAAATTAACTTCTCTTCAATTTTCTGGAAGACTCTTCCTAGAAGTGGTATTATTCCTTCCTGAAGTGTTTGATAGAGTTCACCCTGAAGCCATCTGGGTTTTCCTTATGAGAAGGTTTTTAACTACAAAGTCAATATTGTTAATAGATAAAAGTGTATTTCTTTTTTTGGCTATGCCCTGCAGCATGTGGGATCTTAGTTCCCCAACCAGGGATGGAGCCTGCGCCCCCTGCAGTCGAAGTGTGAAGTCTTAACCACTGGACTGCCAGGGAAGTCCCCAAAGTGTATTTATTTCTTCTTAAGTGTCCTTTGGTAGCTGGAGTCCTTAGGAAGTGCCCATGGTCTGACATAATAAGCACCATATGAGTGTGCTTATGTGAAGACTTAAGATAAAATTGTGGACAAAAAATGTTGCCTGCCATTCCAGTAAACAAAAAATGTTTGCCTGACATCAAGCCATCAGCCACTGCAGCCACAGTGTACCCTGAAAGGAATTCAGGATGGGGAAAAACAGGGTACTGGCCCTAGATAGTTAAGATGCATATCTAAGGAATAATTTCAATGATCAGACTCTTCATCTTCCTATATATAGAAAAGCACTTAAATCATTCATCTGAGATGTCTGTTTTGTGTGATTACCAGTAATCTTTTGACGTTCAACTACATGTTCGTTTGTTTGTTTGTTTTTTCAGCAAAAACTCCCATATATCTTGGCTCCTCCCTTACCTCTTTGGAACAGTTCTTCAGAGCTAACTGAGAGGCTGTCTCCTGGGCTATACTCCTCAATAAGTTCTCCAAATAAGACATAACTTGCAACTTTTAGGTTGTGCGTTTTTCTTCAGTTGACAAAATGTTTGCAGTGTTTACAACAGATCAGGTGCTTAGAAAATTACAGTCATAATTGCTATCTTCTTAAGAGAAAAAGAACAGTCTTAGACTAAGACAAAAAAATTCTCTAGAATGGGGATCAAGATGGCAGAGTAGGAGGACACGGAGCTGACCTCCTTCCACAAACACATCAAAAATACATGTGGAACAATTCTCATGGAAATCAAACTGGAAACTGGCAGAACATCTCCTATACAACCAAAGCTGCAAGAAAGATCTCCACATAACTGGGTAGGATGGGGGTGGGGAGGGCGGGGAGGCATCAGGACAGGACCTCTGCCCCTGGGAGGAATCTATAAAGGAGAGAAGGTCCACACAGGCAGATCCTCGCCCTGTGGGGCCCCCTTGTCTGCTGGGAAATCCTCTGGGACAGATAGAGGGGCTCAAGGGACTGGATTCTGCTCGTGAGAATTGAGTGCATGCTGGCTTACTAGCCGTCAGGGCAGAGAGATGCAACCTAGCAGGACCCTATGGGGCCTTCCTGGGACAGGCCTTCCCCCATACCCTCTGCTTCAGTTCCTCTCTGAAGTACCTAGGTATTTGATGCACATTTCCTGGCTTGTTTTACAGATGTGAAACACCGCCCCTCCAAATGGAAGATGTTAACTATTGATGTTAACATGATACTTGATGACCATAAGCACATAGCCCCAGGCCTCCTGGAGCCTAAAGACTGATAATCTTAACCCCTGTGACACCACCCTGTTCCCTCATCATCAGCCAATCAGAGATTTGTTCACGAGCTGATCACCTGCCCTGTGACCACCACTCCCTCACCTGGCCTTTAAAAATGCTTTGCCAAAACCCTTCAGGGAGCTTGGGCTTTTTTTAGGGCATGAGCCACCTGTCTCCTTGCATGGCTTTGCAATAAACCTTTCTCTGCTCCATACTCAGTTTGTTTGGCCTCACTCTGCACCAGGAACAGGAACTTGCACTAACAGAGAGCACGGCAGTGGCAGCCACCAGCTCCTTGCACTCCCAATCTAGAGCTCACACTGGGCATTCTGGGTGGTGCCACAAATTCATGCAACAGCTAAGTGCTGAGTCTCTGCAGACCGGCCCCAGGAGAGGACGGGATCTAGCTGCATGGAGACAGCCTGGAGGGCCCGGGATGTGGTCCCAGCCAAATCTTGGAGCCCACTGTCAGTGCGCGCAATGGGGGCGGATCCCACCAAGCAGGACTTTGTTGGCAAGTGCATCAGGTGGCACCCCAGAAATGTACAGCAGCTGGTTGCTGAGTCTCGGGCGGACAGGCTCTGGACAGGAGGACACAAGGGTTCGTTTCCTGTGTTGATTAAAAAATAATGCACAACCTAAAAGTTGAGAGTTATGTTTTATTCGGAGGACACACTGAGGACGTCAAGCCCAGGAGGCAGCATTTCAAGTAAGCCTGAGAAAACTGATCCGAGGAGGCAAAGGGGGAGCAGGATATATAGGAGTTTGGCAACAAAGGGCAGGTAGTAGGAAAAAAAGATTATTGTTAGTAAAAGAAAACTAGATATCTCAGGTTAAGGAATTTAGTACTTTTCTATGGATGGGAAGATGCAGGAGTCTGGGCTCACTGAAATCATTCCTTTGATGTGTACCTCAGCTATCTGGGGCCAGTATCCTGTGCTTTCATATCCTGAGTTTCCTCAGGGTTCATAGTAGGGAGTGGCTGCAGTCTGATGGCAGGTATTTTTTCCTTCCTGAGTTCCCACCTGCAATCGCTGATGACTGTGACAACCTTTGTTTACTGATATGGAGAAATATTCCATTTCTCACCTGACAGGAGAACTCTGGCTCCGACCACACCACGCCACAGCTTGGAGCTGGATCTGGGGCGCACAGGTCCTGGGAGAGCCCTGGTACAGAGGCAGCCGAGGTCCCAGGCGGCAGCACAACCACCTTGATTGCTGCAGCCACCACGCCCTGGCTCCCAGCCCAGCCCACTCCACACCACAGTCTGGCACTAGGTCTGGGACTAACACAATGGAGAAAGGGATGAGACTGGGCTGCTTCTGGGCAGAACCACAGATGCATGCACAGGTGACACGTAGGTTTGCTGTAACCACACAGGCCTCACTTGCTTCAGTGGTCACCTCCTCTGGGTCAGGGCACATACTCCAGGGCAGCAGAACCTGACTGAACTCGATCCTCCTGGCTTTTACTCCAACAACTGGGGAGCAGACCCCATCCCTGTCTGGGCTGTGACAGCCATGAAGCAAGGAGGAGTCCCCACCCAACATCCAGTGCAGGCTCTGGACACCAATCACACCCCCTATCAAAGGGATAACAGCCAGCACACTCTGAGGAAAGACATGGCTGGCAACGATACCAAAACTAGCCTGCACAACAAAAATATTGGGCTCACACAGTCTACACGGGATGCTCCCACCTAAAACACTCTGTCAAGACCACATTAGATAACTGTTTCTCCTAAATTCATAGAGACAGAGATAGTTAAGTAAAATGAAATAACAGAGGAACTACTCCCAACTAAAGAACAAGAAAAATCCCCGCTTTCTTACCAGTCTACTGGACCCCGAGTTCAAAAAGGAGGTAAGAAAAACTCCAAGATATTGATGCTAGACTGTTTTCTCCTTGAGGCTTCATTATACTCATTCTACAAGTTTGGAAATGGGGGCTAGAAAAGGTTAAGTAATTTGTCACAGTCAAAATGTTAGGGAGCAGGAGTGAGATTTCAACTTGGATCAGTCACCAAAGCCCATACAGCTTTTTTTGTTTTTTAAATTTCAGCTTTATAAAGGTATAAGTGACAAATAGAGGGCTCAAATAAATAAAACCTGATGAAAGGGGAGAAATTGCAACAGATACCACAGAAAAACAAAGAATCATAAGAGACTGCTATGAACAATTATACACCAACAAATTGAACAACCTGGAAAAATATGGATAAATTCCTAAAAATAGACAATCTTTCAAGACTGAATCAAGAAGAAATAGAAAATCTGAAAAGACTGATTACTAATCATGAAATTGAATCAGTAATAAAACAAACATTTAATATACAAATGTCCAAGAACAGATGGCTTCACAGGTAAACTCTACCAAATATTTTAAAAAAATAATACTTATCCATCTCAAACTATTTCAAAAATTGAAGAGGAAATAATGTTTCCAAACTCACTCTATGAGACCAGCATTACTCTGATACCAAATCAGAGAAAGACACTACAAAAAAAGAAAATTACAGTCAAATATCTCTGATGAACACAGATACAAAGATCCTCAACAAAATATTAGCAAACCTCATTCAACAATACATTAAAAGGATCAAACGCCATGATTCAGTGGGGTTTATTCCAGGGTTGTGAGGATGGTTCAATATTTGCAAATCAATCAACATGATACACCACTTTAACAAAATGAAGGATAAAAATTGTATGATCATTCTCACTGGCAGGGCAGGAATAAAGAAGTAGACATAGAAAACAGACTTGAGGACATGGGGTGGGAGGGTGAAGCTGGGGCAAAGTGAGAGTAGCATTGACATATATACACTACTGAATGTAAAATAGTTGGCTGGTGGGAAGCAGCAGCATAGCACAGGGAGATTGACTCGGTGATTTGCGATGACCTAGAGGGGTGGGATAGGGAGGAGGGGAGGGAGGCTCAAGAGGGAGGGGATATGGGGACATGTATATGCGTGTGGCTGATTCGCTTTTTTGTGCAACAGAGATTTACACAGTATTGTGAAGCAATTATACTCCAATAAAGATCTACAAAAAAAATTGTGTGATCATCTCAATAGATGCAGAAAAAGCATTTGACAAAATTCAACATTGACTTCTGATAAAAATTCTCAACAAAGTGGGTATAGAGGGAACACAGTTTAACATAATACAGACCATATATGACAAACCTTCAGCATCATGTTCAATGTTGAAAAGCTGAAAGCTTTTTCTCCAAGAACAGGAATAAGAAAATGATGTCCACTCTCACCACTTTTAGTCAACATAGTATTGGAAGTCCTAGCCATAGCAATTAGGCAAGAAAAGAAATAAAAGGCATTCAAATTGGAAAAGGAGAAGTGAAAGTGTCTCTCTTCACAGAAGTTATGACACTATACATAGAAAACCCTAAAGACACCACAAAAAAACTATTAGAACTAACAAATGAATTCAGCAAAGTTGCAGGTACAAAATTAATATACAGAAATCTTTTGCATTTCTGTACACTAATAACAATCTATCAGAAAGAGAAATTAAGAAAACAATCCTATTTCCAACTGTATTAAAAAGAATACCTACGAACAAAATTAACCAAGGAGGCTAAAGACCTGTATACTGAAAACTATGAGACATTGATGAAAGAAACTAAAGAAGACATAAATGAATGAAAAGACATTTTGTGCTTATGGACTGGAAGAATTAATATTGTTAAAATGTAAATACTACTCAAAGCAGCCCACACATTCAATACAATCTGTATCAATATTCCAATGGTATATTTCATAGAACTAGAACAAATAATTCTAAAATTTGTATGAAACACAAAAGATCCCAAATAGTCAAAACTATGTTAAGGAAGAAGAACAAAGCTGAAGGTATCATGCTCCTGGATTTCAAATTATACTACAAAGCTGTAGTAATCAAAACATTATGGTACAGGCACGAAAACAGACACACAGATCAATGGAACAGAATTGAGATCCTAGAAGTAAATCCATGCACATATAAACAATTAATTTATAGCAAAGGAGCCAAGAACATAATGATGGAGAGAAGACAGTCTCTTCAATAAATAATGATGGGAAAACTAGAGAGACATATGCAAAAAGTTGAAACTAGATCACTATTTTATACCATACACAAGAACAAACTCAAAATGGATTAAAGCCTTAAATGTAATGCCTGAAAGCATAAAATTTCTAGGAAAAAACATTGGTAACCTCACTGACATCAGCCTTAGTGATGTTTTTGTGAACATGACTTTAAAAGCAGGGGAAACAAAAAGCAAAAATCAACAAATGGGCCTTCATCAACTACAAAGTTTCTGAACAGCAAAGGAAACCGTCATCAAAATGAAAGGCAACTTAGTAAATGAAAAAAGATATTTGCAAATTATATATCTGATAAGGAGTTAACATCCAAAATATATAAAGAACTCATACAACTTAAAACAAACAACCCAATTTAAAAATGGGCAGAGGATTTTTTAAACTATTCTATTTATTTATTTATATATTTGGTTGTGGCTCACAGGCGCCTTAGTTGTGGCTCACCACTCCTTAGTTGTGGTATAAGAACTCTTAGTTGTGGCATGCATGTGGGATCTAGTTCCCTCACCAGGGATTGAACCCGGGCCCCCTGCATTGGGAGTGCGGAGTCTTAACCACTGTGCCATGAGGGAAGTCCCAGGTAGAGGATTTGAATAGCATTTTTCCAAAGAAGACATACAGATGGTCACCAGCACATGAAAAGATGCTCAGTCATCAAGGAAATGCAAATCAAAACCACAATGAGATACCACCTCACACCTGTTAGAATGGCTATCATCAAAAAGACAAGAAATAAGTTTTGGAGAGGATGTGGAGAAAAGGGAACTCTCATACACTGTTGATGGGAATGTAAATTGTAGCCACTATGGAAAACAGCATGGAAATTCCTCAAGAAATTAATAAGTGAACTACCATATAATTCAGCTATTCCACTTCTGTTTTTATCCAGAGAATAAAAAAAAATTAAAAAGATATTTCACTCCTATGTTCATTGTAGCATTATTTTTCAATAGCCAAGATATGGAAACAAAGTGTCCATCGATGGATGAATGAATAAAGAAGATGTGGTTTATATGTATACAATGGAATGCTATTCAGCCATAAAAAATAATGGAATCTTGCCATTTGTGACAACATGGTTGGACCTTGAGGGTATTCTACTAAGTGAAATAAACCAGAAGGAAAAAGACAAATACCATATGATTTCACTCATATGTCAAATCCAAATACAAAACAAACAAAACAAAACTCATAAGATACAGAGAACAGATCAGTGGTTACCAGAGGGAAGGGGGCTAGGGGTAGGTGAAAAATGCTAAAGGGGCAACTGTATGGTGATGAATGGTAACTAGACCTTTGGGAGAATCACTATGTAGTATATAGAGATGTTGAATTATAACCTGAAACTTATATAATAAAAAAAAAGAAAGAAAATGGAACTCAGAAAAAATTAAACTGTGAGAGAAAAGAGACTGTTAACTTAGAGAACAAGTGGTAAGAAATGATGGGTCTTGGGAAACACTTTGAAGAGACAGCCAACAGGACTTGCTAATGGATTGAATGTGTGGTGCGGTGGGGGGGTAAGGAAAGAAAAAAGAGAAATCTATGATGGCCCTTAGTTTTTAGCTCGAGCAATTGGGTGAATGGTGCAGTGATTGGGTGACATGGGACAGAATGTGAGAAAAGTGAGGTGAGGCTAGAGTGGGGAGACAGGTGTGTGGAGGGTATTGTGTTGGAGTGAGTTGGGATAGGAAATCAGTTGTTTGTTTTGGGGCATGTTAAGTTTGAAAAACTCACCAAATGCAGATTTTTAAAAGGCAGTGGAGAGTTTAGGGAGGAAGGTAGAGATTTGCCAGTCATCAGTGTATAGAGGGTATTTAGAACTATGACATGTGATCAGTAGAGGAGTTAAATAATAGGGTAAGAAGACCAAGGACTGAGAAAGTCATATCACTCCATAGCCTCAGATTTTTGGCACTGAACTGAAAAGAAAAAATAAAAATCTGAAACTCAAGCCACTAGTTGTTATTATTATTTATTGCTGGTGGTGCTGTTGTTATTGTTGTTTCATACAGCTCTTGTGCACCTGCTTGCATAGTGGCATGCCCAATAAGCACAGTGTTTTCAGTATGGCTTTCACACTGTGGCCTCTGCTGCTTGCTAAGAATCCTCCTGAATGAATAGTCAGATTTGTGTCTACCGATTGTCTTCTAAGGATCAGTCAAATGGTGGCATCGGAATAATGCAAGTAGCAAAAATAGGTCCCCCCACCCAATACCCCATAAAGCCAATTGGTGGTACTGAATGGTAGGAGATGGGACAGAAGACAGAATGGTAAACTACTGATGCATGTTGAGAAACAAAAGATAACCTTATAATTAAATATATATATATTATGATTCAAATTATGCCCCACTATACCTGTGATACTAAACTTGTGGCTAGTTCATCAGTTTTGAATTACTGGGTACCTCTGTTGACCTGAGCAGAAAGTCCTCATCACAATGTCTTTGGAGCTGCATTCCAGACTTCTACTGGGGGGAGGGACTTTTCTGGGACAAGGAGGGGAGTATGGAGCTGTTACAGGAATCTCACTTTCTTATACTGCATGTGAGCACACACTCTCAGGAAACATCAAAGACATGGAAAGGAGGCTGTGTCCTCTTTCTAACCTTGCATTGTCAACATTTTGGCACATGTTTAAGTCTTTGAAATGATAAGCGCTGTTTTTTTTCGCTTGAGTATATTGATGTCTTATACATGTACTAATGCCCTCTTACTCCTTCTCCACCCACCTCTGGATGGTGCCAAGAGTTCCAGTGTTGCCTTGTTCCTCTTCTCACATGACTAAGCTTTTCACCTCTCATCTGATGCCCATTTGCACTTTAATGATCAAAAACTATCTCAGCTCATGGCCTCAAGAAGAAGATGTTCTGTTCTCCTAACCCCACAGGCTGCACCCAAGGCTTATGTTCCCAGGCTTATCAGGATTATATTCTGATGACCTACTAGGTCCACAACCCTCCTCCTACCCTGTCTGGAGCTACATGAAGCTCTCAAGAAGACCCCTTGCATTATTGCCCCTCTTTGAGAGCAGGATCCAGTCTTTGCCTGGCGCTGTGAGTCATAATCAGGGGATGCACTTCTCTCAGGGCCTCATCTCCTTGACTTTGGTTATGCAACACCTCCTTCTTCAGTTTCATCATTTTCTTGCTTCCTCTGAGGCTTCTCCCAGGTTGAAGTGCTTAAAATAATCTCTCTCTCCTTTCTTCATTCCTCCGAGCAGCTTCAGCATCCCAACTCTGTAAGGACAGACTTCCTGTGCTCCAAGGATCAGAAGCAAAGCTTGCTTCTCTAACCAATGCTTGTTAAGACTCTATTTCAATGGATTTAATTCAACAAATTCTTACATACTGAGAAAAGAATAAGCTCCAGGTGGGCAACATGAAAGTCATAACAAGAGCAGCAATAGTGGGAATGGAGAAGGAAATGACAGTCCTGATCTTATGAAGACAGCACAGACTGGACTCTGTCAGTGGTTTAATGTGAAATGAGAGAGGAAGAGGAGTCAAAGATAAGGCTGACTATTTTCATATCATGGGTCTCAGCTGTGCTGTGGGAACACACAGGAGGAACAGGGAGGCAGAGGAGGAGTCCTGGAAGGAAGACCCATGGTTGAGGCATTTTCCTAGCATGTGCAAGAGAGAATGGGGCTTCTGCAGGGAGATGAGGAAGCTCTCCATTGTGGAAGCTTAGGGTGCATGCTGAGTGGGGCTGTCTGCATAGCAAGCAACTGGGAGAGAGCATCACCCCACCCTGGGAGATTTCCAGGACCCTCCAGCCTTCCTCACAATGACCCAGAGACTCAACTCTCTTTCTTTCCTTCCCACACTATCACTATCCACTTCATGTTTCAGATTTCCTCCATCTATGCGTGGCCACGCAATAGGCCGCTAGGCTCCATGACCCTACATACACTTTTCAGTTTTGGGATTTTACTGCTGATCACTTCAAACACAAGAACATTACAAGAGTTTTAAAAATTTTACCAAGTTAGAGACTTCCCTGGTGGTCCAGTGGTAAAGAATCCGCCTTCCAATGCAGGGGATGCGGGTTTGATCCCTGGTCAGGGAACTAAGATCCCACATGCTGCAGGGCAACTAAGCCCACATGCCGCAACTACTGAGCTTGCAAGCCTCAAGTAGAGAGCCTGCACACCGCAAACTACAGAGCCCACATGCTCTGGAATCCATGCGCCACAACTAGAGAAGAGAAAACCCGCATGCCACAACTAGAGAGAAGCCCACACGCCGAAAGATCCCCCATGCCTCAATGAAGATCCCATGTGCCGCAACTAAGACCTGATGCAGCCAAAAATAAATAAATACATAAATAAAATAAAAATATATATAAAAAAATCTTACCAAGTTATTATAATCTCTGGTCTATGAAAACCAGCTACCTTCTTTCCATGGGTGATCTTTATAGCATCATGCTCAGTGTTGGATGAAACTCTGTTTAAATCTGGATTCTCCACTTGCTGGTTGTGTGACCCTGTGTGTGTCCTTTAACCTCTCTATCCTCAGGGGTTTTTTACCTAGAAAAAAAATAAACAATGGTATCTATCAAGAATAATTGTGAGGACTAAATTAGAATTTATGAGCTATTTAATTATTTTAAAATATACATTTTGAAGAGCCCTGGAGGCATCATCAGTGGAAATGACAGACGAGGGAGCTCGAAAGGACTGTCCCTCCACAGAAACACTGACCAAAAGAGCAAAATTCATTGAAATCCACTTTGTCTAAGGTTTACAGCAACCAAGAAATGATGAATCAGAATAAGGCAGCTTAAACATGGTAGGAAAGTTCTATGGCATTTTTAAAATAACAGATTTCTCCCAGCTTGCTTCACACACACACACACACACACACACACACACACACACACACACACACATAGAGCGAGAGAGAGAGAGAGACAGAGGACAGAGACAGAGACAGAGAAAGAGAGAGAGATAGAGGAAATACGAAGGGGGAATGTGCTTCAGTAAACTGGTCAGGGATAGCCTCAATGTAAACTCAGCAAAACAGAAGGTTATATGCTACCATGGGACTGCTGGTCTCTGAGCATGACTTTCATGACTGGTGAATTTACCTTGGAAAGTAGAAGAGGAATCCCTTATTTCTCCTTAGCTGAGGTCACCCTTAGAAAAAATTATCACATTCACAGAAAGATAGGCAAGATGAAAAGGCAGAGGTCTAGGTACCAGATGAAAGAACAAGATAAAACCCCAGAAAAACAACTAAATGAAGTGAAGATAGGCAACCTTTCAGAAAAAGAATTCAGAAAAATGTTAGTGAAGATGATCCAGGACCTCAGAAAAAGAATGGAGGCAAAGATTGAGAAGATGCAAGAAATGTTTAACAGAGACCTAGAAGAATTAAAGAACAGAGATGAAGAATACAATAACCGAATGGAAAAATACACTATAATGAATCAATAGCAGAATAACTGAGGCAGAAGAATGGATAAGTGACCTGGAAGACAGAATGGTGGAATTCACGGCTGCAGAACAGAATAAAGAAAAAAGAATGAAAAGAAATGAAGACAGCCTAAGAGACCTCTGAGACAACATTAAATGCAACAACATTTGCATTATAGGGGTCCCAGAAGAAGAGAGAGAGAAAGGACCCAAGAAAATATTTGAAGAGACTATAGTCGCAAACTTCCCTATCACGGGAAAGGAAATAGCCACCGAAGGCCAGGAAGTGCAGAGAGTCCCATACAGGATAAACCCAAGGAGAAACACGCCAAGACACATAGTAATCAAATTGGCAAAAATTAAAGACAAAGAAAAATTATTGAAAGCAGCAAGGGAAAAACGACAAATAACATTCAAGGGAACTTCCATAAGGTTAACAGCTGATTTCTCGGCAGAAACTCTACAAGTCAGAAGGGACTGGCATGATATATTTAAAGTGATGAAAGGGAAAAACATACAACCAAGATTACTCTGCCCAGCAAGGATCTCATTCACATTCGACAGAGGAATCAAAAGCTTTACAGACAAGCAAAAGCTAAGAGAATTGAGCACCACCAAACCAGCTCTACAACAAATGCTAAAGGAACTTCTCTAAGTGCAAAACACAAGAGAAGAAAAGGACCTACAAAAACAAACCCAAAACAATTAAGAAAATGGTCATGGGAACATACATATCAACAATTACCTTAAATGTGAATGGATTAAATGCTCCAACCAAAAGACACATGCTTGCTGAATGGATACAAAAACAAGATCCATATATATGCTGTCTACAAGAGACCCACTTCAGACCTAGGGACACATACAGACTGAAAGCGAGGGGATGGAAAAAGATATTCCATGCAAATGGAAATCAAAAGAAAGCTGGAGTAGCAATACTCATAGCAGATAAAATAGACGTTAAAATAAAGAATGTTACAAGAAACAAGGAGTGACACTACATAACAATCAAGGGATCAATCCAAGAAGAAGATATAATAATTATAAATATATATGCACCCAACATAGGAGCACCTCAATACATAAGGCAACTGCTAACAGCTATAAAAGAGGAAATTGATAGTAATGCAATAATATTGGGGCACTTTAACACCTCACTTACACCAATGGACACATCATCCAAACAGAAAATTAATAAAGAAACTCAAGCTTTAAATGACACAATAGACCAGATAGGTTTGACTGATATGGATAAGACATTCCATCCAAAAACAGCAGATTACCCTTTCTTCTCAAGTGCGCACAGAACATTCTCCAGGACAGATCACATCTTGGGTAACAAATCAAGCCTCAGTAAATTTAAGAAAATTGAAATCATATCAAGCATCTTTTCTGACCACAATGCTATGAGATTAGAAATCAATTACAGGGAAAAAACACAAATTACGTAAAAAACACAAACACATGGAGGCTAAACAATACGTTACTAAATAACCAAGAGATCACTGAAGAAATCAAAGAGGACATCAAAAAATACCTAGAGACAAATGACAATGAGGACACGACAATCCAAAACCTATGGGTTGCAGCAAAAGCAGTTCTAAGAGGGAAGTTTATAGCTATACAAGCCTACCTCAAGAAACAAGAAAATCTCAAATAAACAATCTAACCTTACACCTAAAGGAACTAGAGAAAAAAGAACAAACAGAACCCAAAGTTAGCAGAAGGAAAGAAATCATAAAGGTCAGAGCAGAAATAAATGAAATAGAAACAAAGAAACAATAACAAAGATCAATAAAACTAAAAGCTGGTTCTTGAGAAGATAAACAAAATTGATAAACCATTAGGGAGACTCATCAAGAAAAAGTGGGAGAGGACTTAAATCAATAAAATTAGAAATGAAAAAGGAGAATTTACAACGGACACAACAGAAATACAAAGCATCTTAAGAGACTACTACAAGCAACTCTATGCCAATCAAATGGACAACCTGGAAGAAATGGACACATTCTCAGAAAGGTATAACCTTCCAAGACTGAACCAGGAAGAAATCGAAAATATGAACAGGCCAATCTCAAGTAATGAAATTGAAACTGTGATTAAAAATCTTCCAACAAACAAAAGTCCAGGACAAGACGGCTTCACAGGTGGATTCTATCAAACGTTTAGAGAAGAGATAACACCCATCCTTTTCAAACTCTTCCAAAAAATTGCAGAGGAAGGAACACTCCCAAACTCATTCTATGAGGTCACCATCACCCTGATACCAACACCAGACAAAGATACTACAAAAAAAGAAAATTACAGACCACTATCACTGATTAATGTAGATGCAAAAATCCTCAACAAAATACTAGCAAACAGAATCCAACAACACATTAAAAGGATCATACACCATGATCAAGTGGGATTTATCCCAGGGATGCAGGGATTCTTCAATATATGCAAATCAATCAATGTGATACACCATATTAACAAATTGAGAAGAAAACCCATATGATCATCTCAATAGATGCAGAAAAAGCTTTTGAGAAAATTCAACACCATTTATGATAAAAACTCTCCGGAGAGTGGGCATGGAGAGAACCTACTTCAACATAATAAAGGCCATATATGACAAACCCACAGCAAACATCATTCTCAATGGTGAAAAACTGAAAGCATTTCCTCTAAGATCAGGAAAAAGACAAGGATGTCCACTCTCACCACTATTATTCAGCATAGTTGTGGAAGTCCTAGCCATGGCAATCAGAGAAGAAAAAGAAATAAAAAGAATACAAATTAGAAAAGAAGAAGTAACACTGTCACTGTTTGCAGATGACATGATACTATATATAGAGAATCCTAAAGATGCCACCAGAAAACTACTAGAGCTAATCAATGAATTTGGTAAAGTTGCAGGATACAAAATTAATACACAGTAATCTCTTGCATTCTTATACACTAATGGTGAAAAAATCTGAAAGAGAAATTAAGGAAACACTCTCATTTATCATTGCAACAAAAAGAATAAAATACCTAGGATTAAATCTACCTAGAGAGACAAAAGACCTGTATGCAGAAAACTATGACACTGTTGAAAGAAATTAAATATGATACCAACAGATGGAGAGATATACCATGTTCTTGGATTGGAAGAATCAACATTGTGAAAATGACTATATTAACCAAAGCAATCTACAGATTCAATGCAATCCCTATCAAAGTACCAATGCATTTTTTACAGAACTAGAACAAAAAGTCTTAAAATTTGTATGGAGACACAAAAGACCCCGAATAGCCAAAGCAGTCTTGAGGGAAAAAAACAGAGCTGGAGGAATCAGACTCCCTGACTTCAGACTATACTACAAAGTTACAGTAATCAAGACAATATGGTACTGGTACAAAAACAGAAATATAGATCAATGGAACAGGATAGAAAGCCCAGGGATAAACCCATGCACCTATGGTCAACTAATCTATGATAACGGAGGCAAGGACATACAATGGAGAAAAGACAGTCTCTTCAATAATTGGTGCTGGGAAAACTGGACAGCTACATGTAAAAGAACGAAATTAGAACACTCCCTAACACCATACACAAAAATAAACTCAAAATGGATTAGAGACCTAAATTAAGACCGGACACTATAAAACTCTTAGAGGAAATCATAGGAAGAACACGCTTTGACGTAAGCCACAGCAAGATCTTTTTTGATCTACCTCCTAGAGTAATGGAAATAAAAACAAAAATAAACAAATGGGACCTAATGAAACTTAAAAGCTTTTGCAAAGCAAAGGAAACAAGCTGAAAAGACAACCCTCAGAATGGGAGAAAATATTTGCACACGAATCAACAGACAAAGGATTAATCTCCAAAATATATAAACAGCTCATGCAGCTCAATATTAGAAAAACAAACAACCCAATCAAAAAATGGGCAGAAGACCTAAATAGACATTTCTTCAAAGAAGACATACAGATGGCCAAGAAGCCCACGAAAAGCTGCTGCTCAACATCACTAATTATTAGAGAAATGCAAATCAAAATTACAATGAGGTATCACCTCACACCAGTTAGAATGGGCATCATCAGAAAATCTACAAACAATAAATGTTGGAGAGGGTGTGGAGAAAAGGGAACCCTCTTGCACTGGTGGTGGGAATGTAAATGGATACAGCCACTCTGAAGAACAGTATGGAAGTTCCTTCAAAAACTAAAAATAGAATTACCATATGACCCAGCAATCCCACTACTGGGCATATACCCAGAGAAAGCCATAATTCAAAAAGATACATGCACTCCAATGTTCATTGCAGCACTATTTACAATAGCCAGGTCATGGAAGCAACCTAAATGCCCATCGACAGACGAATGGATAAAGAAGATGTGGTACATATATACAATGGAATATTACTCAGCCATAAAAAGGAACAAAATTGGGTCATTTGTAGAGACGTGGATGGATCTAGAGACTGTCATACAGAGTGAAGTAAGTCAGAAAGAGAAAAACAAATATCGTATATTAACGCATATATGTGGAAACTAGAAAAATGGTCCAGATAAACCAGTGTGCAGGGCAGAAATTGAGACACAGATGTAGAGAACAAACGTATGGACACCAAGCGGGGAAAGCAGCAGGGGTGGTGGTGGTGTGATGAATTGGGAGATTGGGACTGACATATATACACTAATATGTATAAAATGGATAACTAATAAGAACCTGCTGTATAAAAAAATAAAATAAAATTCAATAAATAAATAAATAGAGTTCTCCTGGTGATAGTAGAGTCGTTGAAACAGCACATTGAAAATACAGAACATTTTATTTGAGCTGTAAGCTATACAGGAACAATGGGTAGATTATTCTTCATTGTTGACTGCCTCCCCAGTTACTTTAACATCCACGTTACCTTCTCCAGCCCCCAGCACTCTAGAATGAACTATCTAGGGAACTGTGGACGTATTGAACAATTCTGAGACTCCCAGCCAATCCTCGGGGATGCTGGGTCTCATGGTAGAAAAGAATACGCACAGAAGGTCTCCTCAGAGACACTTCTTTCATGTTCTTTCTTGGATCTGCACATATTGTCTGAAATTTCCATTTTCACATCCCTCAAGAGCGTAGAACTTCTCTGGTTTCATGTAGTCTCAGTCCCCCAGAACGGAGCTGCTCCCTTGCTTGAGGAAAAGAGACAAAATTTTCTGATCTGACTGTTCCTTCAAACCGTGATCTAGAAGAAATTGTTCTTTTCCTGCCAGATCACTGGTATAAATCCTATGGGTACTGGGAAAACCCCAGGAGCTTAAGGTCATTGGGCTGCCTTGGAACAGTAACTGTGGTTCTTCATCTTGTTGACCTTCCTCATCACATGTGACATCTGCCTAAGGTGAGATCTCTTTCCTCAAATCAAATCTTGGCACTCACCACCAGCTCCATTAACCTATCCAAAAATGTCACTGTGTGAAAATACCTCTATGACCAATGAATTTCAGGATATTTTTACTGTATTCACCATGGAGAGTAGATCTATGTCTTTTGAAAATAATGGTAACCGATTGGAAAGTGGATTTCCATTCAAGAAATATCACTTTATTGTTTTGCATGGTAACATTGGAGATGCAAACCAAAAATCCTAGTGCATAATCTAAACATCTTCTAATCATATGCATAAAGATGTAATTGAGTACTCACCTAGTCACTCGCAGAGCTGAGGAAAATCCAGGGCTACTCTTCTGGACTAACTGGACCTCCAGAACTCTGTGATGGAGAGAAGGGTAGCATGAGTAAAGGGGTCATACAGACTCCACATGAGGTTTGGGGCAATAGACAAAAGGAATTCATTCCTGAACACTTTTAAGTCATGGGTCTGTAATTTATGACATAAGAATAATTATTTTGGGGTATCCTAAGAGGATAGGAAAAAAGGATTAGGAGCACTGAGAAAAGGTATTCAATGTGGCCCAGTAAGAAAATCAGGTATTATGGGATACTAAGACTGGGAGTGTGAATTGGAGGAGATTTTAGGAGAAAAGTAAGTCAATAAAATAGGGTTCAAATATAAGCAACTAATTCAGGCGGATCAGTAAAGCTGAGAGGGGGAAATTTCTGCTTTAGCAGAAGTGGTAAAATAATATCATCGGAGTGTAATTAAGTGAGGAGACAGTTTCTTGTGGGGCAGAGGAAGAAAACCTTTCCTTCTTTCGTGTGTGCCACCATTAGTCAAAGAATTAACTACGGAATTCCTAGAAGGCAAGGAGGGGAGATCTCAAAAAGTCGAAGAAAGAAATGTAAAGGTGTAAGAGAAGATGCTAAATTTCAGGGCATTGAGAGGAGGGAAAGGGACAGATCTTCTAGTGAATATGCAGAACACAAAAACCAGCGATGTAGAGTGTGTGTGTGTGTGTGTGTGTGTGTGTGTGTGTGTGTGTTAGAAAGTAATACATGATGACTTCATGGTGTTATTTCAAAGCTTCACCAGAGTCCTAGGTGCCACAGGTAAGCAGTTAACTAGTTATATCCCCTTCCTCCTTCCTCCCTGTATGGAAATGTCCATTTGCTCTTTGGGCATGTAGTAACAACCCCCAGTATATTCTGGAGAGCATCTCTTCATACGTCACTCTTGCTGTCGCTGCCTCTTCAGCCAACATCTGTCTTAGACTACTACCCCACTTTGCTGTAGACCTATAGTGTGCTCTATTGCAGTCTGCTTCCTTCAGGTTGCTGTTTCTTTCCCCTGTATTTCTTTGCCCTAAGCATGGGCACAGACCCTTCTTTCAAGTCCTTGCAATGACGGCACAGACTAAGCTGCAACTCCCATCACAATTTTTGGAAGGTATAGGAATAACTGAAGGAAACTAACAGAAAACTTAGAATGAGATACTAAATATGGCTGTTCTTAGAATCCACAGGCTCAATCCCCTCTACAGGAATTTTACATTCAATCACCACCCTAATTGATTACCTAGTCACTCTCAGAGTTGAGGTAACACCCCCCCACACACAATTCCTGGCTCAACATCAAGTGGAAAGGACAAGCTTACCTCCCTCCAGGTGAAGTAATCTCAAACCTCTCTTTTAGTAAAAGTCTAAGTCTCAACCACCGGGAACTCCAAGTACGGGAAGCAGTTTCCTCCTCAGCTCTCATTTTCTACCCCAGGGTTTAATTTGTTCCAGGATGATTGACAGTGGGAAACTATTTCCTTCATGAGTATCCTCTGTCAATGCGTCTGAATCTAACCTCTCCACCTCTCTTCTCCATTCCCTATAGTACTGAGTTTTAAAGGCTCTGTGCTTAGCCCTCTTTTGGACTTCCTGCATTCCAATTATTTACACTCATATATTCTCTCAGCTTGAATGAGCATCTCAGTGTAAATGGCTCTGAATCCAACCCACCTAGCCTGGATTTATCCTTGTATTCTCCCACAGTGTGGTATAATGAAAAGACCACAGAACATGGCATCAAAAATCCTGAATGCTAGGACTGAAATAAATTGGGTCCAGGACTTAACCAGGCAGTCCCTCTTCCCCACAATTTGCCAAAAAGAAAAAATTTTAGAGTCCCTGGTTTCCCTAGGAGCAGGAAATGCCTTTGAAGGACTTCCGCAATGTCCCCACCCCTAGCCCTTCCTGGGGAAGCCCAACCTGGTAGATATATAAACAGGTACCTTGCAGCTTCCTGCTCTAACCTGCTGTTTTCTCCCTCCAAAATGGACAACTCCCTCCTGCTAGGACTCCCCATCCTCCTCTGCTGCTTTAGAGGTGAGTCCCTATGGTTGACAGTTGGAGAGACGTGTCCAGGATCCTGGAATGGGTCGGGGTTCACATGACAGAAGTTCTCTTATGAGAGCCATATGGTAACAGAAGCTGTCATTCTGATGCCATGACTTTTGTCCATAACGCATCATGTCCCTGGGACCTTCACCAAAGTCTTAGTCTGCCCTTGCAGAAGGAAACCGGTAGATTATAAAGGAATTGAAAAGATTTTCACAGAAGCTGTGAGGTGAGGTTTTTAAAATGAGGTCTTCAGAGAGTGTATCTTTTTTTTTTTTTTTCCAACAGTACTGTACGGGTCATTTGCAGACAAAGAACATGGAAGTGAGCAGAAATGGATCAGTGGTGTAGGATGGGGAATTTGGGGGGAGGGAGGAGATGAAAGGGGCAGGCTGAGCACTGAGGGTTGAAAGGAATCCAGAGATAGACCTTGAATTTCAACACTCAACTTCTTCCAGCAGGATCGGGCTGGGATGGGAGCTGATTTTAAGTTTGATGAAAAAACATGAGCAGCAGTTGACAAGGCTAAGGATGAGTGTATTAAAAAGCAAGAAAAAGGGAAAGGGGGAAGTGGAATGTTGATTTTTAAGGCACTAGCTGGCTAAATCCAAAGTGTAGCAATTTCATGGATTTCACATGCTTTCCCCCTTGTCAGCTTCCAGGCGCATGTAGGTAAGAAAGTCACATAGGTCAATTAAAAAGAAGGGAATGAGGCACACACACAAAAAATGTGCATTTATCTTTTTCCTTTGAGTCTGTGCTGTATCCTAAGAGATGGGCAGGGGAGGCTGAGAGGCCCTCTAGAGGTGAAGAGAATTGAAAAGAGGGAGAGGTGCAGATATGCCACGAGACAGGGGACTAGGCTTTGGAGGGACATAAGAGCCTAGAGTGGCTCCAGGTTAAGAGAGCAAGATGGGCCTCATGTGTTACAAGGCTTACAGTGACCCTAGGCAAGGGTAAATCTTAGAGAAAATTGCAGATATGTTTTATTTCTCTTTGCCAGCACAGTCCATGAACTATTTGTTGGTGAATACCGTATTCCTGGTGAGTATGAAGAGGACCTGACCTGATTATCTCAGTTTTGATTTTGTTCCCCTTTTCCTTAACCCTCCACCTGTTTTACAGGCTAACACTTCTGAGACCATAAACTTTAGCCCCTCTTTTGTCTTAGCCTATTTTAATAGAGGTAGATGCCCATGTTTAATGAGTCTCTGACAAAGCCCTCGGGGCTCCCAGCAGACTTCAAATTTGAAAGGGGAGGTGGGTCCTTTCATAGTAGTGTGAGACCCTCTCTCACTTCGACTTCCCTACTCTCTGGCCCAAATTATAGAAATTATTCAGTGTAGGATGTGCCACCTCCAGTTTCCAGGTGAGAAGCGTTCCAGAGGCAGAGGAATATGTACTGCAACAATGGAAGAGGCTTGCACAACTGGGAGGATTTTCAGAAGTAAGTTGTGGGTTTGGGGAAGGAGGAAGGGGCAGAGGAAGCAGACAGGGATATATTAGTCATAGTAAAAAGGTGGGACCTTACTTTAGCTCAGGCAGTCTCAACTCTGGGATGACTGACTATCTCTACCCCATCGCATGCCATAATGAAAAATAGATAGAGGTAGGCTCTAAGGGGTGGGGGTCTGTAGCTATGGAATCAATATTTTGAGAAGCCTGAAGAAAACAGAGGAGTCTTAACTGAGGGGAAAGGAGAGGCACAATATGGCCAGTGGAGAACAGCTGGATGTTGGAGTGAGGAGGGCAGTTTTCTGTCTTTGTCCCTGCCTGGACCTCCTTGTGGGTGGTTTTAAACGGTGAAAATAGAGGGGTCAGCATTAGCAATAAATATTGACTAAATGGCTCTTCATGGGTAAGACTAAACATCATGATTTCTCAGTTTTCCTAGCCTTTGTGCTGAGTGATTCCTTAGTATTTCTAACCCTTACTTAAGCCAGTGTTAACATTCCCAGTGGAAACATCCAGCTTGCGCAATCCTTGAATTGCTGCTGTCATTACATCCCCATATCCAGGAATTTTTTTTTTTTTAACTACTCTGCTATTGCTTTTCTTTTGGGAAACCCCCAAATTCCAACATCTTCCGATTCTTCACATTTGAATAACCGAGCCTTGAACTACACAAGGTTGTTTTTGTATGCTGGTGCAGGCTGGAAAGAAGGTGTTTTTTTGTTTGTTTTTCCAGAAACCTCTTTGCTGATCTGTTTCTCCTCCTTCTGCAGATGATGGTACACCCTGGTTAACCTTTAGGGGCTGCCTGAAGAACTGTGCTAATGTGAACAATATAAAATGGAGTGTCTATCTGGTGAACTTCAGGTGCTGCAGGAGCTGTGACTTGTGCAATGAAGACCTCTAGAAATGACTGGTCCTTTTCTGGCTCCAGTCTCTGGGTGGGTGACATTGTTGGTGCCACCTCTTCACAATGATTTTCTAAAAGAGCACATTTCAGATTGCAAACATATGGCTCTGCCTTCTGCATATGTAAGAAAAAGCCCTCTCTTTTTCTATCAATAGATTCTCTGCCTTGGCCCCTGGCAGGGTGAGGGGTAGGAAACACCTTGAATACAAGATCAACACATCCTGCAGGTTGTTACAGAACCTAGTGTTTTCACTGAATACCCAAGTTGCTTCAGAAAAGGAAGAAGATAGGTCAGTTCTTTTCCCTGCTCCTTCCCTTCCTTCTGTGACAGAATATTTTCATTTTTTTCTCTTGGTATTGTTCTTCTTATCTCACTCCAATTAAAGCATATAACTCTGACCTCATGGGGAGGGAGGGGGCAACATGAAAAGAGATGACTTAAGTCTTCATAAATTTTGTTCATGAATGCTATTCCCTGAGACAGGAGCAGGGCAGAATATAGAAAGAAATTTGTACCAGAGCCATGAAGAGAAAAAGATTTTCTGCCTTGTAGAATGAGACTCTCTATGGAGTTGGGGGTTGGAGAAGAAAAGGAGAAGGCATGCCTGGAATTCTAGAGATAGTGTTTGCACTCTGCTTCCCTGGCAAACTCATAGGAAGGCATCAACCCCTAGACAGGGAAGAGCTGTAGTATGCTTCCAAGGAGATGAGACCAGAAGTAGTCACATAAATATTCCCATGCCTGCAGCATGGCATGGAGGAAGCCGAGATCTGTGGGGTCTGAAGAAGCCATGTGGGTCTGTCCACTAGACGTCTCAGCAGCAACCTCTGTGGAGAGCTGTCCCCATGACCAGATGCCTTTCCTCACCCTCCACCTCCGCCTCACACACGCTCGGGTCTTCCGCTTGTACAGTTCTAGCACATACATCCTGCAGGTTGTTACAGAACCTAGTGCTTTCACTGAATACCCAAGTTGCTTCAGAAAAGAAAGAGGATAGGTCAATTCTTTTCCCTGCTCCTTCCCTTCCTTTCCTCTTTTTCCCTTCCTGGGAAAAAATAGGGGTTGGAAAATGTATGCTCATAAGGATTGATTACTGATTCCTAACAAACTGGTAGGATGAGGCCTGAAAAGGGTGATTAATTAATATTATAAAAATATCATAAAGAAAGTTACATTTCTTCCATACCCATATTGTGTTTTCTTCTTTCTCTCGTCTCCAAACCCTTCTTTAATTTCGCCAACATATACTTATTTTAAAAGTCCTGTATTTAAGGCACTGCTGGACCTTAGGATACCGTAGCCATGACCGCTGTCCTCATGGTGTCTAAAGGAAGAATGAAAATATAAAGAGATAATTAAACACGCAAGTTGGAACAAAATAATAAAAAAGAAACAGGCGGGAATATTTGGTATAAAATATAACAAATAAAAAAAGCCCACAATAGATGAAATATTATACGTATTTCTTGAAAAAGATGCGCAAAGAATTAGGCACTTGGAAGACCAGAATGAGGAACTCTCCCAGAATACAGTAAGAAAGAAGATGTAGAAAAGATGACCATAGAATAGAAAGGCTTACAGAGTACAGACCTAAGAAATAAGGAAAAACATAAGCTAAATATAGTAAAACATAAGTTATATATAGTAAAACATAAGTTAAAGACTATGAAAGATGACAGATCTTTAAGCACTTCCAGTAAGAAAGAGCATGAAAAGCATAAAGGGAGAAAGAATAAATGCCAAAGTCTTAACAAAGAAACTTAGAACAATGTATAAATTCAGAAAAAGTCATGTCTAAGTTTTATTTCTGGCATAGCAGATTGTTAATTAAGATAGCCGGTCTCATGGATGAGTGCAAAAATCTTTGAAGTCAAGGTTCTTAAAAGAATCTTTTGGTAAGGGAAAAAACATAATAAAAAAAATTTTTTATAACTTTCTCCCCATGGATAAAAGAATAAGAATGATACTTTGTGGATGTTCTCAATGTATTTATTTATCAGAACTTGCTTTATGACAAAAAATATTTTGAATTTTATGCAACTATAGAATATTTTCTCATTCTTATCTTTCTTGGACCCTTTAAGATTAACCTAGTATTGGTCATTTTATCTTCTCTATTACCTTTTTAATTATACATTCTTTAATAATTCTTTTAATAGTTATGCATACTTAACTCTTTACAGTCTACCTTAAATTAGTACATTTACCACCTTATTAGCAACCCAAGAACACTGTAAGAATTTGATTCCATTTACTCACTTCTGCTTCTTGTGCTACTATTGTCACTGTGTTGTTGTTTATTGTGGTAAAACATACATAAAACAAAATTTACCATTTTAATCATTTTTAAATATACAGTTCAGTGGCATTAAGTACTTTCATGCTGCTATACAACCATCACCACCATCCATCTCCACATGGATCCTACATCCATCTTTTTCATCCTACAAAACCGAAACTCTGTATCCATCAAACAATACTCCCCATCCCCTGGCAGCACATTCTACTTTCTGTTTCTGAGTTTGACTATATTGGACACCTCATAGAAGTGCAATCATCCAGTGTTTGTCCTTTTGTGACTGACTTATCTCACTAGCATAATGTCCTCAAAGTTCACCTATGCTGTAGAATGTGCCAGAATTTCCCTCCTTTTTTTTTTTTTTTTTTTTTGCGGTACACGGGCCTCTCACTGTTGTGGCCTCTCCTGTTGCGGAGCACAGGATCCGGGGCACGAACCCGTGTTCCCTGCATCGGCAGGCGGACTCTCAACCACTGTGCCACCAGGGAAGCCCATCCCTCCTTTTTTAATGCCAGATAATATTCTATTGTAGGTATATACCACATTTTGTTTATCCATTCATCATCCATTGATCGACATTTAGGTTACTTCCACCTTTTAGCTATTGCAAATAATACTGTAATGAACACAGGTGTACAAGTATCTCTTCAAGTCCCTGCTTTCAATTCTTTAGGGTATATATCCAGAAGTGAAATTGTTAGATCATATAGTAATTCTATGTTTAAATTTTTGAGGAACTGCCATACTGTTTTCCACAGTGGCTACGTAATTTCACACTCCCACCCAGAGTGTACTAGAGCTCCAATTTCTCCACATCCTTACCTACACTTGTCATTTTCTGTTTTTATGTTAGTAGCCATCCTAATGGGTGTGAAGGGTTATTTCATTGTGGGTTTTTTTAAATATAAATTTATTTATTTATTTTTATTTTTGGCTGCGTTGGGTCTTCGTTGCTGCATGCGGGCTTTTCTCTAGTTGTAGCGAGGGGGGGCTACTCCTCGTTGCGGTGCGCAGACTTCTCATTGCGGTGGCTTCTCTTGTTGCAGAGCACAGGGTCTAGGCGTGTGGGCTTCAATAGTTGTGGTACTCAGGCTCAGTAGTTGTGGCTCGCGGGCTCTAGAGCGCAGGCTCAGTAGTTGTGGCGCACGGGCTTAGTTGCTCTGCGGAATGTGGGATCTTCCCAGAGCAGGACTCAAACCCATGTCCCCTGCATTGCCAGGCGGATTCTTAACAACTGTGCCACTAGGGAAGCCCTCATTGTGGCTTTTATTTGTGTTTCCCTAATGATTAGTGATGTTGAGCACCTTTCCATGTGCTTATTAGCCATTTGTGTATCTTCTTTGGAGGAATTCATGTCCTTTTGTCCACAATTTAATCAGCTGGCTGTCTTTTTTGTTGCTGTGTTATAGGAGTTTTTTTTTTAATACATTCTGAATATGATCTCTTATCAGGTATACAATTTGCCATTCCATGAGTTGCCTTTTCACTTTGTTGATTCTGCCCTTTGATGCACAGAATTTTTAATTTTGACATATTCCAATTTATCTTTTTCTTTTGCCTCATATCTTTTTAAAAATTGAGATATAGTTGATGTACAGTATTATATAAGTTACAGGTGTACAATATAGTGGTTCACAATTTTTAAAGGTTATACTCCATTTATACGTATTATAAAGTATTGGCTATATTCCCTGTGCTGTACAATATATCCTTGTAGCGTATTTTATACATAATAGTTTGTACATCTTAATCCCCTACCCTTATATTGCCCTTCCAACCTTCCCCCCTCCCACTGGTAACCACTAGATTGTCCTCTATATCTGTGAGTCTGCATCATTTCTGTTATATTTACCAGTTTGCTGTAGTTTTTAGATTCTTCATAAAAGTGATATCATATAGTATTTGCCTTTCTCTGTCTGACTTAATTCACTTAGCATAATACCCTCCAAGTCCATCCATGTTACTGCAAATGGCAAAATTTCATTCTTTTTTATGGCTAAGTAACCTTCTTTAACCATTCATCTGCTGATGGACCCTCAGGTTGCTTCCATATCTTGACTACTGTAAATAATGTTGCTATGAATATTGGGGTGCATGTATCTTTACAAATTAGTGTTTTTGTTTTTTCCAGATATATACACAGGAGCGGAATTGCTGGGTCATATGGTAGTTCTATTTTTTTTTTTTTTTTTTTTTTTTTAAATTTATTTATTTATTTATTTATGGCTGTGTTGGGTTTTCGTTTCTGTGCGAGGGCTTTCTCTAGTTGTGGCAAGCGGGGGCCACTCTTCATCGCCGTGTGCGGGCCTCTCACTATCGCGGCTTCTCTTGTTGCGGAGCACAGGCTCCAGACGTGCAGGCTCAGTAATTGTGGCTCACGGGCCCAGTTGCTCCACAGCATGTGGGATCTTCCCAGACCAGGGCTTGAACCCGTGTCCCCTGCACTGGCAGGCAGATTCTCAACCACTGCGCCACCAGGGAAGCCCGGTAGTTCTATTTTTAGTTTTTTGAGACACCTCCATAATATTTTCCACAGTGGCTGCACCGATTTACACTCCCAGAAGCAGCAGGTCCCCTTTTCTCTACAACCTCACCAGGATTTGTTATTTGTGTTCTTTTTGACAATAGCCATTCTGACATGTGTGGGGTGATAACTCATTGTGGTTTTAATTTGCATTCTCTGAAGATTAATAATGTTGAGAATCTTTTCATGTGTCTGTTGGCCATTTGTATGTCTTCTTTGGAAAAATGACTATTTAGGTCTTCTGCCCATTTTTTAATCAGGTTGTTTGTTTTTTGATATTGAGTTGTACGAGCTGTTTGTATATGTTGAACACTAACCCATTGTCAGTCACATCTTTTGCAAATATTTTCCCCCAATCCATAGATTGTCTTTTCGCTTTGTCAGTGGTTTACTTTGCCATGAAAAAGCTTTTAGGTTAAATTGGTCCCATCTGTTTATTTTTGCTTTTATTTCTTGCTTTAGGAGACTGTTCCAAAATTATTGCTACAATTTCTACTAAGAAGTGTTCTGCCTATGTTCTCTTCTAGGAGCTTTATGGTTTCATGTGCTACATTTAGGTCTTTAAACCATTTTATTTTTGTATACGGCATGAGAGAATGTTCTAATCTCATTGTTTTACATGTGGCTGTCCGGTTTTCCCAGCACCATTGTTGAAGAGACTGTATTTTCTCCATTGTATATTCTTGCCTCCTTTGTTGTAGATAATTGACCATAGGGGCCTAAGTTTATTTCTGGGCTCTCTATTCTGTTCCATTTATCTATGTGTCTGCTTCTGTGCCAATATCAATTGTTTTGAATATTATAGCTTTGTAGTATAGTCTGAAGTCTGGGAGGATTATACCTTCAGCTTTATTCTTTTTATTCACAATCACATTGGCAATTCAAGGTCTCTTGTTGTTCTATATAAATTTTTGATTATTTGTTCTAGTTCTGTAAAAAATGTCCTGGGTATTTTGATAGGGATTGCATTAAATCTGTAGATTGCTTTGGGCAGTATGGTCATTTTAATAATATTGATTCTTCTAATCCAAGAGCATGGGATATCTTTGCATTTATTTGTATGATCTTCAATTTCCTTCATGAATGATTTGTAGTTTTCAGGGTATAGGTCTTTTACCTCCTTGGTTAAGTTTATTCCTGGGTATTTTATTATTTTTGGTGCGATTTTAAATGGAATTGTCTTTTTACTTTCTCTTTCTGATGCTTCATTGTTAGTGTATAGAAATGAAACAGATTTCTGCTTATTAATCTTGTATCCTGCAGCTTTGCTGAATTCATTTATTAGTTCTATTCATTTATTAGTACTATTTTTGGGTGGAGACTTTAGGGCTCTCTATATGAAGTTACCATGTCATCTGCAAATAATGACACTTTTAACACTTCCCTTCCAATTTGGGTATTTTTCTTTTTTTTGTCTGATTGCTCAGGCTAGGACTTCCAATACTCTGTTAAATGGAAGTGGCGAGAGTGGGCAACCTTGTCTTGTTCCTGAATTTAGTGGGAAGTCCCAAATTTCACTTGAATGTGATGTTGGCTGTGGGTTTGTCATAAATGGCCTTTATTATGTTGAGATATGGTCTCTCTATACCAACTTTGATGAGAGTTTTTATCATGAATGGATGCTGAATTTTGTCAAATCTTTTTCTGCATCTATTGAGATATTGTGTGATTTTTATCCATCCTTTCGTTAATGTGGTGTATCACATTGATTGATTTGTGAAAGCTGAATCATCCTTGTGACCCTGGAATAAATCCAACTTGGTCACAGTGTATGATCCTTTTTATATATTGTTGGATTAGGTTTGCCAATATTTTGTTGAGAATTTTTGCATCTATATTCCCCAAATATATTGGCCTGACATTTTCCTTTTCGTAGTGTCTTTGCCTGGTTTTGCTATCAGGATGTTGGTGGTATCATAAAGTGAATTTGGCAGTGTTCCCTCCTCTTCATTTTTTTTTTTTTTTTTTGGGAATAGTTTGAGAAGGATAAGTATGTCTTTATATGTTTGGTAGACTTCCCCTGGTCCTGGACTTTTATTTCCTGGGAGGTTTTTAATCATTATTATTATAAATTCAATTTCACTTCTTGTGATCTGCCTCTTCAAATTGCCTGCTTCTTCTTGATTCACTAATGGCAGCTTGTATGTTTCTAGAAATTTGTCCATTTTTTTCTAGGTTGGCCAATTTGTTGGCATATAACTGTTCATAGTATTCTCTTATGATTTTTTGTATCTTTATGGTATTGATTATTATTTCACCTCTTTAATTTCTTATTTTGTTCATTTGAGCCCTCTCTCTTTTATTCTTGGTGAGCCTGGATAAAGGTTTGTCAATTCTTTTTATCTTTTCAAAAAACCAGCACTTGGTTTCATTGATTTTTTTTTCTATTGTTTCTTTTTTTGGGGGGAGGTTCCTATTGGTTTTTCTTTTTGGTCTCTATTTTATTCATTTCCTCTCTGATCTTATTATTTCCTTCTGCTCAATTTGGGCTTTGTTTATTCTTCTTTTTCTTTTAGGTGGTAGTTTAGGTTGCTTATTTTCATTTTTTCTTGTTTATTTGGGATGGCCTGTATCACTATAAATTTCCCTCTAAAAAGTGTTGTTTTTTTTTTTTTTTTTTGTATCCCATGGATCTTGGAAAATTGTGTTTCCATTTTCATTTGTCTCAGGGTATTTTCTGATTTCCTCTTTGATTTCATCATTGACCCATTGGTTTTTTTAGTTGGATGTTGTTTAGTATACATGTGTTTGTGGTTTTCCCCTTTTTCTTTCTGTAACTGATTTCTAGTTTCATACCATTGTGGTTGGAAAAAATGCTTGGTATGATTTTTATCCTCTTAAATTTGTTGAGGCTTGTTTTCATCCAATCAGCCATTCTATATCTTTAGATTGGAGCGTTTAGTCCATTGACATTTAAAGAAGGCTCTGAACCTATTTTTATTTTGATTTATGCTGCTTTTTCATAGTTTCTATTATTTCCCTCATTTCTTTTCTTTTGGTTAACTTTGAAATGTCACATTGAGTTTCTATTTTAGAGACACGTTCTTCCGGTATTGTTTTGTTTTCCCTAATATGGTATTCAACTTACTTTTCTTACATATTATTATATGAGGTTCATTTGCAGTCTTTTTATGTCATACATATTTAAATTAAAGGTATTTTTCCAGTACAGAAGCATTCTTATGTTGGGGATGGAACTGGACCAGGGGAGATTTCCTAGCTTGAGCTCTTGAATGCACTGAAAGCAAAGTAGTTAATTGGTTTTTATCTTTGTAAAGAAACCTCCATAATAATTTCCAGGACTTGCTACCTCTTGTTTCCTCTCCTACCAATAACTGAACTTTTGCCTATTCCTTAGTCTTTTTACCCTGCTCAATTTCATTTCTACCTACAGCTCCTTTCTTGCACAGAATGTAGCTCGATTTTTGCAGAAGGAATGTTAATGGCGTACTTCTATATTTCTGAGATCTTTGAGGGCTTAGGCTATTCTAGTAGACCCTGATTTTTTATATGGCATTTTCTTTTTACTATCCTACTTGTTCTGCCTTTTTTATAATGGAAATTGTGGAGATTCATAAACTATACTGCTAGCCTCCAACTTGTCCCAACTGAGAGACCATAGTCCTACCTAGACAGTCCTAAGCAAAGCTTTAAAATCAACCCAAGAACTCCACAGCAAACACCTTCAGCCTCCTGAC
Source organism: Aethalodelphis obliquidens (assembly GCF_003676395.1). Lineage (NCBI taxonomy): Eukaryota > Metazoa > Chordata > Mammalia > Artiodactyla > Delphinidae > Aethalodelphis > Aethalodelphis obliquidens. The sequence goes on along the minus strand of NW_020838026.1, from coordinate 7,757,259 downwards.
TCACAGCCTCTTCCCAGTTGCAGCTCATAACATCCTTCCTGGTGGCTGGTACCTCTGCCTGAGGGCCCATGGGCAGGTTTCCCTGCCCCAGCAAATCCGCAATAGAACTACAAATAAATATATTATCCAAATGGCTGAAAGAGTAAAAATAATTTTTCATTTTTCCAGTTTCTCTTTGTCACCATTAGCAGCACCTTACCAGCATAAATCAAGAAATCCATATACATGTGTTGAATACTCACAAGGCATGTTTTGAAACATTCACCAATTGTTTTAGAGCCCAGTCCATTAAAACATAAAGTCAAATTGGAAGAGCCTACTGAGGTTTCAGAGCCAGGTTCCTGGATTCCAATACAAGTGCAACTTGTATAAAATTTGCAATCCAAAGTTTTGAGATGTGATTTCCTGACAATTTTTTAATAATGAACACATTTCTATTGGAAATCTATGATTTTTACACACATTTATACAAAAGAAACTCTGTTTTTCCTGATATTAATAACCCTCCAGATTGAAAGTTCCGTACAGTTGGTTTGTCTCCTTTGATCAGTTTTGCCAGCTTAGGTCCACCATCAACCAAGAGATCTTTGGCTGGAAGAGAATTCTGGACCTGAGTCTAGAACTACTGCACTTGCTCAGGGTCTGGCCTCCCTCACTGTTCCCTCTACTTCCCAGTTGTTTGTTGTTTGTTCTGTAAAATATAAAGAATGGAGCTGAAAATTAGGGGGTGATGGGGTGTTGTAACATGGGGCAAAGGGGAGTCAGAATCTCATGAAAATCCAAGATGGGAAACATACAGGACAGGCTCAGGAAGACCAGACCTGGAGTCTTCTGGATATGATGAAACTCTAGGGGCTTTGCCACAGTGCTTTAGGAATCTTCACTTCAAGCTTAGCTATAAATGTGTGACAGTCAGTCTCCATCTGTATCACTCAGTGTGTACCTGCTACTCTTCCTGCTACCAGTTACCTTCCTCACGCTGTATCTCTTTATTAATGTGACGCTTCCTCTTAGTTTCTAGTTTTGACATTTGAGACCATTCTAGACACTAACCACACATCACAGTAAGTCCCCCATGAATCATTTCACATGTGCAACCTGCTGCTAGTATCTCCACTCTATTCATATAAACTAATTAAACAACCCTGAATGGAAGAATCTACCATATTTTCTACTTTGAAAGATGTTAAAGTATAATATTCATTCTAACCCGATACAATTTGGGGGAAATTCCAGCATACATAAATGGAAAATATTTTAAAATTAATTTGTGTATTAAAATATTTTCTTCTTTATAGAAATAGAATATGGTAGAAACTAATAACCATCATAAGCCTGCATATCAGGAGGAATACTACAAACCCTAGAATAATATATATGTGTATATAAATATATAGCTAAGATTCATATAAGATACAGGTAGTCCTTTGCAACATTTCAACATGCACGAATATTAGTTTTCACAGTGTAGTTAAACAACAGCTGTCCCCCAACAATGAGGCTGAACTTTTAGTTGTAACAATATTAACTGTGAACTATTGCATAGACTTTGCTACTAGCTCTTTATTCCAAAATCATTATGCAAATAAGAGATGTGCATCATGAACAGTAACAGTTACATCACTTCTTTCAAAGTCTTGGTGATTGGTCACTGAACATCTATTAGTTACACACAGATAGTAAAGCATGTAGTTGTGTCGCCTCCTTGTCTCCCAGTGATAAACCCATGTGACATTTTACAAAAATGGATAATCAAAAGAGGGAATTAGTCAACAAATATGACAGAACAAAAAAATGAAAAGTGATAACACTGGAAATGAAATTAGGTGTGGTTAGAAGATTTGAAAATAGCCACAGCAAAGCAAAGATAGGAAGAGACCTAGGCCTACATGAAGCTACAAGACAAAACATATTTTAAAAGACTGAATGAATACAAAAACAAGATAAAGTTGCTTCAACATCTCTTAGTTTAAATTGCAGTAGGAACAGAAAGCTGCTCATGGTTGAACTGGAGCATTTACTTCTACTTTGGATTGAGGACTGCAATCAAAAACAAATCCCAATCAGTTTGGCATTGAAGTTAGTTGCTACACTGAAGGAAAATGGTAGTTACAAGAACATCTGTTTACTGCCAGTAAAGGCTGGTTTCATCGTTTCAGAAGTCAACATGAATTGATTAATGTTAAGATACCTGGTACAGCTACAAGTGCAGATAAGGATACAACTGTGAAATTTGCACCCATATTCAAAGAATTACAGGCAGTCCTTGTTTTGCACAGTAGTAAGAGACTGTCCTGTGCAAAAACTGCAGGATTTGGATAGAATGTAAATGGAGTTAAAAGATAAAGATGACCATGGGAGTGCTGACACTGCTGCCGTTCAAGAAACGGTTCTAGATATGCAGGAGGCAGAACTTAGTGAAGGTGAATATAAAGTTTTAAGTGAGGAAAATAGTTGTAAAGGATGAATGTGGCTCTAAGGAAGTGATGCTGTTGAAAAACTTCACATTGAAGGAATTCTCAGAGATGTTTCATGACATTTGACAGCACAAAGAATAAAATTTTGGAAGCTGATTTAAACTTAGAAAGGAGTATGACAATTTGCTAAACATAGATAAGATGCTCAATCCATATTATGTTATATAATGAGAAGAAAGCAAGCACTTTTCAAACTACTCTTGATACATTTTTAAATAAAGAAACAAAACATTATTAACAAAAAGAAAACGTAAGATGATGTTCCCATTGGGTAAGGGAAGGGCAAAAATTACTGGGAGAGATGGTTTCAAAATGTTAATCATTTTATTTGTAGCTAACCTGTTCAGTATCATATATACGTTCCTTTCCTTCTAGTCCAAATATCTTTGACTTTTCTGGGAGACAGCTTCCATCATTACACCTGTTGTCATGATTACAGCAATATGTTTCTCTCACTAAGTCATGAAATACTTGGAATACTCCCTCTTCACAAGGCCTGCAAGATAGTGCTGAGTAACAGTAGAGATGTCTCCCGAAAGAGAAAAGCATATGTGACCACCTTGCTTACTCTCACCATCTTCTAAGCGATGACTTCTCCCCAGAACCTCAAAGTTTTCCATACACAGGAATGAGCCCCAAGGCTGTGTCTGCATCTCATCTGTGTCTCTCTAAATAGGACCAGGCAAAAGACATCTGCCCCCCATGCAGCCTCCATCCCAGGTCTGTGTATGGAGAATCCCACTTTCCTCACCCTCCCCTGGTCCCAGTCTCCCTCCACATCTTGAGTCCAGGGACTGTGGGCACCACTGGTAATATTTTTTGTCTCTACCCCTGCTTACCTGTAACACGATCACTAAAGTAAAAGTGGTCTGTGGTACAACTCCTGTTATACAGCAATAAATTAAACTTCCAACACTGCTTCATACGTGTGCGACACTGCATTCCATTAAAATCTTTACAATAATTGCAAAATCGAAAAACTAAAGAAAGAGAGGAAAACTTTGATGCAGAGTTCTAGGGAGAGGGATTCTGCTCCAGAAGGCTGCCCCCACCTGTAAACATTTATACACGGGTGGTGTCACACTCACAAGAAGGATGCTGACACCCCTCCCAGCTTCTGTCAGGGGGTCATTACTCCCTTCAAGAAGTTAAGGAGCGCCCCCCACCCAAGGCTGGGGGCTGAAAGAAGACACTAGAACAGTGAGTGAGGAGAGTGGTGGGTAGTCAGGGAGTGTAGAGAGATGATGTGTAAATAACTAAAACTTGTCCCCTCTCATTGTGGCATTATTTACCCAGGAACTGAAAAGGAACTACACCGTATATTTCGATGTCAGGACTCTGTCTCCTGTACAGAGAAGAAGAAAAATTCTCCTTGAACCACTTCACACCAGTCCCAAGAATCAAGTCACCAAATCCCTCTCTTCCTCCCCATACATTCTCTGCCCACCCATTTGCCCACCCAAGTGCCACCCTCACCAGGCCTTACTCTCATTCATGAAGAGCACTATGAATATGCCCAGCAGAAGCAACTGGAACATCCTGGGGCCCATTCCTGAGAAGGTCCCAGTGGGAGGCTCCAGCTTTTTTTATCCCCATCACCTGTCCTCAGGCATCCCACCAGAATCACAAAATCATAAATTTTAGGTCAAATCACCTGAATCCTCTCTACAGCGTTCCCAAGAGACAGTACATCCTGTCTTCGTTTCCACCTACTTAGAACTCAGGCCAGGCAGATGTCCCATGTCATTTTTGTTAGCTCTATCATGAGATACTAATTAATGTTGGTGTCAAATCTCTCTCCCTAGTACCTCTTCACAGGGTTGTATTTCTGTTTGTTGGTCTACACAAAACATGTGTAAGTCCACATCCACATGATGTCCACTCAGCTGTAACAAAGCTGGGGTCACTGAGCATCTGTGAGTGAGTTTCTCAGGCCCTTTAAGGTACCACAACCCTCCCAGACATTCACCTCAGCATGACCTCCAGAGGCACTACATCCTCACAAAGTGAGTCACTGGGATCAGAGCCGATTCCCCAGATACGGTCTGACTGCCTGGTATAGCATCTCTCTCTGAGAGATGGATGGGACAGCCCAGGAAGGAAATTGACCTCAGCTTCCCTCCAGCTTTATTCGTTAAACTTTTCAAGGCGGAGAAAGATCATAAGTGATTACAGTGGAGAGACGTACACTGGGGGTGATGGGGAGAAAGAGGAAGAAATATTTGGATTACTCACTAGAAAGGGAATGTGGCAGTACTATAAAATATAGATATGGATACAGATATATATATGCGCACACAAAACTCCCTTATCACACTTCCCATGCCCCTTTCCTATTTGATTTTTTCTCCAGAGTACTTAAACCAGTTTGTCATTCTATAGCTTTTCCTTATTTATGGTTATTTTATCTCTCTCCCCTCACAAGAACGAAAGCTCCACAAACGCAAGAGTTTCCTGTGTTGCGCTGCTTTCTTCTCAGCACCTAGAATGGTGCCTTGAACATATCAGAGAATCAAAAATATCTGATGACAAACTGGATGGCACGATCGGTATGGTTCACCTGAGAGGCACAAGGGAAGGGTGCCTCTGTTCTGACAGCCTCTAATTCCAAGTTTGCAGGATGAAGTTCCCGGCCTTCACCTTGCAGTTAGTAGTCACGACAGAGAAGACAGGCAGTGGTGATGGCAGACTCCCCTGTCTTGGGGAGGGAGGGAGTGTGGGGCCTCTTTACCTGAGTGGACTCATTCCCAGAGCCAGACACGCGCTCTACCCAAGTAGGATCCCTCACGTAATCTTCATTCTGACAATACTCCCTGAACACCTGGGATGGAAGCCCAAGTGTGCTACCTCCCTGCTGTGTGACCTCAAATCAGTTACTGAACTTCTCTGTGCCTCTGTGACTGCATAGGTGAAAACAGGAACTCTCAGAGGTATAGCTGATATAGTTGTTAGGGCTTAATAAACGCACACGTGGGTAATGGTAAAGGGGAAGGAACAAATATTAAGACCTACGGGGTGTCCAACATTCTTTGGGCATGTGATACACTTCACCTTTTGAATTTTCTGAACAGCTTCGTAGGTTGGAAATAATTGACCTCATCTTACAGTTGATGACCAGGAGCGCTTAGAGTTGGAATATCTTTCCCCAGGTAACAAGGCGCACATCTGTCTGATTCAGTTATCTTTCCACTCCACTGTGCTGTCTCCTTCTCTCTACAATCTGGAGAAGGGTTCCCAGGGCTGGAGCTCTAGAGTGACATGTACCCTGAATCATCAGATGACAGTGGGAGACAGGGAGAAGGGGTAAAAAAAATACTGTCTCCGTATAAAAAAAAGAATCTCTCTCTTGCTAGCAGAGAAAATATTATTCATGGGCAAACTCCCACTGAAACTAGGGGTCCCACAAGCCTGACTGGGATTTAAAACTTACAGGCCATTGTCAGGGAAGTAATTCACATAGGGACCACCTTTGTAAGTCTTGCATTTGGAACTTGTGAGACACAGGCAGCAATATATGGATGGAAGTCCCAGGGGGTCTGAGCTAAGAGCATTAAGCTTGCCGCTCCAAGCAAAGAGCCTTTTATTCTCCCTGAGAAGATGCTCCTGCATCATAATTAAAATCTGGGCCTCAACCCCAAACTTCATGCAACCCAAGTCTTTCCCCTGTGTTTGTTCAGGCAACTTTGAACAACACTATTCTCAGAATAAAAGTCACAGAAAATTTGGAATTATACCAAACTTATTAGGAAGTAATTAAAATTCTCTTTGTGCCCCTGAATCTGAGAATAACAATGTGAATATTTTGCCATATCCCCATATAATATTATTTCTGCACATATATCTCATATTCATGTTATTAAAGACTATCACAGTTGACATGATATATGTGATATTCTGAGTTTTTGTTGTGGAATTTGCACCCTTATTGCTCTACCTTACTACCCCTCCTAGAATGTGAGGTCCAGAAGTAGAGATTCAGGAGATTCAGGAGCTGATCCCCTGGTAAACCCCTTTCAAAAGGCTAATACCTGAGCCTGCCTTTGACTCAGCCAGAAGCTTTGCCGGATGCTTGGCCTTTCAACACCTCTCACCCCAGGACCTTACTGTGGGCCACAGACAGACCTGAGATACCTGGGGAACCTCTCCCTGCCCCAGAGGGAGGAGGACTTGCTTTCCAATCTTCTCTTTCCTCCCCGCCTCTAAATGAGCCCCAAGAACTTGGTTCCCAGCAACCCCCCTCTCCTGGGGCCAGGGCCTGCACTGGCTCCCCCCACCCCTGGCTCCCATTCAAGGCTGTTCCGCTCCTTGCTGCTCTTTCCTAGACCAGGGGTGCTGTGGGACTTGCTGTCCTGTCCTGTCCTGCTCCTGTCCTATCCAGGGCACAAGCCGTTCCCATCCCCTATCTCTACAGAAGGAAGGAAGAGTAATGCCTTTGAGGCCAAATTAGGCTCCTCTGTAGTCAGCCCAAAGTTGGGTTTACTTTGCCTCTGTAGGAGGACAGTGAAAGGGCATGGGATGCAAGAGAAAATAAAATAAAAACAAAAATTCTCCCCAAATGTTTCCTGCATTTAGCAATATCCTCTTCAAGCATTTCAGCCAACCTCAAACAAGTGCTGCCTCTGGGCTTGCTCAGCAGGGAGGAGACCTGACAGTGGAATCACCTTGTCCCTGGTCCGTCCGTGAGGAGACAGAGACTTACTTTACTACGGGTTTCCATTAGAGCCCTCATCCAGGCAGGAGAAAGGACGTGTGTGGTGGGGAAACAGTCACGTCTCTTCCCCAGGACCTCTAACCTGCCTCACTCCCAGGCCAGCAGATTGCCTGACACTAAGACCTGCTTCCAACGCCTGCTCCCTCTAGCAGCCTTGATCAAGAATGTTGCCCTGCATGTCTGGATCTCACCCCAGAAACCACTGACCCACCCTCTCCTCCTCTATATTCAGCCCAAATCCGCCTCCTGACCTGGCCCCACTTACCCTCCTTTAACCGTCTTCTCAACTTTCTAGCCTTGGATGGCCTTGAAGGTATGCTTCAAGGGTAAAATAGAGGAGTTGGGCGTAGAAGCAATATAGCCCAATGCCTTGATTTTACACCTACGAAACAGGACTGAATTAAAATTTCACCACAGTGTAAAGGCAGAGGGAGATCCTGATCCATGTCCTCTCAGTTATCAGGTCGGGAGTCATGTCTGACAGGTAAGAGAAACAAGGAATATGAATTTGGAGTCAGATCTGGATTCTGAGTCACCACTTTTCATCAGTTCAGCTCCTACTACATGTTGGGCTTAGGAGACGTAGCTGAAAAGGGGATCAGTTGTGGGAAGGCCAGGAATAACCACTAACTGTTTCATAAGGACTTCTCCGAAAGATTTCTCCATGACCCCATCTCCTGAGACTCTTCCTAGAATGAGCCACCAGGATCTCCGTCTCTAAGGCAGACAGGGCTTTGCCTTGAGACCATTCTCTCAAGCCCCATCCCATCACCCCAGCTATTGCCTTCCAGTCCGGAGCTCTGATAGTAGCCCACCAACTTTAGGAGTGATGAGTTCAGATGGGAGGCTCCTGCAAGCCACCCCAAGCAACAGTCCCCAACCTATTTTCTAGGACTGCAGTCACAATGGATGCTCATCATGTGTCCTTCCTACTACAGGCTTCTGGGACTTTGACGTGTCAGGCTGGAGAAGAGGGAGTAGAGGTTATACTGCCCCCTAGCTGTGCATTCTGTCTGTTCTTGCTTACCCCAAAAAACCCAAGTACAATGCCCACCAGAATGATAACACTGACTCTAACTTCACACAGTTTTCTTCAGAAGTTCATTTGGAAGTGGCTGACACTTGCAAACATGACACTGTGGGATCCATTATCTCTATTTCCCCAGGCCAAGAGTGAAGCAGGTGTGCTTCTTCTAGTTTTCCATAGTAGCTTTGACCTCCTAGCCAGAAGAGATGTCAGAAACCTCAGCCAGCAGGAGCCACTCTCTGAAAGGGTCATCTGCCCAGAGACGACAGTGGGCTATAGGGCCTGCAGCTAAAGCTCTGGTTTGGGATGAGGAAGAACCTAGCGGGGGTGGTGGCTGAAAGAGTGGCCTGTTAAACCTTACCTGCCACCAAGGCTTAGATTGGGCTTGTGTGTTCCTGTTCCCAAGATCAGGAACAGTTTCTTCTAGAATGACCTTTGAAGATGGAGGCTCAGGTTCAGAGCAGACTGTCCGGTTTTCCTTGGTACATGAACATCAAGGATGTTCACTGAGCTCTGTAATTGTTCCTGGGTGAGACTGGACCCCAGTCTACAATTCTGGATGGTCACAGTCTACGAAACAGTCAGAGAATGCATAGAGCCCAAAAAGCTGGCATTTAATGGCTAGGGAGGCTCTCTTTGTGTCTCCTCTTCATTTATAGAGTTCCCAACTCTTGGAGAATGTTGGCAACCCACCAGAGCCCTTCTAGATGTTCCAAACTTCTGGGAATTGGCAGTGTTCTCTAGGTGGCTTGGGAGGGGAAGAGGAAGTAGTTGGCTAAAAGGAAGGAGAGAGCCTGCAGGGAGTGTCAGGATTCTGGGGAGACAACCTATTTCCCAGCCAAGTCTAGGTCAGGCAAAATTTCCCAAGCTTTAGCACACTGTAACAGGAACTTGGTCCATTACTCAATGATCTTCTGAAGGCTCCAGATCATGTGAACTCATATATTACCCTCCAGTAGAGGGGAGAATCAAAATCTCCCTCACTCATACTACAGTTGGTGATGGGAGCCAGGAACTCAGCAAGAGAGTAGTAGAGAGCTTCTGCCTCAGAAGGAGGGAAGAGAAGGCACTGCCCTCTAATCAGGAAGTCCCCGATACTGTTCAAAAACTGCCATCAAGATTTCCACTGCTTGCCTCCCCAGGTTCTCCCATGTACCTGCCTTTGCTGTCACTGGCAATCTCTCTGCCTCCCCCTCCTTACTCTCTTTTCTTCACAGTGCCTTTGCTTTCTCATTCAGAGAGGTCACTCTTCCCATCCAATCTTGATTGGGAGATAGATAGTACCGGGTAAAAAGAATCTCTTTATCTCTACATGGTAGCCAATTGTGAAGGCTCCTATTACTGTGAACAACATGTTCATCCTGGATTAGCTGGCTTCTCTCTCCATTTCCACAGAGGCCATTTAGATCACAAGCATCTTACAATTTAGATAATATTTGTTATATGAATTTAGAGTAAAGACTTCCTGGGAGGTTTTGAATGTATCAGATAAAGAAATGACATAGAAACTATTACACTGTGTTTCAGAAAATTTATGTATCTAGATGAGCAACCTATTCTGCTACCCCATCACCTTGCACATATGGTAACACCAACACAGTCACCTCTCTGACTCCTGATTCATTTGGGGATATAATATTATTTAATCCTCTTGCTATCTCTCTTCACACATAGAGAGCAATATAGAAATCCCCTGACTACAATGGTGGTCTTCCCAAAGCAATGTAGTAGATTCAAAACTTCAGCTCATACTTTTGCAGCCAATCGTGGGCTTTCAAATTACAGAATATTTATTTAAAAAATAATGGTATTGACATCAGTATCATGGCGAATTGAGATGCATCCTTTGTCTCTCCCCTTCGATCAGTTAAACATCCACAACTCAACAGAGCAGCTCTTCCCAACACACTCAGGATGCCAGAAAACCCACACATCTTTATATCTAAAAGATGGAATACAAAGAGGAGGCAGAACCAGGGCAACAGCACAAGTGTTGCTTACAATCCTGGGTCCCTGGCCACTTTGGCTAAGCCTGCAGCCCCAGAGAACCTGGTAGCATCAGGAGAGGTAGACACATGCCTCTGGCCCCACAGCTGCAGCGGTGCTCACAGACACAGGTAACTGAACAGCAGGGACAGAGGAGCCTGTGAACTCATCCCTCCAGCCACAGAGGCATCCACAATTCTGGCCCCTAGGCCACCACCTACAGCAGTGGCTCCCACCAACCCAACAATACCCAAAATGGCAGAGGTATGCTGATCCCAGCTCCCTTCTTCCCCCACAGCAGTGGAGAGTGCAACTCAGGAGATCCAAGCTGCAGTGGAAGTGCCTGCCGTCCCTGTGCCCTAGGAGGTGAGGCCAGTGACACTGGCAATAGTAAGACACCAATAACTCCAGAGGCACAGGCAGCATTAAGGCGGGCACTGGGCTACAGCCGTGACAGAGTGCATACTCTCAAACATAACCAGAGGCAGTTCAGGTGCAAGAAACCCCAAAAACTTGTACTATAGTGCCACTTATTGCAAAACAAAAGAGAGGCCTCTAATTTCTAACCTGTTGAATCATTAGAATCAAGTTAAAAAAAATAAAAGCTTAATCTAAAGAAGAAAGGTGATTGCTTCTTCAAATGTACTGGCAGAGGAACAACTTATCAAGCATCATGAAGAACCACAGTAATACACAAAAAGAAAATGAAAATTTTCCAGAAATCAAACTTAAAGTCACAGAATATTACAGTCTAACTGATAGAGAATTCAAAATAGCTGTCATGAAATTCAATGAGCTACAAGCAAGGCAATTCAATGAGCTCAGGAATAAAATTAATGAACAGAAGTAATACTTTACCAAAGAGATTGAAACTCTAAGAAAGAAGCAAGCAGAAATTATTCTGGAGCTGAAGAACTCAATAAACAAGATGGACAATGCATTAGAAAGCATTGGAAATAGAGCAGATCATATGGAAGACAGAATTAGCAAGCTAGAAGATAGAAATCTAGAAATGATACAGGTAGAAGAGGAAAGAAAATTAAGATCTAAAAAAAAAAAAATGAGGAAAGTCTACAAGAGCTATCCAACTCTTTTAGGAAGGGCAACATTAGGGTAATGGCTACCCCAAAAGGAGAAGAGAGGGAGAAGGGAGGAGAGAGTTTATTTAAAGAAATAATACCTGAAACTTCCTAAACCTGGCAAGGAACCAGATATACAAGTCCGTGAAGCTAAGAGAACACCTTATTACTTCAGTGCAAAAAGACCATCTCCAAGACAAAACTGTCAAAAGTCAAAGACAAAGAAAGAATTTGAAAGTCAGCCAAGGAAAAAAAGGATGATAACCTACGAAGAGACAGCCCCTGCCACCCCCACCACATTAGGCCATCAGCAAATTTCTCAGCAGAAATTCTATAGGCCAGGAGGGAGTAGAATGACATTCTCAAAATACTGAAAGATAAAAACTGTTGGCCAAGAATTCTCTATCCAGCAAAGTTATCCTTTAGATATGAAGGAGAAATAAAGGCATTCCCAGACAAACAAAAGCTGAGGGAGTTCATCAATATTACTAGACCTGCCCCACAAGAAATGTTAAAAAGAGCTCTTCTACCAGAAATAAAAAGGCAAAAGTGCACAAAACTTTGAGGAAGGTGATAACTAGAGAGACAGAATCAGAAAACTGCAACTCTTATATCACAAAACATTTTAAACACTTTATTATAGCATAAAGGTTAAAAGGGGGGAAAAAGCAGAAAACAAAACTATAGCTACTCCAATTTGGTAATGAATAACATAAAAAGGGATAATTTGAGACAACAAAAACATAAAAGGGGAAGAGGAAAAGAATGAAACCCATGTAGGCAAATGAAGATGCTATCAGCAGAAAAGGACTATTTTACTTATGAGATGTTTTATACAAACATCAGGGTAAACACAAAATATAAATCTAGAGCAGAGACACAAAATATTTTTTAAAAAAAGATGAAACTGAGAAAAACATTATAGAAAACCACCAAACTAAAATAGCAGAGAGAAACAGGAGGAAAAAGAAAAAATAGAGATACACAGCAACCAGAAAACAAAAGACAAATGATCACCCAAAATGTAAATGGATTGAATGTACCAATCAAAAGACAGAGAGCTGTTGGATGGATGAAAAAACAGACGCAACTATGTGCTACCTCCAGAAGACCCATCTCAGCTCTAAAGGAAAACATAGTCTCAAAGTGAAGGGATGGAAGATGATATTCCAAGCAAATGGCAGCCAAAAAAAAAAAAAAAAAAAAGTGGGTGTAGCCATACTCATATAAGACAAAAATAGACTTCAAACCAAAAAATATAACCAGAGGCAAACACAGACATTATAGAATGATAAAGGGAACAATCCATCAAGAAGACATAACATTTATTAATATATATGCACCTAACATAGGAGCACCAAAATACATAAAGAAAATATTAACAGATACAAAGGGAGAAGTTAAGAGCAACACAACAATAGCAGGGGACTTTTACATCCTATTTAAATCGATGGATAGATCATCCAGACAGAAAGTGAATAAGGTAAGAGCAGCCTTAAATGAAACATCTGATCCAATGGATTTGATAGATTTGTATAGAACATACCATTCAAATGCAGCAGAATACACATTCCTCTCAAGTGCACATGAACTTTCTCAAAGAAAGACTGTATGTTGGAACACAAAACAAGTCTTAATAAATTTAAGAAGATTGAAATCATACCAAGCATCTTTTCCAATCAAAGTCATATGAAACTAGAAATCAATTACATGAAGAAAGCTAGAAAAATAACAAATATGTGGAGACTGAACAACATGTTTTTGAACAACTATTGGGTCAATGAAGATATCAAAGAAGAAATCAAAAAAATACCTAAAGGCAAATAAAAATGAAAACCTAAAATCTATGGGATGCAGCAAAAGTAGTACTAGAGGGATGTTTATACCAATACAGGTCTATGAAAGAAAGAAGAAAAATCTCAAATAGACAAGCTAATCTTACACCTAAGGGAACTAGAAAAGAAGAAAGCAAAGCCCAAAGTCAGTATAAGGGAGGAAATAAAGATCAGAGCACAAATAAATGAAACAGAGACTAAAAAGACAATAGAAAATATTGATCAAACAGCTGGTTCTTTGAAAAGATAAACAAAATTGACAAGACTTTAGCTAGACTCACTAAGAAAAAATAGAGGAGGCCTGAAAAATAAATGAAATAAGAAATGAAAGAGGAGAAATAGCAATGGATACCACAGAAATACAAAGAATAGTAAGAGAATATTATAAAGAGCTATATGCTAATAAAAGATAAAACTAGAAGAAATCGACAAATTCTTAGAATTGTACAGCTTTTCAAGACTGAATCATGAAGAAATAGAAAAACAAAATAGCACCCAAGAAACAAAAATGTCCAGGACCAGACTGCTTCACAGGTGAATTTTAATAAACATTCAAAGAAGATTTAATATGTATTCTTCTCAAACCCTTCCAAAAAATTGAAGAGGCAGGAACACTCCCTAATTTTATGAGACCAACATTACCTTGATACCAAAACTAGAGAAGGACAACACAAAAAGGAAAAATATAAGCCAATATCTTTGATGGACATAGATACAAAAATCCTAAAACAAAATATTAGCCAACCAAATACTGTAATGTATTACTGTATACATTAAAAGGGTCATATACCATGATCAAGTGATTTATTCCAGGGATGCAAGGACGGTTCAACATCTGCAAATCAATCAATATGATACACTACATTAACAAAATCAAGGATAAAAATCACATGATCATATCAATAGATCCAAAAAAAAGCATTTGACAAGATTCAAAAAAATCTTATGATAAAAAAAGAAACCTCTCAATAAAATGGGTATAGAAGGAACAAACCTCAACATAATAAAGGCCATATATGACAAGCCCACAGCTAACCTAATACTCAATGGTGAAAAACTGAAAACTACCTCTCTAGAATCAGGAACAAGACAAGAATTTTCACTCTTACCACTCTTATTCAACACAGTATTGGAAGTCCTAGCCAGAGCAATTAGGCAAGAAAAAGAAACAAAATGCATTCAAATTGGAAAGGAAGAAGTAAAATTGTCAATATTTGCAGATGACATGATTTCATGTATAGAAAATCCTGAAGACTCCACCAAAAAACTATTAGAAACAATAAATGAATACGAAGTTGCAGGGTACAAAATCAACCTACAAAAAAATCTTGCATTTCTATATGCTAACAATGAGATATCAGAAAAAGAAATTAAGAAAACAATCCCATTTACAATTACAGAAAAAGAATTAAACACCACAAAATAACTTTAACCAAGGAGGTGAAAGACCTGTATACTGAAAACTAAAGACATTGTTGAAATTGAAGAAGACACAAAAAATGGAAAGGTGTTTCATACTCATTGATTGGAAGCATTAACATTGTTAAAATGTCCATATAACCTAAAACAATCTACAGATTCAATGCAATCCCTATCAAAATTCCAAGGACATTTTTCACAGAAATATAACAAAAAATTCTAAAATTTATATGGAAACACAAGAGTCCAAATAACAAGCAATCCTGAGAAAAAAAGAACAAAGCTGGAGGTATTACACTCCCTGATTTCAAACTATATTACAAAGCTACAGTAATCAAAACATCATGGTATTGGCAGAAAAACAGACACTTCGATCAATGAAGCAGAATTGAGAGCCCAGAAATAAAGGCATACATATATGAACAATTAATTACAATGAAGGAGCAAAGAGCATACAATGGAGAAAGGTGTTGGGAAAATTGGACGGCCACATGCACAAAAAAAAAAAACAACCCCCCAAACAAAACAAAAACTGGACCACTATCTTACACCCTACACAAAAATCAACCCAAAATGGATTGAAGACTTGAATGTAAGACCTGAAACCATAAAACTTTTAGAAGAAAACAATATGCTCTTTGACATTGGTCTTAGCAATCTTTCTGGCTATGACTCCTCAGGCAAGGGAAACAAAAGCAAAAATAAACAAATGAGACTACTAAATATTCTGCACAGCAAAGGAAAACATCAGCAAAACAAAAAGACAACCTAATGAATGGGAAAAGATATTTGCAAATCATATATCCAACACAGTGTTAACATCCAAAATATAAAGAACTCAACAACAACAACTCGGTTGAAAAATGGGCAAAGGAACTGAACAGATATTTTTCCAAGGACATACAGATGGCCAACAGACACATGAAAAGATGTTCAACGTCACTAATTATTAGGGAAATGCAAATCAAACTCACAATGAGATATCATCTCACACCCATGAATGTGCTATTATCAAAATAGAATGATTATTATCAAAAAAGCAAGAAATAGCAAGTGTTGGAGAGTATGTGGAGAAAAGGGAACCCTTATACAATGTTGCTAGGAATGTAATCAGTGTAGCCACACTGGAAAACAGTATGGATAGTCCTCAAAAAAATTAAGAATAGAATTACCATATGATTCACCTATTCCACTTCTGGGTATTTATCCAAAAAATACAAAAACAGTAATTTGAAAAGGTATATGCACCCAATGTTCATCTAGGTATTATTTACATTAGCCAAGTTATGGAAACAGCCTAAGTGCCCATCAGTGGAAGAATGGATAAAGAAAATGTGGTGTGTGTGTGTATACACACACACACACACACACACACACACACACACATACACAATGGAATACTACTCAGCCTTTAAAAAAGATGAAATCTTGCCATTTTTTGTAACAACACAGATGGGTCTTAAGGGTATTATGCTAAGAGAAATGTCAGATGGAAAAAGACAAATACTATATGATTTCATGCATAGATGGAATATTAAAAACAAATAAAACCCAAAATCACTACAAACCCAACCCAACAAAACAAACATGCAGATACAGAGAACAGAGTACAGTTGACCCTTGAACAACAAGGGTTTGAATCGTGTGGGTCCACTTATTCTCAGATTCTTTTCACTAAATACTTACTACAGTACCACACAATCCACTGTTGGCTGAATCCCCGAATGTGGAATTTCCTATAAGGAAGCCTGACTGTAAAGTTATATGTGGATTTTTGACTGGTGGAGGGTTGTTGTCCCAACCCTCACATTGTTCAAGGGTCACCTGTAGTAGTTACCAGAGAGGAAGGGGCAGCCGGAGGGCGAAATGGGTATAGGGAGCTAACTGTATGATGAAGAGAAACTAAATTTTTGGTGGTGAGCACACTGTAGTATGCACAGAAGTAGAAATATACTGTTGTACACATGAAAGTAATATAATGTTGTAAACCAAGGTTGCCTCAATAAAAAAAAAAAAAATCAAAAAATAAAATTAAAAAGAAGAAAATAAAAAGAGAGCATTCACGGCCTTTTTATGCACCTGAGCTTCTAGGCAGGGTTTGAAACAGGAGGAGGAATACGGAAGCCCTTGTAACACTGAGCATATTCATGAAAAATGTGTCCTCATATTTGATGGAACTCCATGAGGTTACAATTCATTTAGTAGGATGTTTATCTTTGAAAATCGATGTTTACATTTGGGATAAGATCGTTTACAACTAAACTCCCCATGATTGAGGGGGCTTTGCCTCATCTTGTATTGCTGGGAAGATTTCAAAGGTAATAGGTTTTGAGGAGCTGAAACCACTCGCTGAACTTTGGGCTGGCTTTAGAGAGCTAAAGGTCATCCCAGACTGTCCTCCTGAAACACATCCTCAAGCCCGTAGCAATGTGGGCCAATGCATTGCTTCAGAAACAAAATTCTATGGGTTGCCAAGTACTGCCATCAGACTGCTGGGGAGGGAGCAGGCCTAACAGAGTATTAATTAACACTCAATTACACAACCATCAACAAATATACTGGATGCTTCCCATCTGATAGATATTGGGGAATTGTTTGAGGTGCTGGGGTTGCTACTAAGAACAATAGAAGGAGGGGGTAAATAGTGCTTTGAAGAAGGATTCAGAGGAACAGAGGAAGGGATTTAGATTTCCATCTAAAATGGAACTGGAGGATATGTAACGAAGAATCTCACGCATGCTCCCTGAGAAGAACAGAACTTACTGAGACTGATTTCCCATAAGTGCCTGATTTACAGAAGGTTGAGACTTACCTCTTGACCAATGAACATCCAGCAGGAATCTCTCCCCATCCTCAAGCCAATGAACTTACTGCTTGGACTCTGGCTGGACTTACCCCTCTTTGCACTCATTGCCCATAAATACAGCTCACCCCAAACCCTCAACAAACATGCCTGTATCTTGCTACAGTATACATTTTCCGAATTGCAATTCCTCTGCTCTTCCTGAATAAACTCAATTTCTGGTCATTCAAACTTGCTTCGGTTTACGTCTTAATTTAGGTTGACAGAACAAAGCTAGGATCTGGGTCATATGCGTGAGAGGGCCACCTGGGATAGATTTCACTTTCCTTCTCTTTCCATTGGACTATGGAGCTAGCCATATTTAGCATGTATTGCAAAAATTTCGTTTGGGTTTTTCCATAAGATGGTACAGAAAACCCGAATGAACTTTTTTGGCCAACCCAATGGTTTGCATTTTTGCTCCACCTATGCCAGACACTCCATAAAGTCTGATATATTCATTCAGCCCTGAAAGGTGGTATTGTTAGGAATAAAGGAACTGGGCCTTCGTACATTAACTTCTTTATTGAGGCCCATTTTATGGTAGCAGTATCATATCAGTTTAAAATAATGCTCCTATGAATTCTGGGTTCAAATGACAGCTCTACTGTAATATGCGACTTTACCAAAGTATATTAACTTTCTGTACTTCATAAGGTTGCAGTAAGAATAAAATGAGTTAATGTGTGTCAATGGCTTAGATCAGCACTTGGCACAAGAAAATGCTCATTACCTATTTAATGTAAAAATTATAATTATAGTAAATTTTATTACATCAAGAAGGACAGTGGCTGAGGAGTCCCAGAGGGTGACCAGCATCCAATGAACCAGAGCCTATTGTGGAAACAAGACTGCACTGAGAAGCAGTTATAGGATTAAACTGAATTAGGAGTGAATATAAGACTAAACCTCCTTTACTCTCAAATATAGTTACAAGAGGAGCCCTTTGAATAGGAAGTTTTCAGGAAGTGCAGAAACAAACCTTAGAGAGGAGTACTTTGAACTGCTGCTGGATCAAACTGCTAAAATGTGGCAACGTGTGCTCTCTTGAGCCAGAGGGTGGCCAAGTGTGAGAAAGCCTCCGGGCCTGTGCTACACTCTGCCTGTGGTTTCAAAGCAGCCAATGCCTCAGGGTAGATGGCCAGTCTTCAACAGCCCTAGAATAGAAACTTGGTTTCATGGATAATATTAGAGAAAGTACACTTAACTTCTGGCCGCCTGCTGGAAGAAAACCCAAAATATCTTTTCTTATATGCTGAGGTTAGATAAATTATTGCAGAGACCATGCAAATAGGAAACATAGGAACATAGTTGGGAAATTCAGGACTCATGGGAGAAGATTTCTGAGGCTTTTAACAGCAAAATATTACTGTAGAAGCTTAGATTTCATAAGATACAAGGGGAGCTCCTAGAAAATTCTCACTGTTAATACAGTGAATTTAAGAGGAGGAAGATAGAAGAAACGCTATGTTGGTTGACAGGAGAAATCTGAAGTCTCTCAAGTTGACATTCTGAACCCAAGCTCAGCCTAGCTGAGAGGCACTGAAGTACGTGTGGCCCAGCAGCCCAAGTCCTGCACGCAGTTGCAGAGGCTTCTAAGACTGGGAAAAGTGGTACCAGGAAAAGCTCTGTTTTATCTTTCATGTGATTTTTCTCTTTTGTCTCCTTCAGGAACCAACCCGACCCCATTCCAGCCTGGGTAACCCTCTGTCCAGGAATAAAATGAGATTTGGTATAAAACAAAAGAAAATTAAAATAATGTAGTAATAGGCAGGGTTTTACATTTTAAAACAGAGTATGCAACATGACAATAAGCCAGGGAATTATTCTGAGAAAGAGTTTTCCAAATTCCTTTACCTTTCATTTATGATGGAACCTGGGAGCCACCTATTGGACAGTTCTCCTATGGTATAAAGGGAATGCCTCACCCCACCCCCGTCAACCTACAATGCCTGTGATAAGAGAGGGTGGGGGCAGGGGAGAGGGAGCAGAACATCACAGTGTCTCAAATGCCTGTTGCTAAGAGGCGGAGAAAAATTCACTGCACTGACTGTGGTGATTTGTTTGGATTACAAGGGAACTTAGGTTGCTGCTACTCAATGAAGAGAAGAAGAACTTTTTTTGAAAACCACAGGATATGCTGGAACATCCTTAGTACTCTCTTGTCCAACAGACTTGTTCAATAGAAACCTGCAACAATGCAATAAGGACAAAACCACCAAGGGTTCAGATCTTACAGGAATGAAGGCTGGACTATGCCATCAGGTCAAGAACCCTGTCCAGCTGAGACACTGGCAGAAGTGAGAGAAGGTGGAGCAGACACTGTGAATGCATCTGTGAGTATTATCCTCAGCCTCACGTCCAGTCGCAGGAGTGGGGCCTTCAGCGAAGATTTTACATTGCTTGCTCATTTCAAGGCTCTCTCTTGACTCCCACCAGAAACAGCCCTGGGGGTAGCTATTCCTAGTTTTGGGTGATAATATGACTGAATCTCTATCATCTTCCAAGGTTGTAATGGGAAGTTTCTCATTCCCCGTGCTGGGAATGCAGTTTCCACCTAAATGAAGGAGAATGGATGCTGAGAGGTAAAGGTGGTGGAGTGTACTGGTTTTCTTCCATTTACCCCTTTCAGATCAATTCTCTACCCTTCTCCATCCTGCTCTCTGACCCACTGGAGATTCTTCTTTTTTTTTTCTTATTTCCACAATCCTTTCTTTGACAACAATAGACAATCATGGTAACAGGTCTTTAGGGAGCTTTATTCTCTTTAGGTATTCAACTAAAGATACAACAGCTAAGGGAAAATTACAATCTTTATATTATGTGGGGTTTTTTTTTGATGGTTTTGATTTACCATACAAAAACATTTACTTCTGTATGTGGTCAAACCTATCAATCTTTTCTTTGGCCTCACCACGCAGCCTGTGGGATCTTAGTTCCCCGACCAGGGATCAAACCCTGGCAGTGAAAGCACCAAGTCCTAACCACTGGACTGCCAGGGAATTTCCAAATCTATCAATTTTGTCCTGTTTTGTGACTGATGCCATGATTAGAAAAGCTCCCTCTATCACTAGATTATATAAATATTTCTAAATATCTTTAATATAATAGTGAGCTTAGAATGAGAGAGAGCTTTGGGATTGTATAAATACTGGATTCAATTCCAGCTCTGCCATTAACTAGTTGTAACAGACTGTATTTTCCAAAGATGGCTACAACAGTATCTCCCATATCACAAGCTCTTCTACAACTTACCTACTCTCCAATCAAAAGTGGAACCTGGGCTTCCCTGGTGGCGCAGTGGTTGAGAGTCCACCTGCCGATGCAGGGGACACGGGTTCGTGCCCCGGTCCGGGAAGATCCCACATGCCGCGGAGCGGCTGGGCCCGTGAGCCATGGCCGCTGAGCCTGCGCGTCCGGAGCCTGGGCTCCGCAACGGGAGAGGCCACAGCAGTGAGAGGCCCGCGTACCGAAAAAAAAAAAAAAAAGTGGAACCTGGCGAGGCTTGTGATTCACTTATAACCAACAGAATGTAGCAGAAGTGATGATGCACGACTTCCAAATGTGATGCAACTTCCACCTTGTTAGAATATACACTTGCCTTTAGAGCCCCTAAGCTTCTGTGTAAGGAGCCTGGGCCTCCATGCAGTACAGGGGTCCAAGTCATATGGAGTCCATATGTAGGTGTTCTGACCAACAGCCCCAGGTGACATCACAACTTATACGAGTATCAACTGCAAAAATGTAGAAGTGAAGACACCTCTGAATAATTCCAGTCTCCCACTCTCGAGTCACCTCCAGCCTTCAAGTCTCTCCAGCTGCGGTCGTAGACATCATGCAGCAGAGACAAGCCATCCCTACTACCTACTTTCTGAATTGCTGACCCACAGTACTAGTGAACACAATCATTTTTTATGCATCAATAATAACTGGAAAATTGTGTGATACTTGTTGAGTTAACCCAATTAGCTTCTGGGCAACCTCTTCTTCAGGTTTTTCATCTATTACATTGTTTTACACTACTAGCTACTTCATAGGAAGTTGTGAAGATTAAATGAGACCATTTATGAAAAGTACAAAACACGTGTCTATCGCACACTAAGAGGTCAAACAGTAATAGTCACAACAATTAAGAAGTAAGGAGTTTATTACATTTAAATCTTTAATATACGTGAAAATTATTTTGATTTAATGCATAAGGTTGCATGTATTATGTACCAGTCAACTCCAAATTAACCTTTAGATTAGTAGGCAAATTACTGTCTTTAAAATGATATGTGAAGAAAAAATTTGCATATATGAAAAAAGAGCTTATGCTTATTTCAGGATTGATACTTGGTGTGCTATCATGGGGGTAAAGAAATTTTCACCTAGGTCTTATTCTGTTCATTTGTTCAAGTTGGAAAATGGAAACAGGAAGAATATCCCAAGATGGGGTAAACCAAGAGAAAATTCTCTCCAAGATTACAGCAATTTTATCTAGGCTGTAAGGAAGCCTAATGAAAAAGATTCTCCTCATTCATGAGGAGCTAATTCACACACTACGTGCACTCTCACTCAGAGGCACCAAAATGTAACTGCATTTTCTAACCCAACCTCATCTTGTTTTATTTTATATTTAAAAAAAATTTTTTAATTAAAAAAAATTTTTTTTGAAATTTTTGCCCACACCACGTGGCTTGTGGGATCTTAGTTCCCCGACCAGGGATCGAACCCGTGCACTTGGCAGTGAAAGCTCAGCGTCCTAACCACTGGACTGCTGGGGAATTTCCTCATCTTATTTTAGAGCTCCATGCCCTATGATGGCAGAAAACACTTGGTCTTCTCAGCTTAAAATTTAGAGGGGGAGGGGCTTCCCTGGTGGCGTAGTGATTGAGATTCTGCCTGTCGATGCGGGGGACACGGGTTCGTGCCCCGGTCCGGGAAGATCCCACATGCCGCGGAGCGGCTGGGCCCGTGAGCCATGGCCGCTGAGCCTGCGCGTCCGGAGCCTGTGCTCCGCAACGGGAGAGGCCACAACAGTGAGAGGCCTGCGTACCGCAAAAAAAAAAAAAAAAAAAAAAAAAAAAAAAAAAAAAAAAAAAAAAAATTTAGAGGGGGAGTAAAGAAAGCAGGGAGGTCAGGGGAAATGTTAACAGTAACATGGTCTCAACTGGAGACTGGCTTTAGTCAGAGCCCATGGAAAAGCTCTGGCACAAAAATTGCACTGCAGGCTTTTTCCAACCTGCCTGCCTCTGGCACAAGCTGCACATGCAGCTTGATGGAAGGAGTCGGCCATTTGTTGGCTGAGGTCTTTGCTCTAGTTGGGAGTTCAGCATCCAGGCGAGGCAGCTCCCATCTGGCAGAGGGCAAATCTCCAGAGAAGTAAATAGCTGTGAATTGTCATAAGCCAACACTCAATGCAGCTGGGTCGCAGATGCACTGATTAGCAAAAAGGATTTGGGCAGGGCACCAAAATCAAATCAAAATCATTCCCTACATAATGTAATATTCAATGCTCTATTGCTGAGAATGCCAATGCCTGTTCTTGAAAGATCAAGGAAAGATTTTATAATTAGAAACTTCTTGTTCAACAAAGCCAAGTTTTGTCTAAACAATGATTCACAAATATTTTTAAAGTCTATTTTGAAACCCAGTGAAAAACAGTGATCTCTCTCTCTTTTTTTTCTAAATGACCTTTCCCAACCCCATGATTCAATGGGTGAGAGACCTCACATACAGCCAGAAATAAAAATATGTTGTTTCCCCTAAATGTCCATCGACAGATGAATGGATAAAGAAGATGCGGTACTATACACAATGGAATATTACTCAGCCATTACAAAAATTAAATAATGCCATTTTCAGGAACATGGATGCACCTAGAGATTATCATACTAAGAGAAGTCAGAAAAAGAAAGACAAATAGCATATGATATCACTTGTATGTGGAATCTAAAATATGACACAAATGAACATATCTATGAAACAGAAACAGACTCACAGATACAGAAAACAGACTTGTGGTTGCCAAGGGGGAGTAGGGTGGGGAAGAGATGGGTTGGGAGTTTGGGATTAGCAGATGCAAACTATTATATATAGGATGGATAAACAACAAGATCCTACTGTATAGCACAGGGAACTATATTCAATATCCTGTGATAAACCATAACGGAAAAGAATATGAAAAAGAACATATATATGTATAACTGAATCACTTTGCTGTACAGCAGAAATTAAAACAACATTGTAAATCGACTATACTTCAATAAAATTTTAAAAAATATATGTTGCTTCCCTAACTCAAAATATCCATGTTACATTGGCTTTTCCAACCTGCCTGCCTATTTTGAAAAAGTTATCTACATGTCTTTCTTCATCCCAGCTAAAATCCCAGATGAGAATTCCTCAGGAAGGATTATATTTTCAGGCGCAGACAAAGGCAGAGAGTACACCAAACTCTTCAAGTAGAGGGGTAATTGTTTTACTGTAAGAATTTCATATGGCATAGTAAGGGAGAAAAATGATTGTGGAAATCCAGGACCAAGAACTGTAGTAAGCTTCATTCACAAGGAGAGAAATGTCAGGGTTATTCTATACCCAGGGAAGCTTCACCACCTTGGCCACAGGTGGGTTGTTTCACCACCAACGCTACACAGTTTCTCTCTATTTGTTTCATTCTGTGTCACCTGCATCTCTTCCTACCCCCACTAGCTTCTGCTATATCATCCCTTCTGTTTACTCATAACTGCATCATACATAGGACACCTTGTAACTGGAACACTACCACATGGCATCTCTATACATTCTATTATCTTAACCTGCTTTATTATCAACATTTTTTTCACATTCTTATGAGAGGAGACTGACCAGCCATTCTGGCACAAGGTTTCCATTTCCAATTCAATAACCTAGTTCAACCATGTGCTACCTGGCTACCTGTCCAGGAAGGGCCATGATAACTCCACCCACACCAAACTGTTTCTCATATCTTAGTTTCCACAAACTGAAATGCCCCTAAAATTTTTCTTGATGCCTCATCCCTTTGCCTGTCCAGTTTTTTCCTGGCCTGAGATTCCTCCTAAGAGCTCTACCAGAGAAAGATGTGGCTCACGTTGCCAGAAAATTGGGAAACTGGAGTTAGTCTTCTTTTATCTCCAAAACCCATGGGCAAAAGGAGAGTGCCAGGTGTCAGAGCTAATCAAGAGAGAATCCCAGCCCAGAGGAGTGGGTATGGACAAGGATAAAGTATGATCACAGAATTCCCAGGACGAGCTTGGGATTATTTTGACCCAAGTCTTTGCATTTCCATATAGGAGATAATAAATAACCAATTTAAAACCCAACACTATTCATGGCAGCACCGTAAGAAAACCAAAACGCTGTGCGCGGGGATTTGCAAAAATTCCGTCTAGTGCTCCATAATTAATGAGAATCAGTTATCTCCTAGTAGCCTCCTTATGATGGCTACTCTTCACTACCAGCTGGCTTTCTCACTCTCTACCATTGGTTAGAAGTGGAGAGCAAAATACAGGTTTGGGGGAAAAGATAAGGGGGATGGTGAGTTGAAGAATAATCAAAAATCCAGGAGAGATGCAGAACTAGACTCCCTCAGGGAGGTTGCAATAGTTTTTA
The DNA here is from genome assembly GCF_003676395.1 of Aethalodelphis obliquidens. Taxonomy (NCBI): domain Eukaryota; kingdom Metazoa; phylum Chordata; class Mammalia; order Artiodactyla; family Delphinidae; genus Aethalodelphis; species Aethalodelphis obliquidens. The sequence continues at coordinate 7,732,269 of NW_020838026.1, read as the reverse complement.
TGTTTGCAACAGATGAGCTCTGTCCTCTTTTCAAAACTTAAGAAGTTGATGTCCTCACAGTTGGTCATACACGACAGTTTTGAATAAAAATACATACTCCGCCCTGAGGAGGTGAAAGAAAGGGAATATAACTGTAATGACTCTGTTTTCTCCTACCATATTCCTAGGAATAACCTCTTTTCAGAGACTCACTGATCTTTCTCTAGACCCAAATGAGCTAAAAGACAGAGTCTATCAATTACTGACCCAGAGAGTGGATTTTATTTCCTAACTTATAAGGAACACTCACCTTTCCTTTCCTCAACGCTGTCTTAAGGAAAAGTCCATCTTTGCCCTACCCTCTGCAGGACCACCCCATCCTCACCTATCCTACTCACCCAGGTATTCCATGGACAAAAGCAGGTAACTGTCTCTAAGGGGAAAAGGTGGTTGTTTCTCAGTCACTTTATACCCAACACTACCTTTTCTGGTAAGTAAGTAAATGTTTTCAACAGCACAGGTCTGGTGGTACTTCAGGGTGCAGGACCTCATGCCTTCATAGCATATCCCAAGATGATATTTTTTACATTTATAACACATCGTTGAAGGCTCTGCCAGACACAGAAAGAGGTGCTTAAAGGATGCAGTAAGGAGAAGGTTCTCCAGGCCTGGGGGCTTCCCAACAGGAACTTACTATTGACTAGTGGTTCCCAACTTTTCTAGGGACCCTGATCCCTTTGATAATCTTGTGAAAGCTAACTTATACAGACATAAATCAAATATTGTATATAATCTCAAAAGGTTGGAGTTCCTGTAAAATTTATCTATGGTCCCCAAGTAATGAACACCTTATGTAGCCTAATGATTTTGTCCAGTAATGGGGAAGAGGAAGCAAAGACGGGGACTTTAGCTTCTTTACTCCACGAAATGGACTAAATTGGTCCGGGAGAAGATCAAACTCCTAGGATTCTATAGTAGGAATGGAAAACAGCTTTCTTAAAAGATGGAGGGGAAGGTTTACTCCAAAAATGTCACCAATAACCTTTTTACCAAGGACTTTAGACTAGCTGTGGTCATACCTATCAGATGTTCACGAAATTCACCTGTGGAAAGAAGTTTCCCTGTCATAATCACACATGCATCGGCCAAAGCCCCAAGAGCCAATTCTGGAAATTTCTCCTCCCCCAGCATCTTCCCATCTCTTAATCAACAACCAACCCTTCCTCTGTCTCCAGGACTTACCCTTACTCATGCAGACCAGAAAGACTATGCACAGCAGAAAGAGAACAAACATCCTGGGACTTTGGTCCTGTGCAGTTGCCTGTGGAAGGTACTGGTTGATCTCCCCCAGTGTTCTGCCCTTGGGCTATTCAGCTAAATCATAAAATTTCAGTGATGAACAGTACCTCAATGTTCCCAGAACCAACCAAACCACCAACTGGAGTCTCAATGCCCCTAAGGCATCTATTTAAAAATTCTCCTCAATGATGAATATATATATATATATCACACACACATATACACATATATATATATACATTCTTTATTCATTATTGTATAGCTAAGCTTTGTGCTCTGTAAGTCAAATTTTTTCCCCACATTTTAACCTTTCAGATATTTCAAGACAGGATTTGGACACCTTAGTTCCTTTTAGCTCTCTTCACTAATCTCAGAATAATATCAGATTTGTCTTTGTCTCACTTAGACTGAAGCACCAGGAATTAAGTTCAGGATTCCAGGTATAGTCTGAATGTGGGGGAAACACTGAGTGCCCCTTCTGTGGTGTAGGAAAGGGACGTTTCAGAAGAAAGGTGAGATGTGCCTAGTTTGCCTTCAGGTGTTATTAACTAATTCATGGATTTTTTAAAGCAAATATTTTCTACACACATACCAACTGCCAACATCACAAAAAGAGACATCACCAAGTGAACCAGGCCACTAATCTGTGGCCTCACAAAGACTTGAGTCTAGTTAAGGAGACCACAAGTACATCAAGCACAGTTGGCTATGGGGGCCTAAATGAGAGACATTCAAAGTTGACTGCCTGACCAGGGAAGGCTTCCCTGAAGAAGGGATAGTTGAGCCGGACTTTGAAGGCTAGTGATGTGTTAGTTAGAAGAAGTGAATAGGGACAGGCGCCCAAAGGAACAGCAAATGTCAAAATACAGAGATGTCAGGCAACCTGACACACTGGGATGACAGCTGGTCATGTGGTTCTAGAGACATGGGTGAGCAAGAAACTCAGAGAGATGCACCTTGTTGGAGGTGATGGCATATGGGTAAAGAGAGGGGCTCAAGGGGACAGTGCACTGCACTTGTTGCTGAGATTATTTTGTCCCAAGCACATAAAATGGGATCTCTTGCTCACTATTGTGCAATTGCAAGACATCAATGAAAAGAGTCATTTTTCCCAGGGCTGGAAAAGACATTAAAGTACCCACTCCTCTGTACCAATACTGAATTCTAGAAAGGACATCTCCCTTTATCCCGAACTTAAGCTTGGTACACACATGGGTTCAGATCCTGGCTCTGCTGCTTGCCAACGTTGTGACTCTGGGTGAGTTACTGACGTTCAGAATAATTTTCATCATAGGATTGGTATTAGTAGTATTTTAAAGTCTGTGAAGAGAGAAAGCTCATATTTGTTAAGGTCCTGGAAACTATCAAGCACTAACTCCCTGCGCAGTGCTTAAAATTTCAGGAGAAGCCTGGGCCCTTTTGCTAGGGTAGGTGTCAGAAACTGAAGTCAAAAGGAGCCACATGCAGGAAAGGGCACCTGACTGCGAGAGGCAATGAGGTGGAGGCTGTAACTGTGGTTTTGGCATCCAAGGGCCAAGAGCCTGGCTGTGAGGATGATGTTGGGAGCATCCTGTCAGGTGTTAAGTTGCAGCAAGGCTTACATTTGGCTTTGGGTATTGGAAAAGATGGAAAGATTAATTACATTGTCTTCTAGAATGAACTTTGAAGACATAGTCAGCTTTAGAACAAACTGTTTTATTTGCTTTGGGTGGGTTAGCAGCTGGGAACTAGCTGAGCTCTGATTCACTGAGACTGGGTGAGAACTGGGTCCCATTCTCATAGCTCAAGCGTGAGGTCATCCATGAGCTGATGATGCTCAGTTTTATATCTCTACCTCAGACCTCTACTTTGAGTTCCAGATTCACATCCACAAATACACATTCTACTTTAGAAGGTTCACACATACCACGAGACATTGTTTACAAGAGAAAATCTGATGGATGAGATACTGTGGTAGGATGAGAAGTAGATCAGAGAACCTCTTGCTTGGGTGGAGTTGCAAAATTCTACAATCCTAACTGAAAATAATCCCGTAGAAAAGAGATTCAGAACTCAATGGGCCTTCCAGAAAATATCTGCCAAGGGGCACCTTGCAGGAAGAAGAATAGAAACTGGGCAAACCCTCTGTGGTTTAACCTAGAATTTTTTCTTCCTTTGCTATGATTCTAGACTCACTCACTTTAAAGAAAGAGAAGAGAAAACAGGTGACAAATAAAGGCTCAGAAGTATGCCTTCTTGATAAGCCTTTGGAAAGTCCTGAAAAATGCTATCTAGTTCCCAACATCTTCTCCTGAAAGATGGAAGAATAGAAAATGAGATTCAAAGACTTCACAATCTTGATTGCCATTCTAGAATCAATTCTTTTCAAAGGAACAAATTCCCTCATGTTTAAGGCCTCTCTTCTTAGGCAGAGATGGGCTCCACACTCTGGTCATAGAAAAGGAACACTATAAATTTTGTGGCATTTGAGCTAAGACTTTATTTCACCCGATCTTTATCTGATATCTAAAAATGTCATACTTGAGATTTTTGATGAACATATTGTTCCTACAACTAAAGAACATGTCGTTAAAATAAATTCATGAGAGAAGATTCCTATTGCCTCTAGCCAAAGTACCATAAGCTTACTGATGGGTTTCAGAGACTGACAGTGCCAGAACTGGTCATAATTTTCCAGTGGTTTACCCACGGTGAACCTTACCTGAGTTAACTTTTGTAGAGACAGATACCTAAAGCATGGGCAAAACTGGCCAGATTCACAATATAAATTTCCTAAAGATCAAGCCATGTGATAATTCTAGAGATGATTTCACAGCCCTACAAAGTAAACAGTCCCTGGCCTTGGAGAACAGATTTCTAGTAAAGTGAAAGAGTTCTGGGCTGAGAATTAGAAATTCTAGGTGGAAGGCCCAGCTTGGTCATAGATTATACACCTTTTCATCTCTTTCACTCTTCGTTTTCTCATCCATGAAGTGTGGAGCTAGGTGAGCTTGTTTTTGACTTATTCGTTGCTCTGCTCTTACACATGAAACTGTGCCTGGTCCGTAAAAGCTCTCAATAAATATTAGTTGAATGTATGAATAAATCTCCAAGAGGCATTCAGTCCAGATGGTTAAAAGCATGGCTTCTGGAACTAGAAAGTCTTGCTCTGAGTACTGGTGCTATAAGTCACTAGATATGTGATCTTGGGTAAGATGCTGGATCTCACCAAGCCTGTTTCCTCCTCTGTGAAACTGGGATAAGAATGATAATATCAAAGAAGAAAAACAAAGAAAAAAAAGAATGATAATATCATAACTGCATTAATAATAATTACTATGATGAACAGTATATAAAAAACAAAGTTAACTTCATGTAAGCTCCAACATTTATTAATTATCATTCTCTGCTGTGGGGTGGAGAGAGCATGAACTTGAGCTCCCAGAGGAAACCTTGTGTGATTGGTTCCCCTTAGGCATGAATAATCCCTGCCCTATGATGAAGAGGAAGGTTTCTTCTTGTGGCCTAAAGACTTGTGCTTGCAGACCCTGGCTTCTTTTCTTCCTGTATAACAGACTTCTCTGTCAGGATGGACAAACACTTCTTGTTGCTCTCATCCGTCTTCTGCTGCATTGCGGGTGAGTCACAGACTTGAGTGGGCTCCAGAGACAGGATCTAGGAAGCCCCATGGAACTCCATATGTGTAGCTGGCATCCAGGCGGGGCTGAGTCTTGACCACGTTTATACGGGAGGGGAAGCCAGCCTTCAGAATGCTCCCTGGGCCTCCATGCCAACTTGTCTGCCCTTTTCAACATTCTGCCATTCCCCGCCAAGGGCTCAAGCCGCTGTGGCTGCCCCATCATAGTGCTCCCCACTCTGTCCCTACCATTCCCCATAATCAAAACTCCTAGTGAGATTTTCCTCAGGACATCCTTTCCATTTATAAATCTGTATCCCATCTGCTGAGCCTACAATGAATAATTTTGTAGCGGGTTTTAGTGCTATCAAGGGTTTTTGATGCCCTTATCAGGGATTTTTATATTACAACAAGTGATTGCAGGAAAGAAAATACTGGATGCACTGGAATCAGACAGATTAAAAAATGTTTCAGTCACTGTCTTAAATTCTCTGTATCTCTGGTTGCTCACTAGAGAAATGGGGAAATCCCTACTTACAAGGCTTTTGTGAGGATTAAATCAGATACAAAGTAAGAGAACATGGCCCATATGAGATGCTCGATAAATGTTACTTTCTCACTTAGGTGCACCCAGGAGAGGTGTTTTTTTTTTTTTTTTTTTTTTAATTAAACCTGTATTTTGACCAGTTCACCCCACAGTACCACAAAAAATGGCACTGACTATGATATAATTCATGAGGCCTTCACGTAGATTCAGTTCCAAGTTAAAAACAGAGTATATCACCTAACAATATGTAAGCCGCCAATCTCAGAAATCTCATCGTAGTAATGCTAGCACAGGTAAAAGTTTAAAGCTCTCAGCCTCATTATCACACTCCTACCTACAGTGCTGCCAGGTAAGCCAGGCCAGCATTAACAGAACCATTTTTAAGCCGGAAAGCCATTTAGCCAGAGGCTAAATCTTTGCTCAAAGTCACCACGTTAAAAGGGCTGAAGTCGGGACCAGAAACCTTTAACTCTCACAGAGGCATTTCTCCGGGATGTGGAGTTGGTGAGAGATCCAGCTGCTTACTCCCGGATCCCAGCCACCAGCTCTTCACCTACCCGCGCACCACACCCCGCACCCCAGGCCTGGATAGGTCTAGCTTCTTCTAAGTCCCTGCCTCCCCTGGCCTCACACCAGCTCTGTGCTCTCCAGCAATGACACCCCTGAGATGCATAACATGCCCCTTCGCACACAGACAGATCGCTGTAGAAGGGGCTTCGGTGTCTGTGCTGCTGAGAAGCATGAGACATGCGTGATCTTAAAGACCTTCCAGGGTAAGTTAGAGGAGGTGCTGTGAGATTCCCAGAAAATTCTTAGGCGAGTACTCCACCAATTTCCTATCTCAGACTAAGGCCAACTCAAGAGAGGAACCAAAGTGCCGTATACCCCTGGGCATGGGTCCCTGTGCATGCAGACAGAAGAGGACCTGGGGAAATGAGACACGAGGAAGAAGCATCTGTACAAAGAGTTGAGGGTTTCCAGGGAACTTAGGCAAATAACCCCTGCAGGGGACCTGTGATTTCTTCATCTCCCTGCCTGAGTCCCCTTGGGAAGTACAAGATGGGAAGCCAACCCCAAACCTACCTCGGATGCCTAAATAAATTTTTACTGACAGGACTACTGCCAGGCTTGACTTGTCTTTAAAGAACTTAGATCACTGGCTTATTTTCTATGATTTCTTCTTACTACAGATAACATCCTCCAGTTATCATATATGGTGTGTCAGAGATTCTGCAGAGAATTGACATACGATCTCAACGATGAACTTATGTTCATACATGCTGCAACTACAATTATTGTAACTTCAAAAATCTAAAATATTTTTTCTCCAAAGTTGTCCCTTTAAAATGTTATTGATGTTTCTCTGCCTTCACAGTCTGCCTGCCCTTGCTTTTCTGCCCTGTCTGTCCTGGAAGGACCCCAGCTCTCTCTGTAATTCAGTGTTATCCTTCCTGGTGCCTCAAGCTTGGTTCCTACCTCAGTCGGAGGATAATGATTCTGAACAACAGATTTCTCCCATTACAGGGTCTGGCATTTCTGTACTTCAGGAGGCCTCCCCCAAGAGGCCCAGTAGAAAACTTTAAAACAAGACCATTCTAGATCCTTGTGATTATCTTAGAGAGTGGAGGTGGACTAGAAATTCTTATTATGGCTATAATTAAGCAGAAATAGCAACAAAACAGATGGTGGACACTCAAGATTTTCCTCTATTGGCAAAAAGTTATTTTCCCCCGTGGACAGTGTCCATCTCACACTCAGTCATGATTTTCTTAGCATTTACATGGTGTCTCCATATACAATGTAAGAAACAGCAAATAAAGAATTTCCTGCCTCTGTGACATTCACAGTTCACACATAGCCACTTCTAGGCCTGTCAAGATGTACATTCAAGATATATTACAACTCTCATTTCTTCCTATTCCTCTTCTAGTCTTCTCAATTCCTTTCCTCTTTTGCCACCCACCTCTACTCTGACCTCCCCGGCAATGAACACAATGACTATACAAATTCTCCCTCTTCTGAATACCCAAGTCACTTTATGGGTACTTTTTTTTTTTTGACACTCTTTCACAAAAATGAATCATTTCTCTGTTTGTCTAATTTGCCCTAGTATGTTATAAATCACAGCTAGAACATGTGCCTTGTTTTATTCATCTCTATTGCCTTTAGCTGGCCAATTAAACTTTATTGTGTTTAACTGAACAGCCAGTAAAGTTGATGGAATTTTTCTTGTCCATCTGTTTAGCGTGACTTTTCTGGTTTTTTACCTATTTTGTTGAGTGTACTGGGAATGGTAACCTCTACTCCCTACCAGACATAGAACTTTCACTCCAGTGCCAACATACCATGTGTTTTTCTCAAAGAGATTATGAAAAGGACATTTCTTATTATGGGACCCTCCACTATTCAAATATATTAACTAAAAAAAATTTTTTTTTGATGGGATTCTTGTAAAACTGAATAGCTAATCTTACTTCAAAATTCAAAATCAATACTTTATTATATCAAGTATGAAATAGGCCTGGAAGTTTAGAAAGGGTAATCTGGCCCAACCCTTGGAAATATCTGAAAGCACATGTTTTCCTAGTTTTAATGATGTCAGGATTGATCACATAAATTTGCTTGTTCTCAGGCTTATCTATACCATCTAAAGTTTCCCTTCAATCTTTCATCTAACAGATTTTAGCCCTATTGATTATTGTTAACAAGATCTGTTATTCATTATGAGTTGAATAATAATCTTAGTTGAAGTATAATTCATATATAATAAAATGCACATATTTTAAATATACAGTTTGATGTGATTTGAAAAATGTATAAACCTACATAACCACCATCTCATTTAAAACATAGAATATTTTTATCACCTTAGTAAGTTTCTTCAGGTAACAATCCACTCCCAAAAGTATTATTCTAACTTCTATCACCATAGAACTAATTTTATTTTACCTGTTCTTTTTTTTTGGCTGCGTTGGGTCTTCATTGCTGCGCGTGGGCTTTTCTCTAGTTGCAGCGAGCGGGGGCTACTCTTTGGTGCGGTGCGTGGGCTTCTCATTGCGGTGGCTTCTCTTGTTGCAGAGCATGGGCTCTAGCCACCTGCCTCTGTGACAGGAGCACGGCTTCAGTAGTTGTGGCTCACAGACTCTAGAGCGCAGGCTCAGTAGTTGTGGCACACGAGCTTAGTTGCCCCACGGCATGTGGGATCTTCCTGGACCAGGGTTAGAACCCATGTCCCCTGCATTGGCAGGCGGATTCTTAACCACTGTGCCACCAGGGAAGTCCCAGCCTGTTCTTGAACTTATTATAAAATAAATTATACAGAAAGTACTATCTTGAGTCTGGTTTCTATCACTCACCATAATATTGTTAAGATTCATGCATGTTTCACTTATATCAAAAGTTTATTCTTTTTTTCCCCATTGTATACATACACTACAATTTATTAGATCAATTCTCTTATTGATGGACATTGAGTTGTTTCCAGCTTTGGGCTATTGTGAATAAAGCTGCTGTGAACATTTTTATATAAGAGTTTTGATGGACATACACTCATTTCTCTTTGGTAGGTAATTAAAAGTAACATGTATGAGTCATAGGGTAGGCATATGCATAACTTTAAAAGAAATTGCCAAAGGGTTTACCAAAGTGGTGGTACCAATATATAGTCCTACCAGTACTGTATGAGAATTCCAGTTACTCTACATAATTCCCATCACCAATTATTATCAGTCATTTATTGTTTTGTTTTTTTACTTTTTGGCTGCACCTTGCAGCATGTGGGATCTTAGTTCCCTGACCAGGGATCGAACCCTCACCCCCTGAAGTGGAAGCTCAGAGTCCTAACTGCTGGACCGCCAGGGAAGTCCTATCAGTCATTTAAATTTTAACTAGTCTACTCATCATAAAATTTATCTTACACTTTACTGATAACTAATGGAATTCAGCCACTTTTTATGCTCCAGGTTAGATAATAATTCATCCATGTTTCCTTCTAATACTTTCATGGATTTAAATTAACATTTTGATTCTCCATTTGGAATTTACCCTTGTAAGAAAGTGATCCAATTTAATCTATTTCCACATGACTAGCCAATTAGTCCAACAACATTTATCTTTTATTTATTTTTTAATATATCTTTACTGGAGTAAAATTGCTTTACAATGTTCTGTTAGTTTCTGCTGAACAACATGAATCAGCTATATGCATACATATGTCCCCATATCCTCTTTCTCTTGAGCCTCCCCCCCCACCCAGGTCATCACAAAGCACCAAGCTGATCTCCCTGTGCTATGCAGCAGCTTCCCACTAGCTATCTATTTTACATTTGGTAGTGTATATATGTCAATGCTACTATCTCACTACATCCCAGCCTCCCCTTCCCCCACTGTGTCCTCAAGTCCATTCTCTACATCTACATCTTTATTCCTGCCCTACCACTAGGTTCATCAGTACCATTTTCCTAGATTATATATATATATATATATATATATATATATATGCGTTAGCATATGGTATTTGTTTTTCTCTTTCTGACTTACTTCACTCTTTATCACTGACTCTAGGTCCATCCACCTTACTACAAGTAACTCAATTTCATTCCTTTTTATGGCTGAGTAATATTCCATTCTATATATGTGCCACATCTTCTTTATCCATTCGTCTGTCAATGGACATTTAGGTTGTTTCCATATCCTGGCTATTGTAAACAGTGCTGCAATGAACATTGTGGTACATGTATCTTTTTGAATTATGGTTATCTCAGGGTACCAGAAATATTTATTTTAAAGTTAACATTTTTCTCAACTAATTTGAGATGCCTCTTTCATAATATGCTGAATTTCCATTAGCACTTAACACTAATTCTGGGTTCTCTACTTAGTTAAATTTTTCTACACATTACCTCTACCTCACAACATACACAAAAAACAAATTCAAACTGGATTGTAGGTTTAAAGTGAAAAGTATAACAATAAAACTTCTAGAAGAAAGCACAGCATGTAGTTGTAACTTTGGAATAGGCAAAAGGTTACTTAAACATCACCTGAACAGCAAAACCATTTTTAAACATTGATAAGTTAGACTTCATTGAAATTAACAATGGCGGTTCATCAAAATGTATCAGTAAGAGAGTGAAAAGACAAGTTAACGACTTGGAGAAGATATTTGCAATACTGATATCCTAAGTAGAACTTGTATACAGAACATAAAAATCTTATAGCTTTCCTAGACAAACAAAAGCTGAGACAAACAAACACTAGACCTGCCTTGCAAGAAATGCTGAAAGGAGTTATACAAGGTGAAATAAAAAGATGTTAATTAATGACATGAAGACATATGAAAATATATAACACACTGGTACAGGTAAATATACAAACTTAGAAAACTCTAATAGCATGGTTTGTTAACCACTTAACTATACTACAAAGGTCAAAGGAAAAAGCATTAAATATAATTTAGCTACTATAAGTTGCTAATAAATACACAATATAAAAAGAGTTAAATAATGACCTCAAGATATAAAAAAGATGAAGTAAAAGAGTGAAGTTTTGTAGACAATCAAAATTAAGTTGCTATCAGGTTGAACTAGACTGTTTTACCTATGAGATGTCTTATATAACACTCATGGTGGAGGGGAAATTGGAAAAAGATAGTCAAAATGTACAAACTTCCAGTTATAAGAAAGTTGCTAAGAGCTCTCATCACAAGGAGACCTTTTTTTCTTTTTATTGTATCTCTATGAGATAAAGGATGTTAACTAAACCTATTATGATGATCATTTCACAATATATATAAACCAAACCATCATGATGTACACCTTAAACTTATATAGTGATGTATGTTAATTATTTCTCAATAAAACTGGGGGGCAGGGGGAAGACTCATGGTAACCACAAAACAAAACCCTTGAGTAGAGGCACAAAAGATAAAGAAAGCGGAAACAGCAAACCACCATGGAAAACACCAATTTACAAAGGTAGGCAGAAACAACAGGAAAAAGAAACAATATAAATACCAAAAAACCAGAAAACAATTAATAAGATGGCATTAGTAAGTCCTTACATATCAATAATAACTCTAAATGTAATAGATTGAATTCACCAATCAAAAGGCACAGAGTGGCTGGAAGGATAAAACAACAAGACCAAACCATGTGCTGCCTACAAGAGACTGACTTCAGTTTTAACATATTATTGACTGGGAGATTTTTGCAGAAACGAATGCTTGTGGCTATAATATGTCTCCAGTCAAAAATGTGTTAAGGACACGTATAGGCTCAAAGTGAAGAGATGAAAAAAGGTAATCCATGCAAGAGGAAACCAAAAGAAAGCAGGGGTAGCTATACTTATATCACAAAAATTAGGCTTTAAGCCAAAAAACAGTAACAAGAGACAAAGAAGGTCAATATATAATGATAAAGGGGCCAATTCACCAAGAAGATACGATGATGATAAATATATACAAACCCAACTTCATGAAGTACATAAATGTATTAAGACAATACTAGCAGAGTAAAAGAGAAATAGACTATGATACAATAGTAGTAGGGAACTTCAGTACCCTACTTTCAGCAATAGATAGATCATACAGATAGATGATCCAGATAGATCATCTGGACACAAAACAAGTCTTAGGAAATTTTTAAAGATTGAAATGATACCAAGTATTTTTTTCTGACCACAATGGTATGAACCTAGAAATAAAGAGTAAAAGAGGAAACTGGGAAATCTACAAACATGTGGAAATTAAACACCACACTCCAGAACAAGCAATGACTCAAAAAAGAAATCAAATGAGAAATCAAATAGTATCTTGAAGCAAATAAAAATGGAATCACAACATACTAAAATTTATGGGGTACTGCAAAAGCAGTTCTAAGAGGCAAATTTATAGTGATAAATGCATATATTAAGAAAATAGAAAGATCTCAAATAAACAACCTAACTTTACACTTCAAGGAACTAGAAAAAGAAGAACTAACTAAGCCCAAAGTTAGCAGAAGCAAAGAAATCACAAAAATTGGAGTGAAAATAAATGCAATAGAGACCAAAAAGTTTTTTAAATAAACAAAACTAAGATCTGTTTTTTTTTTAAAAGATAAACAAAATTGACAAACCATTAGCTGGACTAAGAAAAAAAAAGAGATTCAAATAATAAAATCAGAAATGAAAGAGGAGACACTACAAATGATAACACAGAAATAATAAGGATCATATGAGACTACTAAGAACAATTACAGGCCAATCAGTTGGTTAACCTAGAAGAAATGGATCAATTCCTAGAAACATAAAACCTATGAAGACTGAATCAGGAAGAAATAGATAATCTGAACAGACCAATAATAAGTAAGGAGACTGATTCAGCAATCAAAAACCTCCCAACACAGAAAACTGAAGGACCAGATGGCTTCACTGGCAAATTCTACCATACATTTAAAGAAGAATTAATGCCAATCCTTCTCAAAGGCCTCCCAAAAATTAAGGAGGAAGGAACATTTCCAAATTCATTTTACAAGACCAGCACTACCCTGATACCAAAGCCAGATAAGGACACTACAAGGAAGGAAAACTAGAGACCAATATCTCTGATAAATATAGAGGCAGAAATTCTCAACAAAATATTAGCAAACTGAACTCAACAACATATTGAAAGGATTATACATTGTGACCAAATAGGATTTATCGCTGGGATGCAAGTATGGTTCAACCAATGCACATCAATAAATGTGATACACCACATTAACAGAATGAAAGATAAAAATTATATGATCATCTCAATAGATGCAGAAAAAGCATTTGACAAAATATAACATCCTTTTGTGATAAAAATCCTCAAAAAATTGGTGATAGTAGGAACATAAAACCTACAACCAAGAATATGCTTGTTCAGATTCAACGGAGAAATCACAAGCTTTACAGGCCAGCAAAAGCTAAGACAATTCAGCACCACCAGACCAGCTTTACAACACTAAAGGAACTTCTCTAGGCAGAAAAGAAAAGCCCACAACTAGAAACAAGAAAATTACAGATGGGAAAGCTTAACAGTAAAGGAAAACATATAGTAAAGGCAGGAAATCAAGAGGAGAGCATAAATGCAGGACATTGGAAATGCATGTGAAATTGAGACTATCAACTTAAAGCAGTCTTGTATACATATAGACTGCTATATCAAAACCTCCGGATAACTGCGACATTAAGGCATCAAAGGGTTTCTTTCCTCCCCAGGGTTCCCCTGTTTCTTTCTTTCAATCCTACTCTAGGTCAACCCTTGGGCCAATTATTCTCCTAGGTATCTTACTTTCTTTTTTCATTCCAAAATTAAAATTCCTTCTCACCACCTCCTAAGACTCTGAGAATTCAGGGTCCTTTTCTCTCTGAGCCTCAGGTTGAAACTACTTTCTATGAAGCCACCTAAATGCTGGCTTAACTCTGCTACTTCTCCTTGGACTGTGGGCACAGAAATTTTCCAATGTCTTCCCTTCTGCACACAAAAATCTCTACTCGGTTCTTAATTCTTTTATTTCTAAAAATGTAAACATCTGTAAGAAGTACAGCAGGTACAAAGAAACATGGTGTAAAGAAAACCTCGTTCACCATCTGGCATGTCCTGTCTAAGACTTTCATTTGTAAGAGGTGGTTCTCAGTTGGGGATGGTCTTGCCCCCACGGTTGGCATTTGGTGATATCTGGACACATTTGTGATTGTCATTATTGGGATGCTACTGCATCTGAAGTGTAGAGGCCAGGGATACTGCTCCACATCCTACAATGTGCAGAACAGTCCTCCCAAACAAAAAATTATCTAGCCCAGAATATCAACAGTGCTGAAGTTGAGAAACTCTGATTTACAACATCACCATATTTCATTCCACCTCAACTCATATAGCATCTGCCCCTCCCAGCTGGGGCATCTCACTGATTATTAGGAATTTCAGGACAGGAGTTTTGCTCCTGAGTGAAAGGAAGTAATTAAATGTTCTGACTTAATGGCAGGACATTTAATTTAAAATTTAATCCAACCACACTGAATCCCATTACACACAGAGTTTTGATAGTGGTGGCAAGTAACAGCAAATATGAGACATATACCTGCCCTCAAAGAGCTTGATCTTCTTGGGAGGAAAAGAAATACACACTTGGAGAAGTAATAAGAATAAAAAGCAAGATATGAGTATCAGTGCTTAAGACATAAATAAGAATGATTGGGAGTAACATACTTGAGTTGGCCCTTAAATAGATTTAAAATGAAAGTGTTTTAGAAATGAAAGCAATTAACATAATATCTAATGTAACTCCATTTAACAGGTGAGAAGAAAAACACAGAGAAACTAACCTGTCCAAATTATGCTGGCAAATTACTGGGAAGAGAACTCTGGTCTCCTGATTCCTGACCCTCGCTGTTTCGTTTACAACCGTTGCCTTTGTGACTGCTAAAAAAGAAGAGAGAGAGATGAGCAGAGAAGGCCCTGTATGAACAATGGCAGAAGTGTACATCATCATCATAGTTATAATAATAATCACTGCTGATATATGAATGCTTAGTAAGTAGACTGGTGAAGGGCTCACATTATGAAGTATCAGAAAGTAAGACTGGAAAGGAAATGAGCAGCTTGGGATGAAGAGATAAGATTAAACTAAACAGAATATTAACAGTCTCAGTCTAGGTATTTTAGAAGTTAAATGAGAAATAAAGGTAAGGGCTATAGGAATTTCAAAAAGGGTCAAATTCCAATGGCTGAGGGTAATCAGGCATGGCTTGGTGGGAGGGGTAAACCGGAGATGAGCTTTCAAGAGGCACAGGATTTGAAAGGAGATAAGAGGGGAACCTAGATAAGGAAGGGACCCAAAGTTAAATAAACCAAGTGGCTTTGAGGACAGTGAAGAAACAAGACTGACTACAATGGGAAGCTTGAGTAGAGGGGACCTGGGAAATGAGGCTGAAAAGGCAGGATGGGTCCAGATCATGCAGGGCCCCAAGAAGAGTGAATTTACTCTGGCAAAGAGAGACCACTGCAGGTGCTTTAGCATAATAACTTGATTAATATTTTAGGACAACTCCTCTGGCAATGACGTATAGGATGGACAGAGCCAAGAGAGATAAAAGGGAAGGCAGAGCGCTATTCTTCTCATAAGAACAGAATAAAGAATATTATAAAGACTAAAGAATACTATACAATATTTATAATGCAGTGAGTTATTATTTCATAGACACTATGCTAACGTACTTTTTCTCATTTAATTCTCACAGAAAACATACAAAGGAAGTCGAATTATCATCTCCATTTTTAAAATGAGAAAATAGAATCAAAGAGAGGCTACATAACTTGCCCAGGTCACATATCTAGGCATTGGAGGAGTCAGAATTTGAGCCCAGATAATATGACCCAGAGCCTACAGTCTTAGCTACTATGCCATATCCTTCAATATTAGTAAATGTGTCTGAAAGAATCCAAGAACAAAATAATAGGGCTGAACTAATGATTAGTGGTAAAAAAGGAACTGGAAGGAAGAGAGATGAGACTTTACAAGGGAACAAATGACAGAACTTAATGAGATATATGGAGATGAGAAAGAGTAAAAAATGATCATCTCTTGGGCTTCCCTGGTGGCGCAGTGGTTGAGAGTCCGCCTGCCGATGCAGGGGACACGGGTTCGTGCTCCGATTAGGGAAGATCCCACATGCCGCAGAGCGGCTGGGCCAGTGAGCCATGGCTGCTGAGCCTGCGCATCCGGAGGCTGTGCTCTGCAATGTGAGAGGCCACGGCAGTGAGAGGCCCGTGTACCGCAAAAAAAAAAAAAAAAAAAATCATCTCTTAAGGGGTGAGAGCACGGGGAAATGATAATACCATTCACCCTTGGAAATCACAAGGGTGAAACCAGAGGGGAAAGATGAGTAATATTTGCAAAGATGAAAAGAAATTCACGTAGAAATTCTAATATGCAGATAAGATAGATCTCAGAAACTCAGGAGAGAGTAAGGATTGAAATTACAGATTTTGAAACTATCTCACATAAAATGAATAGTGGAAACAAAAAAACTATTAAGCTCTCCAAGGGAGGGGAAAAAAAAAAGGACCAATCCTTGGGGACCAGCAACAATTGAAAGGCAGAGGAGAGAGGCAGGAGCAGAAGCAGGACAGGGTAGTCTCCCAGAGTTCAACAAATGAGAGTTTCCAGAAGAGAGCAGGCTGCCTTCTCTTTTCACTCTGTACTCTCCTGGAAGATCTCATTCTCACCTATTCCTTAAACTACCATCCACACACATGCAAATAAAAGATGACAGGTCTACACTTGAAGGAGTTTGAAAATGTCAACAAAGGGGTGAGGTAAGCAAAGATATCATAAAGGAGTGATTAACTTAAACATGAGGATATAACCAGTTGAAAGCAATGTTCGAATGCATAAAGATGCTGATGCGTTAATTAAACTAGCTAGGCCGGATCAGGGAAAGCATCTGGAAAAGGATGCATTACTACCGAAAGGTAAGGAAACCATGTTAAACTACGTCACTTAGACACAATCAGCAAAATTCAGATTATGGGAAACTTCACAGAACAACCTGGTTCCTTCAACAGGTTGTTGAACAACTGGTTCCTTCAACAAGCAAATTGCAAGGGAAAAATATGGAGGTGGAACTTGTAGAATAAGAGAAGCTTGAAAGACACGTCAACCAATCACAACATGTGAAGTGGACTGGGTCCTGGGTTAAACAAGCACAGTAGAGGAAAAAAAAAAAAAATTACGAGGCAAGCAGAAAATTAAACTGGATATTTGATGATATTAAGGAAATACATTAAATATTTTAGCTGTAATAATAATATTGTGGTTATGCTTTTTAAAAGTCCTTTATGTTTTTAGAAATCATACTGATATATTTATAGCTTTCAGATGCCTGCTATTTGCTTCAAAGAAACACAAGAGGAGTTATGTAGATAGTGATATGGGAGCAGCAAGATTGGCCAGGAGTTAATAATTGTTGGGGCTGGCATTGAGTTCACGGAGCTTCATTTTTTCCATATGTTTGAAATTTTCCTTAATATTTTTTTTAAAAGATGCAGTTTGGTTTGCAGGAATAGGATTTCCTTCCATATACTGTAGTTTAAATGGCCCTGGTTAAGTTTTCTTGACCTGAGTTCAGTGGATTTCAAGGAACCACGAGGATTATCAAATCAGATCTAGACAAAGCTGGAGGATGAAGTGGTCCACCAAAAAACAGGGATTGAGTTGAACACAAGATACCACTTGAAAGATGACGGAAGATAGATCCTTCAAGTTATTGATTAAAGGGTTTCAAAGATAAAATTTTAACATAAAGGAGAACAAGAAACTAATGGGGGTGTGTGTGTAAGGAGTTTGCTGAATGAGCAAAGCAGTAGGTAAGAAAAATGACTCTGTCCGCTCTTGTTTCTAAGACAAATTCAATGCCACTGAAAAAGACATGCAGCTACGAGATGACAAAACCTAAACGTGGGATATTTGTTCATGAGAAAAGAATGTGTGCACTAAAGTCGTGTTAAGACACTGGAGATCTAGGGGTCGGGTCATTCAAACCTTCACAAACTACTTCTGTCTTCTTCTCCTTTGTTTATTCCTTCTTCTTTCCCCCAACAAATCCAAAGTGCCTTAGAGGTAGTGCAAAGGCCCTAGGACAAAGGGGTAAGAGTAAGAGGTAATATGAAGTTTGGAGGAAAAGATTACAGATTATTTTCTCCCTCTCACTGAATCCTGAATTTAATAGTGTAAATTAAATTTGTCACCTTCCTATTTGTTGTGAGGTGGGGTACAGAACGCTCAGGACGAGGGGGACAAGTTGCTTTAGTTAGGTTGCAGGGCAGTGATGAGGACACTGCGCTGTTAAGACCTCCACCCTTTTTCTTTTCTAGGTCTCACCGCCAGCAACTCCCAAAGCACTAGACTTTTCCCCCAGGTACGTAAACAAAACAAAACAAAACAAATTTAAGGGTAAGATTATGCGAAGGGAGCAGACGGGAGCATTCCAGAGGAAAACCACAAGCGAGGCCTCGTTCACCCAAGGAAGTTGGAGTGGTGGGAGCAGTTTGACAGTCACTTTGGCAAGGGTTGGAGACACAGCAATGGGTCAAATCAGAGAGCCTCGGAAACCACGGGAAGGACTCTGCGGACGCGCGTCCGGTCTTTATACAGAACCTGCGCGTATCAGACTCCAGGGCAACCGTCAGGAGGCAAGAGGCGGGACCGGGGGAAGTGGCTCCAACCCGGCTCTGAGAGCCGCCCTCCCCGATATCTCCCAGCCCCACATCCGCCGGAGCAGGGAAGGGACGATTCCCCTGAGGTGAACGGAACGTTTAGAACACCTCTCCCCAAATCCAGCTACCTCGCTGTTAACCGAGGCTTGAGAGTCCTCGCCTCCCCTTCGGGGACACCTAAAAGCGACGCCGCCGCGGTTCCGGGTTACGCGCTGGAGCTCGGCGGGTGGCGGCCCTGGCGAATCCAAGCCCGGAGTCCCAAGCCTCCTCCCGCCCATGGGGGAGGGCCAAAAGAAAATAGGCACCAATCGGGATGTACACTTGGAAGACGTTTATCCTCTGGGCCAATAGTAAGGAGGAGGGCGGGGCCGAGGGGGCCGTACGCTCTTCGGGTTTAAATCTGGGCGGCCGGGCGGTTAACGCCAGCCTGGGTGCGTTTGCGGGTCGTGCGCCTGCGCGAGCTGTGGGACGCTAACCGAAACCTGCGGTACTAAGCTAGCGGGGCGGCGGGACTCGGTGCGGCCGATGGACGTCCGCTGGACCGGTAAGCGGGTAAAAGCTGAAAGAGATGGTGCACTGGCTCCCTAGGGCCGCCCGCCCGCCCACAGCTGTGGAGAGGTCAGGTTCTGAGTAGCGCGGCATTGGAGTTTCCCTCCCCTGGGTGCCGGTTTCCCCAGGGCGCCGTACGGAGCCTTGACGCTCCCGCCGAGCCCAGGTGTGCGGCCTGCGGAGGCACGTGTGAGCGGCGCCGTGCGTGCCCCCAGCGCGTTCGACCTCTCAAGGTCATGATGTGCACCAGCTGCCGGTCCACTGCCAGCCCGGCGCCCGCAGCGGCGAGCACCCTCGTGGTCGCCGCTCTGCGAGGTGGACGGGGCCGAGGGGCCTGTGGGCGGCGGGACCGGTGCCCGCGGGCAGCCGGCTTCCCCGGAGGCCGTGAGCGTCTGAGACGACAACCACGCCCCGGGCCAGCTGGTGCAGTCTCTGGTCTTTGTTGTCGTCGTGAAGGGAGAAAAGTCTTCTCCCCCTCTAGTTTCACCTTTTGTGAACTTCCGGATGTCACAGTGCGAGAAGCGCTTTCCCTAATGAGTTAGGATAGCGTGTAAAATTGAAGAATCCTATAGTCCTGCCCCAGAATGAAGAAAGAAAAACAACTTTTTTTTTTCTGGTTATAAAAAGTATACAATCTCAGTATTTGTAGAAATAAATCCAAGCACTGTTAAGTACATATTTAAAAAGGAAGAAAATACTCGAGATTCCATCAGCCACAGATCAAAAAAAAAAAAATCAGTGTTGATATTTGGGTTTACTTAAGATGTATTCATTATGAGTATATATTTACATGATTGGTAAATGTATTTGTTTTATATAATTGTGTATTTTGAATATAACAAAGTATATTCATTTAAAAAGCAGATTATGCCTTATTTAGTCCCTAATAGTTTAGGAATAAGTGATTTTATCCATGCCAAATGTAGATATGCATTATCATTTAAAAAAAAATCTTTATTTGGCTGCACCTGGTCTTAGTTGTGGCACGCGGGATCTTCATTGTGGCATGCGAACTCTTAGTAGCGTCCTCTGGGATCTAGTTACCCGATCAGGGCTGGAACCCAGGCCCCCTGCATTGGGTGCGCGGAGTCTTAGCCACTGAACCACTAGGGAAGTCCCTGCATTATCATTTTTAATGGGTGCATGGTATTTCTTGCTGTGGCTCTACTATACCACGTATTATTTAACCTATCCCCTAATGATGGACATTTGTTTTTCCAATTTCTTCATCAACAGAAAATAGCATGGTAGTGGTTACTTGTACATGTACATGTTTGCGTTCTTGTCCAGTTTATCTCCTTAGAATAATTTCTTGGAAACGTTTTGTGGCTTAGAAATTACGGTACATTTTAAATTCTGATTCATAATGCCAAAGTGCCCTCTAGAAAAACTGTCATCTCCCCTCCACACCCTCCTCCAACACATAGAACACAGTGTAAGAGTACTTATTTCTCCACACTCCAGCCAGCACTGGGTACTGAAAAGTCTTACCAATCTAGAAGCATAGCTTAATGTTTTTATTTGCATTATTAATGAGGTGAAACATCTTTTTCTATGTTTATTAGTCATTATTTCTTCAGTAAATCACCTGTCTTTTTCCTATTCTGCTGGTGTTTGTACCTTTTAATAGCTTTCTAATAGGAATTTGAATTAGTGATTTTGAACCTGTTACAGTATTTCCACTAGTTTGCTGTCTCTTTGGATTATGGTTGTCTTTTTTAGGGTGTTTTGTTTTCTTTTGTTCTAATACTTTTGTTCTTGAAGCTGCATGCTTTCCTTCCGAGAGGTAGAGAAATTTGTTCTAAATCTGCAATAGCCTCCCAGGAAAGTTTAGAATCTGACTAGTGATCCAGCCCTGCTATTCCAATTTAAAATCCTTCCCCTCCACCCTCAAGATCCTTTCACTTGCAACTAGGTAAACATGGGACACTGAATTGCTTAAGATTTTGACCAGAAGGTACTGTTGGGTATTTTGGTCAATATCATCTGTATTTATCTACAAAATACAAGCTGTGCTAGCTTCTATGTGAAAGTTTCCCCCTAAGTAAGGAGAAAGGATTATCAGGTCTTTATATTAAAAAGAGAAAAAACTGACAGCTACTTGTGGACCTTATTAAATTTTATATTTTATTATTTGCAAGCACCTATCTTCTTCATACATTCGAGAAAGAAAAAGTGTGCAATAATTTAACTGCAAAGAAAACATGTTAATCATAGTATAGTATACTACACATGCCATAAAAAAAAAAATCTCTTTGGGCCTTAGTATTGGAATTCTTCCAGCCCATTCCAGCCCAGAGTCCTGTTACATTTCTGTCCCTACTTTCCTCTGTTCTGTATTTATCTTTTTAATAGGTAGTTTTGTATTGCATGAACATTGAAATGAATGGTGTAATACTTCTCACAAAGCACCATTTAATTTATATATATAATATATATACTTATATATTACATATATAATATATATAAAAACATATATATATAAAATCTCATTTAAACTTCACAACCTGTTGAAATAATTCCTTCCATTTTTCCAGTGAAGAAAGAAAAAGCTAAGCCCTACTTTACTCCTCATATTCATTTAGTCCCTACCATCGGTCTGACTCTGGAATTTATACAACGTATTATACAATACAGATAAATGAAGTCATTCTTCAAAGTTACATTTTGGGACTTCTGATTTGCTTCATCTATGATGATTGTTCTGAGTTTTTCTGTGGTAACTACCAAAAGTAATGTCATTAGATCCTTATTCTTCTAGATTTGATAATATAACCTAGTTAACCTTGAAAGGATTTCATTTAAGATCAAAGACCCTGGACTTCCCTGGTGGCGCAGTGGTTAAGGACATGGGTTCGATCCCTGGTCTAGGAAGATCCTGCATGCCGCGGAGCAGCTAAGCCCGTGTGCCACAACTACTGAGCCCGCAAGCCACAGCTACTGGGCCCGCGCACCTAGGGCCCGTGCTCCACAACAAGAGAAGCCACCACAGTAAGAAGCACACGCACTGCAACGAAGAGTAGCTCCCACTTGCTGCAGCTAGAGAAAGCCTGCATGCAGCAACGAAGACCCGATGCAGCCAAAAATAAATAAAATTTAAAAAAAAAGATCAAAGACCCTGATCCTCTCTTTTGCTTCTATAGAATCTGCTAAGCATGGATGTGTTTTTTTGGGGGTTTTTTTGTTGTTGCGGTACGCGGGCCTCTCACTGTTGGGGCCTCTCCCGTTGCGGAGCACAGGCTCCGGACGCGCAGGCTCAGCAGCCATGGCTCACGGGCCCAGCCGCTCCACGGCATGTGGGAATCTTCCCGGACCGGGGCACGAACCCGTGTCCCCTGCATCGGCAGGCGGACTCTCAACCACTGCACCACCAGGGAAGCCCTAAGCATGGCATTTTAGTTAGTGCTTTTTGTCCCATGTATCATTTCTTTATAGTTGACTTTTTTTTTGAGTGATTCCCTAAACTCTGTTCTTTTCTAGGTTTTCCTTTGACTTGAAAACTAATGCCAGTGAAAGTACATTGAAATAAGGTAGGAACCTGAAAAAAATAAAATGCTTTGGTTTGTCTTTACATGTTTAAGTGGGGATATTTTGCTATGCTCAGTGATTACGCTATCTTTACATCAAAATTAAAGGAGAAAGCAGTCATATTTTAAGGACATTTAGGGTATTATGAAATGTTGGCAGATCAATCCCAAAAACCGATGACGTGATTCAAACTCCAGAAGACCTGGATCGTACAATTGGCAATTTAGAAAAAATCTTACTTTGTCCAGCTATTTCCCCATCTCTAAAATGGGGCTCTTTTCTGGTTCCTACTCTGCTAGAATGTAAAAGCTATTGTGTCTTCTTGCTCTTCAAAACTACAGGGTCACTTCACTTCCTTATACTATTTTATTTCCTAAACTTGGAACTCTTTCAGTGAAGTCTTCTTTCTGCGGCCCATCCACTACTGAGCATCAGTGTACTATTTCTATGTTAGTATTGTTTCTAATTGTCCCATCTATTATTATATTTTACCTAGCAGCTTGGGGGTATAAATCATATTTGTATACCTGGAATTTTGAATATAGGTAGGAACAAACTAATTATTTGTTGGCAGGTAAATAAAACTTTGGATCTCATATAGTATATAGTATTATATCATAAATGTGGACTAGCAATACACTCTGCTGTGATGAAAATTGTTACTATTGAGCAGAAGGTCTGAGTTCATTTACTTTGATGTTTATTGTTTTAATTGCTATAAAGGATAATGTATTATTTAAGAGAACTTTAAACTCTTCTGAATGAATATTGGTGTTTATAAGTCACATTTTGAGGGTTACTTATCAACTTTGAGAACAAGCAAAGCCCCACCTCATTTTCCTGTCCTAGTGTGTGTCTCCAGAATGTGCTTCAATCTGTAACGTAGGAGTTATCCTGAAAGGTCCCTGCTTTGAGCCTCACACTCACTCAACCACGAAGTCCTGTTGCTTCTCCTTTCTTAATCTCAAATTCACCTACTTGTCTCCGTTCCCCTTTCTGCAAATCTAGTCTAGGCCGTCATCATCTATTTCCTTGATTGCTCCAACAGCCTCTTAATTGGTCCCACTGTCTTGCCCTCTTGCAATGCACAGTAAACCCAGAGCAATATTTTTCCTACACAATTCTGGCTCTTAATTTTTTTTTCCAGTGGCCTCTCGAGATAAAATTTAAACTTTTTTAGGAAGGCCTACAAGGCTCTAAAACATGACCCTTGCTTACCTTTCCTAACTGTGCTATTGTTACTCTGAAGCCGTACTACTGTATTCACAGTTATCTGAATGCAAATGCTGTAACCTTTAACCTTTCATACAGCTGCATCGTCTGCCTTAAACACAATTAAAGCTCTGCTACTTTATCCCCACTTTAATTGACTCCCACTTGTTCTGCAAGATTTAGCTTGCATGTCTCCTCTTTATAAGAGCTTTCCTTAAACCACTAGGCCAGGGATTGGTAAACTGCATGGCCTGTTTTTATATGGCCCGTGGGCTAAGAGTTTTCTCTGCATGTGTAAAATGTTAAAAAGCACTATGCAACAGAGACAATTTGTGGCTCACACAGCACTAGACTGATAAGCTTCATAAGAGATGCTGTGCCTTACCCACGTGGGTCATTTTCAGGTATCTTGCCTGGCACTAAACCAGTTAATCAAATATATAACTTACTAAAGTTTGTATTTTTAATTTTTGACACTTGGGCAAGCTCTTTATGAGAATTGAGATGAGTAGTAAATATCTCATTTGTTTTTAAAAAGGACAGCACAACAAATCAGACACTTGCAGGATCTGGCTTTAATGAATTTGAACAAAAGGCACAGGTCTCCAGGTGTATGTAAATATATGTCCATTTTAAAATTACTTTTTGCTTCTTCCATCTATAATTCTCTTGGACAGGAATGAAAGAATGTTTAAATTCTTTCTTATTCAAGCAAGAACTTCTTTAGCCTAATGCTGTTTTGTTGCCTCCTAGATCTTGGTGAGTTCTCTATGGTTAAATGATGCTTTTAATTTCTGTATCAACACAAACTCTCTTTGTTGGTTTCTCCAAAATAGTATTTTCTTCTAGTGTGTCATTACAGTCCCTTTTGGCTTTTGTTTCTTCGTCATGGAATAAATGTGGGTGCTCAATGCGTCCCCTACGTACAAAATGCTGGATCCGGGATTCTAATCCTTGGCATTTCGGACGATCCATTAGGGGCTTATAAGTGCGCATTTTCACCCCTTCTACAAAGGCACTGGTCTGCTTTATGATAGAGGGCTGAACATTTCTCCATTCTATCACTCCATCCATCTTTGGTCCTATAATGTATACAATCAAGCATTACATGGATACTTTACCACAAGAGAATCACCTCCAAACTTTATGTGAATCTCCCTCCCCCATAACCCTGTATAACTTTGGTTCCCTGTCATACCTGTCCTACAGGGTACCGCAACAGAGTCCAGTCCTTGTAGCATACTATACAACATCTGGGTTTTAACAGCATGATTAGCCCATAGCTGCTGAAGGTGGGTAACATTGAACTCCTGAACTTCCCGGTCGTAGATCCACTTAATATTTTCAAACTTACAGTCATACAAGACTAAAGGAAATTCTACAGCCATACTAGAGAGAAAGAGAGAAAAAACAGAGTATGAGAATACACAGCAGCCATCCAACAATTCTTAAAAAACAGGATTAGTTGGGTTAAAAGGAGGGGGAAAACTTTGTCAATATTGAGTATCTAATAGTTAAGAAAATAAAACACCATCCCTAACCTTGAACAACTTTATAATTAAAAAAAGAAAAAGGCAGCAAACCATGGATCAACTAGTTAGGCCTGGTCTACATTAAATTTCAGTGGTAACAAGTCACCTAGAAGTGAGCTGACTCGGCCCCACCATAATGCTATAAAATTATTTAAGGGGCCTGGTCCAAACACCGGTTTCTTACTAAAGGGATAGAACAGTAACAGAAGAAAATTAAACGATACCACTCCCTGCTACATGTTCATAACATTCTACAAGTTAAGAGTAAATGCTTCATGAAGGCAGAATCAGAGACTTAGTTATTTAGACAATGGTGGGGAGAGGAAGAATATTTTAAAATATATTCTTACATATCTCAGGGCAATAGCTGTTCTATTTTGGGGGTCTGGGTGTTTCCTTGTTTCATTTTTTTAAACTTACCTGTATTGAGGCTTCTGGGGATTTTTCTCTATGTTCAGCAGCTCATCAATAACCTCTGGCTTCTCCATTCCTTGGCCAATAAGAAAAAGGATAGCCATCATACAGCGGACTTGATGGTAAAGGAATGCCTGGCCAATCACTTCAAACTGACATAACTGAAAGGGTTCTTGCCATCTCTCCTCAGCCAGGCTCTGGCCTACTAGCTGCACTTGAGCAGACAGAATAGTCCTCTGAAAATTAATCACCCCGTTGGCTACATCCATTTTACATAAGTTCCTAAAATCATGTGTGCCAACGTACTTCTGAGCTGCATTGTTCATGGTTACAATGTCTAAGTCAGCACAAGGGAAGAAATAGCGGTAGGTCCTCTCAAGACAGCTGAACCTAGCACTGAAGCTAGGTTCTACGGGAGCCCAGGCCAGTACACGGATGTCTGGAGGGAGCACCCGATTGAGAATGTGGGTATAACGGATCTCTATAGCCGCATCGTTGACTTCATCTTTTAAATTAAAATCCTCTGAATCCTTGCCCTTTGGAAAGTGAGAACGTAGGTCAAGAGAAATCACCTGTGGAATTAGAGAAAGATATTGTTTTACAGATACAAATAATCTGAATCCTCAGTATGTACACCTAGAATATATTGGTATTGCTCGCTTTGTGGAACAGTACAATGGCCCTTACCTGTCCAAAGGCACTAACTCCTTTGTCTGTTCGCCCACACCGGTGATAGTTGGATGTCTGTCTGTTTTCTACTAGTCGAGTCTTGGTTAGAGCCTCAAACAGTTTCTCTTCTATTGTATTGTTTGTGTTTTCCTGACTGGCAAAGCCCTGATATCCCCAGCCCAGATAGGCTATCTTTAGGGCTACATGTCTTCGACCGTGAGCGCTGAAATCAAATGCACGCTTAGCTTTTACAGCTCCTGAAGAATTTTCTCTAACGTTTGAGTCCTTGTTGTTGGCCTGTTCTTTTTTAAGTCTCTGTACCTCCTGCTCCAGTTCTTGCACTCTTTTTAGGAGTTTCTCAGTCTGGATTCTTTCTATGTCATTTTCAGCCATGATAAGACAACCTCAGGGGTAAACAAATCATAGAGATCCACCCTATCTGAAAAGAGAGTAAAGAGGTACAATTTTAGTGCTGATTGCTTTGGTGATGTCACTATCATTCCATTATGTTCAAATAGTATCTAAGATTTAATTTGATGCCTAAAGGATATGGACTTTTGATTCTGCCCAGGGATATAAGCATTAGCTTTATTATGGGTTGATCATCCAGCTATCATTCTTTTCCATCCTGTCTGGCCAATTCACAGTGGGAACGGGAAAGCAGCATCAAAAAAGTATTCAGCTAGCATTGTTAAGAGTAGTCAGAATTTACGGAATATGTAGATTTCATTTCTGTCTTCTTCATGAGCTGAGATGACTGAGGACGGATGTTATTGATATTTTTTTTCCCTAAAACATTTCCTTTTGACTTCTCATTATATTTGTCCCATCTTTCCAATCATAAGATCTGTTTATATGCAATATTTATGTCTACTCCAAGTTTCTATTGCTTTCCAATATTTCAGATAAAATTAGTGGCTTGTATGTTCTATCTAATACTCAGTTCCGTCTTGAAGGTGGTACAATAAGAGCTGGCTTGATGGAAGAAACTTGTCAGTGATTGTACTTCATATTGGAAGTAGAATCTGGAGTCAAGATTTTCCTACTTTAAGCAGTTTTGATGGCAGAAAGAAGGTAATTAAGCATCAAGATCTTTAAGTCAAATTTAATGCATGTCCTGATAAAAGATTTCTGTACCTCTAGCAGTTAAGTCACTCTAGATAATATAATTTAGATATCAGTGTTGAAATTCCTGGCATATTGCAATAATCTGAGGACAACTGTACTATATCTATAATACTGGGACAGTACTAGACAATCTTTGACTGATGGTTACTTTAGTTAAAGAATATCATCTCCACATCTGTTCTAAGGCTGACTAGGTTATCTAAGTCTAGGTAGCTCATTTAGGTTTTTGCTCTTTGAGTTTCTGTATCTATGATGGATGAAAAGTTTAAATGTAAAAAATGAAACTATAAAAGTACTAGAAGAAAACATGAGATAACTTTCTTATAATCTTGTTGAAGTAGGAAAGGGATTTATAAGTAAGGCACTGTAGAAACCCAGAAACTGTAGAAAACCATAAAAATGTGACTACCTAAAAATATGTTTCTACCAGCAAAAAGTCAGAAGGTAAATAACAAACTGGCAAGAAAAATGTAAAGGTGGTATGTATTCCATGAATATATAAATCAGTTTTAATATAAAGATCAAAAAGAAAAAAATCCAACAACCTGAGAGGCAAATGAAAACAAGCATTTCATACAAAAGGGAGAAAAAGCTTGTAAATGTATGAAAAGATGCTCAAATTTACTCAATTTAAATAAATGCCAATTTATATGAGAAGTATTTTCTTTACCAAACTGACTGCAAAGAGGAGAGGGTTTGATAATATACCACCTTGGAGAGGAAGGAGAAGCAAGATCTGGAATACACACTCAGTACAACTTCTTCAGAGGGCATCTAGCAACAGCTATCAAAATTGAGCACATACATACCTTTTGACCCACCTATTCCATTTCTAGAAATTTAATGTACACATATGCTTGCACAAGTATGTAAAAACTTACAAGATATTTGTTGTAACATTCGTTTTTAAGAACAAAAGACTAAGTCTAAAATCAGTCAGGGACAGGATGAATAAATTATGGTACATCCATACACTGGAATTCCATGTACCTTTAAACAAAATGAAGTATGTCTACATGTACTGAAACAGCTGGATCACCAAGACTATCTTTAAGGTTTAGAAGAGTTGTATAATATGTTCCTTTATGGTATAAACGTGCATATGAATATGGAAAATTACTGGAGAAATTATAAGAAGCTGCCTTTGAGAGTGAAACTTGGTTTGGGTGGTGTGAGGTGGGGAGTCCTTGCTTTAAACTACATGTATATGTATTAGTTTTTCAGCTTAAGAAGAAAAATAGTAGAGACACAGGAAATACTGGGCAGTAGATACCTATTCTAGATCCAGTCAGGAAACTGGCATTGGGTATTTGACTGGTTGGTTTGGGTACTAAAAGTTAATTCAGTGACAGGCTGTTGGGATGAACATAGTTAGCTTGGCAGCTGAAGCCGTGTTATTTCTTAAGCATAAGGAGTGTATGCATTTATATTACTGCTTTTGTGATGGTTTTTTGAATTAAATCACTCTCATGGTTAAAAGCAAGGACTCTGAATCCAGACTGCCTGAGTTAAAATTCCAGCTCCACCACTTACTAGCTGTGTAACCTTGGGCTGTTTGATCTCTCAATGCCTCATGTTACTCATCTGTGAAAAGGGGATACTAAGAGTACCTATCCCACAATTGTGAGGATTACGCGAATTTAATAAATGTGAAGCACGAAAAACAGTGCTGGGTACATAAAGTGTCCCTCTAAGTACAAGTTACATAATGTACATTAAGTATTGTGCCCCGTATCATTAGTTTCTTGAGCTTTTCTCATGCCTGAACTCACCTATCCTAGGAGCTACTAAAGATGGCAAGACTACCAGGCAGTAAAAGTGGGAGTGAATAAGAAGAGAGTGGAAACGAAAGCGGTCAATAAACTCTCGAGTTGGGTTAATGTCCCTCCAAAGTGCTCCCATACTGCCTGTACTAATCTGTATTTTACTATATACTTAACTGTTCTACTTATGACTGCCTTAGCCATTCTTTCTGCATTTCACTGCTATAAAATAGTACACAAGAAGGGAATGAACGATTTTTGGGCTGGAAATTTATTACTGGAAAACTGATTGGTGTTTTCTCTTGCAGAAGGTCCTACAGTGTAGGGGAAGCAGTGGAGGAACTTGTGGGACCTGATGGACAAAAATGGGCCAATATGGATCCAGAAGAACGAATGTTAGCAGCTGCTACAGCTTTTACCCATATCTGTGCAGGGCAGGGTGAGGGAGATGTCAGGAGAGCAGCCCAGTCCATCCCATATGATCCCTACAGTAAAGCCTCAGTAACCCCAGGAAAGCGACATGCTCTTCCCGTGCAATTGCATTACCCACATACAGAAAGCAATGCCTCTTCAGAAGCAGTCTCAGAGGCCTCCCAAAGACTCCGAAAGCCCGTGATGAAGAGAAAGGTGCTGCGTCGAAAGCCAGGTGGGGAAGTATTAGTGACGGATGAGTCGATCATCAGTGAATCGGAGTCTGGTACAGAAAGTGACATGGATGTCTGGGACTTAAGACAAAGGCTGATGAATCTGCAGTTCCAGGATGACAGGGAATCTCCAGTTGATATTTCACAAAAATTTAGTCTACCACGTGAATACCAAGGAATTTCTCAAGATCAGCTCATCTGCTGTCTACGAAGAGAAGAAATGGGCCCTCCAGCCTTTGAACAAGACCTGATCGTTGCCAGCCGACCCAAGTCCTTTATTCTCCCAAGGCTGGACCTGTTGAGCCGAAACCGGGGCAAGGTAGACCGGGTAGCCCGCTACTTTGAGTATAAACGAGACTGGGACTCGATGCGGTTACCTGGTGAAGATCACAGGAAGGAATTACGCTGGGGTGTCCGAGAACAGATGCTTTGTCGTGCAGAACACCAACCCAAGCCTCAGCACATATATGTTCCAAACAATTACCTAGTACCAACTGAGAAGAAACGATCTGCCCTTCGTTGGGGTGTTCGTTGTGACCTTGCAAATGGTGTGATGCCCAAGAAGCCTCCCTTCCCACTTTCTCCTTCTTAAGTCCTTTTTTTTTTTTTTTTTAACCTGTCTCTCCTTTCACAGCATTGTTTGGGATAACCTGGTTCTTAACCTCTCTCCTTTTACTTAAATAGAAACAACTAACTCAAAAGACCATGGAACACAGAGTAAGGACTTCACCCATCACTGGTCTTTCCTAGGTGTATGTCACGTTGGTATCGGATACCACTTAACTTCCAAATTACCACTCATATCTAGCAATTGAAAGAGGAATCATGCCAGAAAAAGAAAAACAGACCTGGTCTTTCTGTTTTGTCAGAGTAGTAAGCAAAGCCAGCACTATTTCTGTTTTATAAACTTGTTACCTTTGGCTAGTGTGAGTTGCTGTTTTTATGAGTGTGTTTTTAAAGTTGCTGGGCAGTAAGCAACTGCCCAAAATTAAAGAATTTTGGAAATTTGTGAATTTGACCTTATTTTTACTTAAATACTTCCCAAAGATGATCTCAAACCTAGGTTATGATTCTGCTTCCAATCATACTCCCCATCGTACTCTCACTACCTAAATAATGAGAGCCAAAGGGAATGAACAAAAACCTGCCCTTTACACACAATCCTAAAGGAGGAAAGGTAACAGTGTAGATAACCTTAGTTACTAAAGGAATATAGTAAATCCAGCTGTTTTAATAATTTTTAACAGATGCTCAATAACAGCACTGTGTGACATGCAAGATTCTAACCCAAGTTTTGTTTCAGAATTATTTCAGCAATATATTGCCCTCCATTTGTTACTTATAGAATGCCATAGTTTTTATAATTTGCCACTAAGATTTTCTTAGAAATTATGCCTGTCACTTGAAGGCTATTCCCACTCTGCAACAGAACTTCAAACTCCTAGCAGCTGGAACCAGATAGAGAGATAATAACCAAAATTAATCTGGTCTATTAGAGTACAGACCAAATCACTAATTTAGCTCACCTGAACTTGGATCTATTTGTTCCTGATGCTTCTGGTCCAAAAACACCTAAAATCTGGAGGTTGTCAGTTTTAGCATTTAAGCCAGAAGAGCGACAGCAGAAATAGCTTGCTTGTTCTAGGAAAACACAGCTGTGTAACAAAAATGAATGACCTTGACCATTACTATCTGCTAAAATACATTTTCTCCGTAATATTTAAGCGACATCATTCACTCACCCAGTTCCATTGTTAGGCATTCATCAGGGAAAGTAAGAATCAGTGACTCAAAGATATATGTAGGATACATTCACTGCAAATACGTAAAAACTGCAAACTACCCAACAACAGTGAATAATTAAACGTTAGACTATTAGTCACTGGAAATCTATGGTAAGCTAATAGAAAAATGCAAATTAGGTCAAACAAGTTGCAAACTGTACCGTACAATCTCAGTCATACTGCACACGCAAGGCACAAGGAAAGATCAACACACCTAACTCTAGGTGGTGGGATTAAAGGTAGTTTTTATTTAAACCTCTCTTTTTTAAAAGTTAAAAGCCACATGGCACTTTTTATATACAAATTACAGCAAAACAATGGTTTACATCTTCATATCTCAAAGCCCAATATTACCGGATCAAAAAATTTCCGAAGTGATTATCTAGTTCAACCCCTTATATAACCGAAAAACTAGTCCAAAGGAGTTAAGCGAGTAATAAGACATTTTGGGGAAAAGAGGACTCCTGACGGGTGAAGCACAGTGGTTTCCAAACAGTCATGTAATACCTGGAGGGGGGGCCACCAAATTACCACAAAGGAATTTCGTGCGTGCGCTAAGCATTGACTGTAAACATTAAAACAGCCGTCGCTAGACTTTCAATGTGTTTTTTGAGGTTAAAAAGGTTTAGTCTCGAAAATATTTGTAACCATTGGAAGTAGTAGAAAGAGCATTCCCATGATAAACTTTTAAACCAAAGAAGGAAGCAGGGGTAATAGCCAAAGGATTAGGAAACACGCACTATGATCACTAATACTGGAAAGTAATCCCCCAAACAATTTGAAAATCGTTGCCACGCCTGCCCACCCCACATACTACTGGGATCCCGACCTCTACTAATATTTCTTTTTATGAGCAAACAAAATTCTAACTGAGGAAGAAGAGATTACACTCCGCAGTCCCAGGGCCCTCAAGGAATCGAATTAAAGAAGCTCCTACTGCTGCACGTTTCTGACAAGTGCTCCAAGAAGCACCAGACACAAAAACACGGTCTTTAGCGAGTTCCCATTTCCATGCTCTAAAGAGCGCTTTCCTGAAAAGATCAAGGTATGGGAACAGGGGCTTAGAGGGAAAGAGAGAAACGTCCATCTGTTTGTCCATCTGTCCGTTCCCCTTGGAAGAACCCAGAAAATAACCCACCCCAAAACCCCCACATTTACCTTCCGGTCGTCGGCCACGCAGCTTTTCTCGAGACAGGAAGCTGTCCCTTTGCGTTTTCTACGCGCGCGTCCGGGGCCTCATGGGAAATGTAGTACATCTTCATGGGAAATGTAGTTCTAAGAGCCGGGAGTGCAGGCTTGACGCTGAAATCTGCCTAATGTTTTCTAATCTAGTCACCAATTGTCCACCTCCAACAAAACAGAATCTGGGTCCTGCGGTAGGAGAAGAAGAAAAGGATAATTTCTAGTGCGCTAAAATAATAGAAAACTAAAATTAAAGAACTTGGTCTGATTTTATTCGTACTTAAATTAGTAGAAAGTTATCATTGAGAGTCAAAAACATTTACAATTAGAATCCACATGGAAA
The DNA here is from genome assembly GCF_003676395.1 of Aethalodelphis obliquidens. Classification (NCBI taxonomy): domain Eukaryota; kingdom Metazoa; phylum Chordata; class Mammalia; order Artiodactyla; family Delphinidae; genus Aethalodelphis; species Aethalodelphis obliquidens. Next base: position 7,698,858 of record NW_020838026.1, on the reverse strand, counting down.
GGCTGAAAAGGAATGTGATAATCTCAAAACAGACGACTGAGGTGTCCGAGAGTGACCGAACAGGGATGGGGAGTCTTGCTTCAGCACCACGGAGAGATCATAACTAGGTTTTGTTTGCTCGTTTTTCTAGAGATGCTGATCGAAACCGCAAGATTCCAGTTAGAAAACTGGCGGGGGTGTGGGTGGGGTGGGGTGGGGATCTGGTTCTTTTGTCCAAATTTAGCAGTCATTAGTGCACAGAATCTATCCCGGACTATGCAGGTGAAGGTAGCAGGTGAAGGTTGTACCGAAAGGGAAACCGTTTTCTCCGGATTGCTTTACCAAGAGGCGCGTATCAGAATTAAAATGAAAATAAGCCAGTATGTGGAAACATCACAGGTATCTAGTAACAGGGACGATAGAGCTTGAACAACTTTACTTCCTCGCTGCATCTTTCGCATTCGAATTCATTTGTCAGATGAAACTCACCAATTCTGACTCTCCACTTTCCTATGCCATTCACTAGCCTTTCTAACATCCTGCAACGCAGAAGCGGAAATTTCGGGGGGACGCGGGCACAAGAGCTTGAAGCGGGGTGGAGGGGTCCTGCTTCACCACCAGGAGAATAGTCTGGGGAGAGGGTGGTGGGGTAGGAGAGGTAGGACTCTCGAATCAGTACGGAGATTGCTGCCGCTTAGAGTCCCACGCTGCTGTTGCTCAGCAGAGGTCAGCCGCGGGCGAACGTTCACCACGATAGCGCCCCGGCCGCCTCTCCAACGCCTGGCGCTAACTGGGGCACTGGCAGACCACTACAGCCAGCTTCCTCCTGCGCGGACCCCGCCCTCCTCCCCCGACTCCTCCCACCACCTCGGAGTTCGGGCGCCTGCGCACGGCGGCTGGTCGGCCCCCCGAGAAAGCCCATTGGCCGCTGGGTGAGGCCGGGCACTACCTCGCGCCTGTGGCGGCCGCACGTGCTGGGAGCGGAAGCGGCGATCGCAGCTATGGCGTCGTTACTTTGGGGAGGCGACGCAGGGGCTGCGGAGAGCGAGCGGCTGAACGGCCACGTAACTGCCACCGAACCGGGGAGGGCAAGGGGGCAGGGGCTAGAACAGCACTCCTGGAGGGAAATGTGCTGGGGAAGGGAAGGGACAGCTCCTCTACGGTTTGGAGCCGAGTGTCAGATGGTGGTGGGGAGGTGTGACAAGGATTTGGAAGAGGGCCACGGGAAAGGAGACCCCGAGAGAAACAAGACCTTTGGTTTGAAAAGGCAAAATGAAGACATCTGCGGGAGGGAAGGCAGCTGGGAGCCCCAAGTAGACCCTGAGTTTTCTACTGTCCCAATTTGACCGTTAAGCCTCAGCTAGCTTCTATCTCATCTACCAACGCGCTTTCCTATCTGCTATCCCTTGCTCGGGCTGTGACCCGCCGAGGACTGTCACATTTAGACTAGAGGCTTATAAAGAGGAACATATGCAGGGGCAGTAGAAAGCCTCCTCCGATTTCAGGATAATTCATACAGGAGACCTGCTTCTCAAAGGAATCCGTTAATACATAATATCGCAAAGGAAACAGTATTGGCGTGGCCTTCCCTGCCTCCCTTCCAGCCCGTGTTAGGGGGTGGCACTGGGCTGCTTGATGCCTTGCTTCACAATATTGATTGAAATTTGTATCTTTCAATAGTTTTCAAACGTCATCCATCCCCGGAAGAACCTTCAGGGTATTAAGAGTACTACAGTTACAAACGTAGGTGAGTGTTGTTAAAGAAGATTGGGCTCCGTTCATTTAAAAAGCATTGCTTTCCTCATGTCCCTGGCAACTTTGGCTCCCTTAATTTAACATTCAAGACCCTCCACTACCTTTCCAATCTTTTTACCCACTTCTCCGCTGCTTGACCCTTCCTTTGTACACACTGTAGAGTCGGCAGGAGAAACTGGGATGATACGCTGGACGTTCCTGCTTGGCATTTATCTTTACAGTTGTTTCTCTTCCATCCTTTTAGACGGTTCTGTTAATAACACCGAAGAAGATGGTGAAGAAGATGGAGGTAGGAAATAAATTCATTTGCGTGTATTTACTGGCATTGTTTCCTTTAATCATGACTTTCACAACGTGGGTGAGTAATACCATCTTAATTGGAAAAGAACCATCTTTGCTTCTGTTTTCTTTATAAATAGTGAATGTCAGAAGAAATACTAACTTAGGAGTCAGGATTACTTCTTTAGAGGAAATTGAAATAGAATATGCAGGAATGGGTTACGAATTTTCAGCTGGCAAGGAAAAATTAGGTCTGCTGGCAATAGATGTAGGCTTGGTTGAGGTTAGAGGTTGGTGTAGCAACAGAGCATAAGAAACTGGATCCTCGTGGAAACGAAAAGGAATTCTCAGTGCTGTGTCATTCTTTTTAGAACCTTCTTTTGGAAGAAAAATGAGAGTAGGAACAGTTGCTTGATATACAACCCGTGAATGGAAGGAAGCAACTTGTTAGATGTCATTCAGGAGGCTTGACTTTCCCCCTGCAGTATCCCCTGTTTTATCCTTGTTTTTCTAGTGGAATTGGCAGCTAATTCACTCTTGAACAAGTTAATCCGGCAGTCCTTAGTAGAATCCAGTCACCGAGTTGAAGTCTTACAAAAGGATCCCAGCTCTCCACTCTACTCGGTGAAAACATTTGAAGAGCTGCGGCTGTGAGTATTTTTACTTTAAGTGTAGGAAAATTCCAGAGAGCATAGCACAGAACAAACTAATCTGCTAATAATAATCATCAGGATCTCCTTCGTGTTCTAATGGTCAATATTCAAATGAGATGTGGACATTTTGCATGCAATTAAAATATAGCTCAAAGAGGAACACTAGGATATCTGAATTGTCCAACGACTTGAGAACATTTTTGATGGTAAAATATTTTAAGCTTGCTGTGCTAAGGGGGATAGCTAAGCCAGACACAGCCATATTGCTACTGTCCATACCAGAGTACAGATAACAGGAATTTTGATGACCCAAATACCCATTTAGATAAGTTACAAGCTTTTACCTTTTTAATTGTTTTTTTTGGTCTCAGATGGTATTTAAATGAATAACTTTCCCAAATAGGTTTGCATTTCCTAGGGAGTTATCAACTGGCATTAAGGAAATGTATTTAAATAGGTCGAGTTACTGATACGGACTTAATGTAAGTGGGGAAATCCAAAATCCCAATGCCTGCTTTCTAGTTGGGGAGAAGCTTACTTATAATTAAAGGTTGGCTGCCAGTAATCTACCAATTAATCTACCAATTAAGCATGTCCAAAATGTGCATGTCATTGTAGTGGAAGTATTCCAGCCTACTTCACTTTATCCTCTTTGTAACATCTATCCTGAGACCCCAGGAAAGACGCATGTAAAAATACTGGCTCAGAAGAATGAGCTAATATTGCGTCTTCTGCTCCTAGAGAGAATTGATATAAGAATCACCTAAATGAAATTTTGTTTTCTCTGAAAATTGCCATTGAAACGTTAAAGTTTGTCATTGACTAAAAAGAAATAAACAATAAATCTCACTAAGTTTTCTGCTTGTGTGGAAAATAAAACTCTACTGGAAAATTGATGCACTTCTATCAGATGAGTTTTTCCTTTTTTTTTCTTGGTTCAAGAGAAAGTTCAACGTTAGGCCCTTACTACTATCCTTGGCCTGGGCTTATGACATAACTTACTACTTTAGTGCTCCAACTGTGCAGACATGATTGTATATATGTTTGAGAGTTGAGGTTTAACTTGTATATTTCCAAATATTACTTTTTATATTCACTTGCAAAGTGGCCTAATTTAGAAATGCACCTTTCAAGTTTGTATTTCTGAGTCTACTGACGCATCACAGACTTTAAGTATTTGATTTTTTGTTTTTTTGACAGAAAAGAAGAGTTACTAAAAGGGATCTATGCAATGGGATTTAATAGACCATCCAAAATTCAAGAGATGGCTCTCCCTATGATGCTGGCGCACCCGTGAGTTTCTGCGGTAGTGGTATTGCAACTGGCTATTTTTAGTCACTTATATTCAGTTTATGCCCGGGAGCTTGTATTCAGTTTATGTCTAGCACATCCTCTTTTCTACAGACCTCAGAACCTCATAGCCCAGAGTCAGTCTGGAACAGGAAAGACAGCTGCTTTTGTCTTGGCAATGCTAAGCAGAGTTAATGCCTTGGAATTGTTTCCACAGGTAAGGAAAGGCTGGGAGAGAGATGGGAATGCTTGCGGTGCCAAAGATATTTTAGTAATAGGCAATATTGCTGCAATGATGTGATGATGTTTAGAATAGATGTTCTTTCATGAAATCAGAGTATTGGGCAGCAGTATGGGGCAGTGATTGAGAGCACAGGCTTTATAGTTTGACTGGTTCCAATCCCAGCCTCTCTACTTGCCAGCTGAAAGTCTTAGGCGAGGTAGTAAATCTTTTGGAGTATGTTTTCTTGTCAGTAAAGATAACACTTATAAAGGTATGGGTCACAGTTGTTCTGTTCACCCTTGAACCCTAACTTCAATCACAGTGCTTGGCTTGTAGAAACCACTCCTTAAACATTGAATGAATGAATGAATACCTGCCTCATAGGATTGTCATGCAGATTGAGTGAATTAATGTACATTTTTAGCACCGTGCTCAACATAAAGTGAGCATTCAGTAGTGATAGTTATATAGCTGTAGGTCACCCAGTCCCTCGTACTCATTTAGTGGAGAAGGAAACAGAGGCTTGGAGAGGGAAAGGTCACACGTGAGGTCACAGTTGTCAGAGAGCGATCGACTGAGCAGGGACTAGAACTGCGCTTGCCCTTCTCCCAACCTAGTGTCAGTACATGGAAAGTATCTGGTGATCTCCCTCTTTCTCCAGCCTGTGTTCATCGAATTGATTGACAAACTGGGAGCCCAAGTGTTGGGAGCGCTCAAAGCTATGGGGCAGCAAGGATCCCCTCAGGAAGTTTACAACCTGCGCAGCAAGATAACCTGTGGACATGGATGTGGGTGACTAGTGACAGGCATAGGAAATCCTGTGCTTTCTTTAGACAAGTTCAGGGAAATTTATATCTAGCGTTTGATATCATGAGTAAAAATCCTTTAGGAGAAGCTATGCTTGAACACATGTTGAGAAATGTGTGTGGAAACTGTTTTTATCACTTTAGCTGTGTTTCCCTCTATCTCAGATCCTTAATTGAAGTTCAAAAATGCGTTAAATATCACCAGTTTCTTCAATCGACATCTTCATTCATCAACAGCCACCATTTATAGGGGGGATGGAAGTAACAAATGAAAGAGTTTCAGGGAACCTTCTGCCAGAGATGTGTAAGATGGATTGGACCAAGCAGGGAGTGCTCTGGAAATGGGCAGACTTTTAATATCAGGGAAGAGGTAATGGGGACCACACTCAAGCTGTAATTAGTCTTGCATCCCTTCTCTTTTTGATTCCCAGCCCCCCTACATCCCATTTTTCCTCTACCAAAACAACGTGACCCATAACCTTTGTTTCTTCATGACCTTTCAGAGAGGAACATATAAAAGGAAGCTGCTTCTTCATCCTTCAGCCCCTTCTCCCCTTCCATACTCAACATTCACCCTAGATCTATCAGCTGCTAAGTCGTATTCAAGTAAAAATATTCTGTTCAACCAGAATCTCCAGTTTCACTTCTGTGCCTCTCCCTCCACAGATTTTAATTGTATTTCAGAATTGTGTGATGGCTGTCATGAACCTTTCTCCTTCCCCCCTTCTCTCCCTCTCCCTCTCTCCCTCTCTCAGTGCCTCTGCTTGGCTCCTACTTACGAACTGGCTCTGCAAACTGGCCGTGTGGTCGAACGGATGGGGAAATTCTGTGTGGATGTTCAAGTGATGTACGCCATTCGAGGGAATCGAAGTATGTACCAGCAAGCCAGCCCTGGCTGATACTTTAAATCCCGACTGCACCACTGACACAGTCGTGGTATATACCTTCTCTGCTTTCTTGCCTCTAAAATGGTGGATATAATGGCACCTATATCATAGAGTTGTTACTGGAATTAAATAAAATGATACAGATAAAGCACAGTGCACACCCCTGGCACATAATAAGGACCCAGTAAATGTTAGCTGCATCATTCCCACAGCCCAGAAGAGGATGCTTTTGCTTGTTCTTTTCTGTGAGGCTCAGTTGTTTTGTGCAGAACAGCTTTTATTGTTTCACTTTTTCATTAAAGTATTACATGCATAAAGTGAAAAAAAAAAACTTTAAAACAGAAAATTCAAAGGTAAAAGTGAAAGTTCTTTCAAAAACCTATTTCCGAAGACAGCTATGGTTTTGTTAACAAATCTTTGTGTGTTTTTTTGTTTTGTTTTTGAGTGCTTACAAAAATGGGAGCATTTTTTTTGTACTGTTCAAAAACTTAGGCGTTTTAAACATCTTTTCATGTCAGTATGGGTAGCCCCACCTCACTCTTTTGACGAGCTGTATAATATTCTGTCATTTATTTCATGTAACCTGTTGATAGACATTTTGGTTGTTTTCCATTTCGGGAAGATTTGTAGGCCTTTCACTGCTGTGCCAGTGTTTCTGTAGGACAATAGGACAATGGGAATGCTGCAGGGTGGCTTTTTTTTTTTTTTTCTTTAAGTAACCTGTGCCTCCCAAGTCTCAGTTAGAGACGTGTAACCCAGGGTGGCTTTTAAAATGACCATGGGGCAGAATCAAATATGCGTGACTATTATCATTACTGTAAAGCTAGAAACTTGGGAATTTATCCTAAAACTCTGTAAAATCAAAAACCACAAAGACCCTCAGGGTTGGCACTTGGAAAACCTTATGAAATGTGTTTCATTACCGGGAATTGTAAATGGTTAGAGTCGTTTGCATCTGAAGGAAACCTTTAAACCCTTTTCCTTTGCTCCCTAGTTCCCAGAGGCACTCATGTCACCAAACAGATTATAATTGGCACTCCTGGGACCGTCCTAGATTGGTGTTTCAAGCAAAAATTAATTGATTTGACTAAGATTCGTGTGTTTGTCCTGGATGAAGCAGATGTGATGATCGACACGCAAGGATTCTCAGACCAAAGCATTCGTATTCAAAGGTAACCTTCACATCCAGCCTTTTCTTCCTGGATCTTCTGTCCAGGGAAGGAATTTCATTTGTCTGCTGCTCCTAATTGTCTTTACTGCTTATTCCCCACTTCTTTCACCTTTAAAACAAGTTGGGTTTTCATTATTTTCACCAGCTCAATGGGCCTTCAGCCTGCTGTAATTACCCAACTCCTTCATCTTGTACTCTTGCCTGATTGCTTCACTCTTGTGCTGCAGGCTTACAGATGGAACCCATATACAGTGGGTCTGCACCAAATTTTGCCAGTAATCTTATATTTGAGCAAAATTCTAAAGAGAATTCATTAAAACCTGATAGCGCTATTGTGAGGACACAGCAGCCTGGGATCAGTAGCCTAGTATCTAGTCCTGACTTTGCCTGTAAGTTGTTAAATAAATCCTGTCGATTTCCTAGGCCTCTCTCCCAGGATCACCAAGGGGCTTAAAATTTCAGATTATCAGCCTAACCTGAACCTTACTGAGTCAGAATTTCTGGGAGTGGGCTTTAAGAGTCTGCATCGCTCATTTTTAAATAAAGTATTTATACACTGTGTTAAATTCAAGTATAATATTGAAAGACTTGTAATGATAACCAGTAATCCCCTGCCCCAACCCCTAGAGAATACTGTCTGTTACGACCTTAACTTTCATACCTTTAAATAACCGGCTCACCTTGGTATTTCTCGTTGTATATTCGTTATATACAACGTTGTTGGTTACATTCACGGCTGGTATTGATATCATTATCACAGCACAAATGACGTTCACTGCTGACTATTGAATTATTATAATTATGTTTTTCTTGTGCTTCTCCCCCTAGAGTTGCCTATTTTCCTTTATTTGGTTACTATCACTGTGTAGCGGTCTTTAATTTTTCTCTACCTGTTTCATCATACGTGTCATATGTCAATGATATCTCCAGATAGTCAAATACATCTTAAAATTCCATCAGTTTCTTTTTGTCTGGAAGATCTCGCACACTCACTGTCTCCAGTTTCAGCCTGGACTGGTTGCACTCCAGTCCTGTGGTCACAGCTGCATTACAGGTTTCCCCTGTCCTCATTAACAGTTTCGAATCTCCTGTCTTGTGGGTCCTTCTTCTTGGCGTACTGTTGGTTTACTGAATATGCTGGAATGTATCTGCTAATGGCTTCCTGCAAAAGGATGTGTAGGAAGTTCATTTTCTAGCCCCTGCTTGTCTGAAAATGTTTTTACTGTACCTGTAAATTTGATCTTTGGGTTGAGTTTCCCTGGATGTGGAATCCTGTCTTGAAAAGCTTTCTCCCTGTAAACTCGGAGACAGTGTTAAAAACAGAAAAGTGGTTGTTTTTTTACTGTAATTAATGCTCTGTTTCCAGTGTTGCTGCTGGAAAGTTTAATGTCTTCCTGATGCTCAGACTTTTGTCTGTGATCTGTTTTTTCCTCACTAGAAGGTTTTGGAATCTTTTTCTCCATGATGTACTGGAACTTCTCAATGATGTGCTTTGGTTCAGATCTTTTTTTTCTTCATTGTACTAGACACATGGTACACTCTTCTCATTCCCAAAACTTGTACATGCCAGATCTGGGGAAATTTCTTATGTTACTTCTTTCCTTGCGGTGACCAACTTTTTAGGAAGACAACCCGGGATACAGTCACAGCAGCCAAATATGTATGTACATACGTACACACACATATATCTTATATATATATAAATATAATACAGAAGAAATAATCGTACATGTGTTATTACTTTAACATAAAAATATGGAAAATATGTTTATTTGAAATCATGTATTATCCTGTACTTTCCTGTTACATTAGTGCTACTATTTAAACACAACTGTAGAGCTAAACTGGCAATTGTAGTAACTCATAGGAGAACTAATTAAACAATATGTATGAGAAAAATACAGCAATAATGTTTCGTCTCTGATACAGCAATTTAATCTTTTTAAACATGATAGGCTGCTTAAATTTTGGAGGCTGTGCTATTGTATATTCTTTTTTTTTTTTTTTCTTTTTTTTTGGCCACACCACACAGCTTGCAGGATCTTAGTTCCCCAACCAGGGATCAAACCCGGGCCCTCAGCAGTGAGATCGCTGAGTCCTGACCACTGGACCTCCCTGGAATTCCCTATTGTATATACTTAAGATACATAATTATAGAACTATTTACGAGGAGAACATAAATACGATAGGACTAATTAAACATATTACAGTAAGTCCCCACATACAAATGAGTTCCGTTCCAAGGGCGTGTTCGTTAAGTCCAGTTTGTTCGTAAGTCCAACAAAGTTAGCCTAGGTACCCAACTAGCACAATTGGCTATATAGTACTGTACTGTAATAGGTTTATAATGCTCTTCACACAAATAATACATAAAAAACAAACACAAAAAATAAAATATTTTTAATCTTACTTTTCAAGTACCTTGAAAAGTACAGTAGTACAGTACAACAGCTGGCATTACAGGGGCTGGCATCGAGTGAACAGGCAAGAAGGGTTACTGACTGGAGGAGGGAGAGGAGATGGGAGACGGTAGAGCTGAAGGATTGTCAGCAATAGGAGACGGAGGACAAGCTGCCACTTCACTCATGCCTGACAGTGATGGCACAGGTTCTGGTTCCTTGCTGGATTCAATTCTATCTACCCTCTTGTAAAACGATCCAGTGACGTCTGGGTAGTAGCTCTTTTCTTCTCATCATAGATGACACGGTAGCAATGGATTGCATTCTGAACGGCTGCTGCAACCTTCATGTACCGTTCTGCATTTGGGTCCTGTGCGTCAAAAACTAACAGTGCCTCCTCAAATAAAGAAAATCCTCTTGCCATTTCCTGAGTCATGAATCTCTTCAGTTCTTCAGTTACTTCTTCCTCTTTTCTCTCTTCATCCTTTCTCCGGGCCTCCAATTCCATCAGGTCTTCATTAGTAAGCTCCTTGTGTTGCACAGCAAGGAGTTCAGTGAAGTCGTCCTCTTGCTTCAAATAAAGATACTGTACTACTGTACTCTATACAGTATGGCACAGTAAAGTACACAAAAGTACAACCACTTGTAGAGGATGCATGCACGTGGCAATATACGCCAGACACGTGAACTAACTTAACGTGATTGGACATGTGAACACACATCCACATCTTTGAAAGTTCACAACTTGAAGGTTCGTATGTAGGGGACTTACTGTACCTGTATTTAATGACAGAGACAATAATGACACTTTTTTTTCTGTCTCACAGTGTGGTAAGATGTTTTGACTCTCTCTTTTCTAGTATCCTCTGAACTCCCTGCAGCCCTCTTTTCTTGTATGTGGCAGTAAAACAGAATACAGTCAAATCTAAAATTCATTTTGACTTGCAGCTCTGCCCTTATTAAGCCCACACTGATTCTTTTTTTTTTTTTTTTGGGAGTATAGTTGATTTACAGTGTTGTGTGTGTTTTCTGCTGTACAGCAAAGTGAATCTGTTATAGGTATACATATATCCAGTCTTCTTTAGATTTTTTTTTGATATATGTCATTACAGAGTATTGATTTGAGTTCCCTGTGCTATACAGTAGGTCCTTATTAGTTATCTATTTTATATATAGTAGAAGCCCACACTGATTCTTGGTATCAGTCCAGTGTGATATCCTCTGAACAAAAGTGTTCAAGCATAGAATACTTAGGAGTTTACCTACTAGCAACAGTGGTTTTTAGACTTGCAAGAATCAATTTCTGGCTCCTTCAAAATGTTCTTCCACTGTATCCGCAGGCTTGGTTCGGTGGACCAGCTGTTTGTCATTCAGATCCTGTGCATTTATAAATCCATCGTTTAGCTTATCCATGTCTAAAATGTCCATCATTTTCAGACACTCTGAAGTCTATTAGATGTCATCATAAGTGAAACCCCTTCTCCTCAGGGAAAATGATTATAAAGCACAGAGGTGACTTAAACTTGTCCAACTGAAAGATGGATTCTTTACAAATTTAGTAAAGAAATTAGAAAGTCCTCAACTTGGCTGTCCTTTTCTGCTGACATTTTTCGACTTCTGCAGCAGTTTTATTCCTAAAAAAAGGAAAAATGAGTCATTATTTGCTACAAGTTTTTGTTGCAGCCTTTACAGAACACCAGACAGCTCAGGTGCAGTCAGTACAAGGCCTCTTCACAAGTCATCAGACAGTTACGGAGACACAGTGTGTTATTTCTATTTTACTATAATCTTTTCTCCATTCTCATCCTTGACGTATTTCCAGGTTGGAGTTGGACATTCTTTTTGTCTCAAACTTTGAAAATAGGCCAACATTTGAAATCTTTTCACTGGCCAACTGCAATGGCAGGCATCTTGTAGGCACACGTCTGAGGTAGCTCTGCATCCATTTCTGCACAGTTAGAAATCTTAGTAAGGCTTCTGCAAGTTTGAAATAATAAAATGACCCAAAACTTTGGTAATGAAGAGCTCAGTATCACAGGTAAGCGTATTGTATGTGTTTTTAAAAGTATTGTGTACAAAGGATGCAGGACATTTAGCTGGTAAGATCTTTTCATGTTCTTTGATAAGGAATTTATAGACTGAATGGAATATGCCAGAATGTACATTTGCACTGTCTGCTGCTCATGCAGAGAGTTGAACAAAGGCTAATTTGTATTTGGATACAATGTCAACAGTCTTTTCTTGTATATTTTCTGTGTTGTATAAAAACTTCATAGAAGCCAAAAAGATGTTTTGAGACTCCATTTTTTCAAAACCAAGTACCTAAGAGATTGGAGGGGTGGGGCGTGTATTTTGTGTTGCCGTGATTTGAAATCTCACTGGATATACTGTAGAAGCATGGTGTCTGGTAAGATCTGAGACACTCCACTCTACACTGAGAGAGGAAAGACGTCTGTTATCAAAAGTTCCCGCCTTGTTCACCCGCAGGACACTTTACTTGCAGCCTCTGAACCAGGAAATGTAACTTGACTCAGTTTCATAGGGGTGGCAAGGGAAAGATAGAGTCACATGTGTCCCTTTGCATGGTGTGGGCAAACTAATTCAGCTGAGCACTGGTGTGTTTGGAGGAGGCAAAAAACTTAATTTAGAAGTATTGCCTGTCTCATCCTGAACTTGCAGTAGCATCTTCCCCTTCTGCTCCCCTTTTACTTATATCCAGGTTCTTCCCATTCCAAATAGACTTAATGTGGCTGTTCTTTCCCACCCCAGAGATAGAACACCTGCCATCGAATGATGAGCCTCTGTGCCCTTCATCCGCATGGAACTTGTACGGGATGATTGCTGTAAACAGCACCTAGACTGACACCCTAGGCTTCACAAGCCCATCTCTCCTAAGGAGAAGACTGGTGTGAAAACCCAGATCACTTATCTACACTTCACTCTGGAGCCCCACATTCAGTGTATCCATTTTCCCAAATTCTTGGTGGGCAGGAGGGCCTGACACGTGGCGCTCTGCAGCAGGTGTAGTTGTCGTGGCCGCAGCACGTTTCACGGTGACCCCAGAGCAGGAGCAGGGGCGTGGGGGGCAGCTGATGGCCGTGGGCGTCAAGTGCTGGAAGTGGCCCCCCCAGGAGAGGGACAGGCCTGGCCATCGGGTGACGGCCTTCTTCCCTCCTCTCTCGTAGAGCTTTACCCTCCGAGTGCCAGATGCTCCTCTTTTCAGCGACCTTTGAAGACTCCGTGTGGCAGTTTGCGGAGCGAATCATTCCTGACCCCAACATTATCAAGTTACGGAAAGAGGAGCTGACCCTGAACAACATCCGACAGTATTACGTGCTGTGCAGGGATAGGAAAGACAAGTACCAGGCTCTGTGCAACATTTACGGTGGCATCACCATTGGCCAGGCCATCATATTCTGCCAGGTACGTCTGCCGGGACTTGTCTTACTCGTGCCCAGGTTTCTGTGCAGGTGGAGCCGGGCACCATGTTTGGTGCTTTTTGTACATTATGTTGTTTAATCTTCAGAGCACCTCTGAATAGAGGTTATCTGTATTTTATGGGTGAACTGAAGTAATGGAATAGGACTTCAATATGGTGTGAAACAGAGGGCATCCTTCTCGTATTTCTTCTTTTCTTTCTTTCTTTTTTGGTCGCACCACGCCGCTTGTGGGATCTCAGTTGCCTGACAAGGGATTTAACCTGGGCCATGGCAGTGAAAGCCTGGAATCCTAACTACTAGGCCACCAGGGAACTCCCTGGGCATCCTTTTAGAGGGACTGCTTCTAACACTTCCCCATTCAGGTTGATGTTTATTGTACTGTTTCCATAGATACCCTTTATCAGGTTAAGAATGTTCTCTTCTACTCCTAACTTACTATGAGCAAAGTAGCCACTCAGTCACTCACTATTAACAGCCCCTTGTTTTTATTTTCATATTTACTTTTCCAATCTGATGTTTTTCGTGTTCGTGTCTTGGTTGTATTTTTTCACCACCATGGGCACACTGTCAGCTCCATGAGAGCCGGCTCTCACCTGTTCCACTCACCTTCATGCCCCCACCCAGCACATGGATGGCCCTGGAAACATACTTGTAGAGTAAAGGAAAGCTCAGCTCTGCCATGTGACCATGTGACAACTAGCCATGTGACCTTGGGCAAATCACTTAACGGTTTTAAGCTTTGGGTTTATTTTTCAGTTTTTTAAAATGAACTTAGGCAGCTGCTTCATCAGATCATTATGAAAGCAGATGAACGTGGTGCACATACAGGTTTTAGCAAAGTGCCTGGCGTACACAGGATGTCATCATTGTTAGGTACCTCATTTTGTCATCAGACCACCCTGAGAGGTGGGCAGAGCATTTTATTCTCTGTTTCAGGGCTGAGAAGCCAAAGCTCTTACAGGTTGAGAGGATGTGCCCCTGAAAAGCACAGGGGAGGGCGAATCCCCTGCCACATTCTCAGATCCCTCTAGGCCCCAAAGGGAAGGTGAAGCAAAACCCCTCTGCAGCACCCCCAGCTCCCATGCCCTGCAGACATGAGCGCCGCACACATAGCCAGGCTGCTTCAACTTGGGCGCCATGCTGGGTTTTGATTTTCATGCAGACTCGTCAAAATGCCAAATGGTTGACTGTGGAGATGATGCAGGATGGCCACCAGGTGTCTCTGTTAAGTGGAGAGCTGACTGTGGATCAGCGAGCTTCCGTCATTCAGAGGTTTCGAGATGGGAAGGAGAAAGTTCTTGTAACAACCAACGTCTGTGCTCGAGGTGTGTATGTGTATGCACTTAAAGTCAAGTTTATTGAGGTATCATGTACATATGATAAAATTTTCTCTTTCTAAGGATACGTTTCAGAGAGTTTTGACAAACATATATAGTCACATACCCATCACTGTAATCAAAATATGGAACATTTCCATCTCCCCTCAGAATTTCTCAGTGCTCATTTTCAGTCAGTCTCTGTAACTAATGACCCCTGCCAACTACTGACCAGATTTCTGTCTCTGTATTTTTGTCTTTTGCAGAATGACATGTAAGTTAAATCATACAGTTGGTAGCCTTTGTGTCTGATTTATTCTACTTGACACCATACTTTGGAATTCATCAATGTTGTTACATGTATCAGTAGGTCATTCCTTGTTATTGCCGAGCAGTATTCCATTGACTGGGTCGTACCACAATTAGGTCTTCCATTCACCAGCTGATGGACATTTGGATTGGTTACAGCTTGGAGCTGTTGGGACTAAAGCTGTAATAAACATTCATGTATAAGGCTTAGGTGGACATATGCTTTCATTTCTCTTGGGTAAATGCCTAGGAGGAGGATTTCTGGGTCATGTGGTAAGTGTATGTTTAGCTTCATAGGAAACTGCAAAACTGTTCTCCAGAGTGGCTGTACCCTCTTGCATCTCTACCAGCAATATAGGAGAGTTCCAGTTGTTCTCCATCCTTGTCAGTAATTGGTATTGACACTCTTTTTTCATCTTAAGCTTTCTAGTAGATGTGTGTGGTATCTCGTGTTTTCAACTTGTGCTCCCTAGCGACTAATGATGTTGGTCATCTCTGAGGTGTTTTTAATTTTAAAACTGTTGACTACTGGAAGAAAAATCTTTGTTTTTTCAAGAGGAGGGCCTTCGTACTTTCCTCATTCCTCCTGTATCCTTGCCTACACTGCATACTCAAACCATGTTTCCTAATTTATTACTAGTTCACCAGGTAGAACCGAGGACCTGCCCTGAGTGCTGAGCTTGGCATTTGGAGGAGTAGCCTAAAACAGGATGAGGTTCCTTCCCCTCGGGAGCACGCTGCCTAGACTCCTGACCTCTAGACCAGCACTAGCCAATAGAAATTTTTGCATTGATACAAATCTCCTATTCTCTGCGGTCCAAGCCATATATGGTGGCTGTTGAGCACTTGATGTGTGACTAGTGTGGCTGAGGAACTGGATTTTTAATTTGAATGAATTTAAATAGCCATAAGGCCAACGGTTACCATACTGGACAGCACAACTCCAGACCCCAGAGAAAAGAGGGCACAAATTGCTCCGGAGTCAAAGCACAGTACAGGGAGGTCAAGGATTATGACCCAGACAGCTTCTTAGTGTTGAGGAATGGAGGCACCAGGTGAGCACACACGTTAGGAGTGAAAGGTGTGAAAGGAAGGGGAGAACTCCTGGAAGTCTCGAGTCGTTTGTACTTTATCCTGTACTGTTTGGGCAGCTGGATTCTAAACACAAGTGCTCTGGACGTTGCTGTGGTGACCACGGTGACGATTAGAGGAGTGGGAGATGAGGGACTGGGGAGACCAGTCCGGAAATTGTTGTAACAGTTGAGGCAGTGGATAAAATGCCCTGACGAGAACAATGGCCGTGGAATGGGGTGGAGCTGGGGCCCTGTGATGGGTAAGGGGATGTGAGACTAAGGGGCTTGCTGGGCACTTAGCACAGTGGGGGTGGAGAAGATGGAAGGGCTCTGTGACCTGCTGCGAGCCCCTCCCCAACACACAAGCACACGCGCACGTGCACACACACGCACACATGCATGCACACGCGCTTTGTACATATTTAGACTTATGTATAATTCACTTCTACTGACACTCTTATCCAGCATCATAGACATACATACTTGGAAGCAAACTGCCTGACCGAAGGACCTATTTCATTGATGTAAAAGCAGGTGTGATTTACAGGTTGTGTCCATTAAATGAGAATTCCCCTGGCAAACGTGGTTCTTGAATAGCTATGTCCTGAGGAAAATGTTGCAGGACCCTGCAGTGTCGTTCCTCTTCCAGGGATTGATGTGAAGCAGGTCACGATTGTTGTGAACTTTGACCTGCCTGTGAACCCGGCAGAGGAGCCAGACTATGAGACCTACCTCCACCGTATTGGGCGGACAGGCCGCTTTGGGAAGAAAGGCCTTGCCTTCAACATGATCGAGGTGGATAAGCTGCCCCTGCTGATGAAGATCCAGGACCACTTCAGTGAGTAGTACCCTTCATGCCCAGAGCTGTGGACCTGCCCACGTTGACAGTGATGATGTGTGTCATGGACCTCGAGCCCAGAGGCTTGTGATGGGGTGGGGGCAGGAGCCAGGGAGTAGGCTTCTACTTCTTAGTGCCAGAGTTCCTAGCAGGAGGCGGGGGTAATTAAAGGAAGCTGTGAAAACCAAGTGGAATTGACAGGCGCTCATATTTCTATCTTATTGCTCATTCCGGGATCTGGAGCAGATTTTACGTCTGTGAAGAACCACCCTAGGCAAAGTAATAAGCTCCTTTAAGATGATATTGTGTCCCCAGCTTCCTTTTTTATGTACATTTTTCCCTTCCTGTTGCCCCAGCGACCAACTAGGACAGTCCTAAATCCTGAGGCCTGCTGCCTTCCTCCAGTGCCCACCATCTAAACAAGGCAGGCTCTGCTAACCCTCTGGGGCTCTTGGACAGGCGTGTTGCAGTCTGGTGGAAACTTGAAGGGTAACAGAAGCTGAGATGTCCCCCTGCCCCAGGGCCCTGGATAGATAACGGCTGCGGAGCAGGCGAGGAAGAACCCTCGCAGGACTCCAGATGTATCTTTCACCTTTAGGACAATGGTACTTAACCTCTGTGGGAAGCAGAGGACACTATCCCCGGGGAAATGCACACAAGCACATATGTGCAATTTGGAATATAATGTTAAAAGGTTTGCAGACTGGCTGTGGACCCTGCAGGGAAGTTGATTAAGCACCCCTGCGTTAGGATAACGGAGGAGGGATGGGGGTGGAGAAAGAACCATTAAGATCACTGTTGCTATGGTAATCAACACTCCCTGTTGCCATTCAGCAAACCTGCCCCCTCAATGCACACGCCCACTTCACCCTCCTGAGCTCAACCAGGCACCTTCCCAGGTTCCCCTCTCTGCACTCTGGCGATTTTTTTCTGCCCCACAGTATTTAGACATGTATGTTGTCTTGTCTGGTGCATTCGATGCCACTGTAGTTAGTATGGATTGGTTATTTGGATACCATCCCTTCCTTACCTAATCTAGAGAATGTCCCAGTATCTCGAGGCTTTCCATACAAGGTGTCACTATCTTCAGAAATGTAATTGGATGGAATGAAATTTCGTTTAGGCCCTGGGATAAGACTGTTCCATTCTCTTTTGTTCTTTTAGACAGCAATATTAAGCAACTCAACCCTGAAGACTTGGATGAAATTGAAAATATTGAATATTGAAGAAAGAACTTTATCGTTTACAAGTGTTCTGGTTTATGTGAAAGTGATTTTTTTACGTTGAGCCTTTTTCAACATGAAACTGTTAATATATGGCAAAATAAATGTTGTGGTAGCCTTAGTTTTAAGACCTGAGGTCTTTCTGAACCAAATTGATGTGAAGCACTTGATCCTTTTGAATAAATAAAGGGAGATTATTTCTTACTCCAATCTTTTCACAGATAAACATCTTTGCGTGGGCTACTGGGTTGTTGTGGGATTTAGTTTATAGAATCTGAGCAGGTCATGCCGCCTGTGAATATCTCACGGTGCCGCGAGATGGCAGTAGAACGTCACTGTTTCTGGAATTTGAGTTGGTCAAGTGAAAAAACCACACGTCTTCAGATTTGCTCACTGCTGCCCCTCCCACCCCTAATGTCTTCCCTACCTCCCCCTCGCCCCCTCCCCACACATGCACGCACCCGTGCACCCCCTGCACAGATACACACTCTCACGTGTGAGTGCGGGGTGAAACCTTCACAAAGTAAAACGATTTGAAAGAGTATTTTGCTTCTTTTTTAGTGTTTCAACCAACACAGAATTTCAAGATATTGTTCTATTTTACTTCTTAATGTCTTCAAATTAGAGAAGATTTAATCCATCATCGTTTATGTCATAGTCTCTGGAAACGTGGCTTTATTATAGACATTTCTTAAAAACAGGCAGTGGAGGTGGGGGGAACCCACTTGCCTTAGTAAAGAGGTGACACTTCAGGGAGCCAAAGGGTTTCACTTTTAAGAACTTAAAGGTGTATCTGAGAATCCTGGATGTTTTCCTGCAAGTCCCATTGAGATGCTTCTCATTTCTCACATTTGCTCCTAAAAAGTGAAACAGTGGGCTTGAGAAAAAGGGGGGGAAATTGATACTCTCCCAGAAAGCCCACAGCCAGAGCTGGGCCCCAGCTCTGTCACAGCAGACTGCCACCAGCAGCCTCAGTGAATGCGCCTGTCATCCCGGTGTGGAGGGGTGTTTCTGGCCTATGTCTTCTGATATCCCATGTGCACGTCACCTGCCCATGTTGTATCCTGTGGGCAGGGCTCAGAAATACATGAAAATCGTTCAGCCTCCTCACCCCACAGCATATATTTATCGTGCACCCTTTTTGCTAAGCACCAAGGAAGAGAGATGAATAAGATGTACCAGTCATTTCAGAATTCAGAGTCTCACAGCAGAGACTCAGAATAAGCCAACATTATTTTAATAATGGTCTTTGCTTAAGGAAGGGGTTCAGAGGAGGCACCCCAAACGCCGTCGGGGCCAGTTTCCCAGAGGAGAAGACATTGTGTCTCCTCTCATAGGAGAGAACGTGAGTTGCACGGTGCCTCTCCTCAGGTACTTAGCACCCCCTTGCAGTCCCCTCAGTAGATCCACTGAGTCAGTGTTCCAGATCCAGCTGATTGCCAGAATTCCCTGGAGAACCTGGGGAGAAAATACAGATTTCTTCCCCATACTGTGCACCAAAAAGCAAACTCTCTTAGGGTAGAGCTCAGAAACCCAGTTACCTAAGGGAGCTGAAAACAGGTAAAGCAACAGCTCTTACAGACCACTGTCTTAGGGAGGAGATGTCGAGGCAAAGAGAAGTCCCAGGGACAGAATCTATAAAAAGTAGAGCTTCCGCCTCTGAAGGTCCACTCGTGTTCTCCTCACGGTATGTCTGCCTTCCTCTCTGGGCCGGATCAGCGTATCCACTCGATACCCAGCCCCCAACACAGCGCCCAGCACGTTATAGGCAGTCAGTGAATACTTGTTCCGTTGAGTGCATATTCCCTTGCCATCTCTTCCTTCACTAACGTTCTTCCTTGATGTTCGCCACCTTGGTTTTGAACCGCAGTCATATGGCGCAAGATGAATAAACGGAAGTGTTTCGAGAGAGTTTGCTCTCTCTCACTATTCGAGAATTGAGTCGGACTTTCCATCATAGTCAGCTGAGCACTGGGGCCTCTTAAGTAAGATTTTGTCACCTCCCTTTCCGGTCCAGATCTGACGGGGTCTCTGTCAGTTACCCTCACAGGCGTCTTGAGCGATTTCCATTTGACAGCCGTTCCCGAAGAGTCTGCAAATAGTGGGCACTCTTCCTGCCCCTTTGCCCCTCACTTCCATTTGTCTCTCCACCTAGGAGGCAGAAATCCAGCCCTGTTCTGTGTGCATCACAGCCTGTCCAGTTGGGCAAGTCGACACTCCCAAGGCGGTCTTGCGGGGCACAGCTCCTCGCTCAGAACTGCCAGCAGCCTTCGCATCTCCGTGCCTGGCCGGGCCAGGGTTGTCTTTCTCCGTGGATGCCGGCCTGAGGAAGAGTACGTGGAGAAGCCAGGAATAGCCGGATGAGTCAGTGCGTCCATGAGCCGGGCTAATCAGCTGTGTGTTACTTGGCAGCAGACAGTAAACCAAATCCATTCGGTTTATGTTGGCCAGCTTCGGACTGTGAGCATATTGAAATTCCCGATGGCGTAGAGCAGGGCTGTAATTTCCAGCGGGAGCCGTGAGTGAACACCTCGCCGCCGCCGGGGGCACAGATTCCTTGGATGCTAGGTGCTGGATCTGAGGCAACCATGAATAACAGGAAAGGCAAACGTGTGGGTCCTAGTCTGGTAGGACGTCTGACAGCCCTTCTCGGGAGACATGATTGCTTTTGCTCTTGAGAAAGTGTTGACGTTCCCGGCAGACATCGGGCCCCAGGAGAGCTCTGGCAGACTGCACGTGTGGTCAACAGTGGAAAGTCTTAGAGGGTCGCTGGGGGTTAAGCGGTACCTTTCCAGGGAAGACCCTGGGAGAGGAGCTGGTTGTGTCCAGCCTTGGTTCGGCTCCTGGTCCCCTGAGAGGTTCAGCCTCCTTCCCGTTGACTCAAGCAGGGGCCCAGGTCAGAGAGAGGACCGAGGCGGAGACAGCGCAGTTGCCGGGGTGGACGCTGCAGAGGGGTCCAGAGCAAGGGGCTCCCCGTGGGCCTGCTGTTCTTTGCCCTCCGAGCCCAGGGGCCTTCCTGCTGCGGTACGGACAGCCCTGCAGGCTGGTCCGGAGGGCACATTCATTTTCTCAAGGGACAGCAGAAGAGTCGGGTCCTGTTAAATCCTAAACCCCACTCTACCCCTCTACCACTTTCAGGGAATCGGCATGTGTTGAGGACTGTTATCATGTTGCAACCCACAGACTGTGAAACGTCACAGCCTTGCCCTGTGCTGCAGGGAGCGTCAGCTTTCTGCTCTGTGAGGAGCCCAGAAGGAGCTCATCCCCGCGTCTTCCGTACTATTTTTACCCACGGCTGAGAAGAGTTGGGACTCTCCCTCCTCCCTTCTGCCTGCTCACTACCCCTCTCTCGGGGGCACTGTCTTCCGGCTCTGAGCCCTCCTGTGGTCCCCGCATCGCTAAGGAGGGATGGGTCAGCCCGGCCGGCCGTAAGAGCCCCTGTATCTGGATGCTGCCGTCTTCCTCCATCTCCCTTACTGCTTCGTGTCTCGGTCGGCTCGGGCTGCTGTAACAAAATACCACATAGACCGGGAGGCTTAAGCAACAGAAATGTAACTCCTCAGATTTCTGGGGGCAGTAAAGTCCAAGATCAAGGTCTGGCAGGGTCGGCTTCTGGTGAGGTGAGGACTGGTCTGCTTCCTCACGGTGTCCTCATGTGGCAGACAGAGAGGGACGTGCATTCTTTCTGGTATCCCTAATCCCACAATCCCACTGTGAGGGCCTCCCCTCATGACCTAATCACCTCCCCAGAGCCTCACCTCCAAATACCATCACATGGTGATGGTGGGGTGGGGGTTGGTTTAGGGCTTCAGCATATGAATTTGGGGTGGAGGACAGACATTATGCCCCACCCACCAAATAATACTTTTCTATCCATCGTTTGAAAATCTGGGTGGGATTGAAGCACCATTATCTATGTTTAATGTGGTTGGTCTTCCACCCCACCTGTAAACATGAAACTTTTAGACTCTTCTCATGAAATACAGGAAACACACCTGAAATGGGATGATTCTTGGTCAAGAGAAACACTGATGTGTCCTGTAAACCCAGGGCAGAGTCCCACTGCCCACGCTGGGCTGCCAGCCCTGCCTCACCGCTCATCAGCCTTGCACTTCTGCTGCTGAGGTTAGAGACAACCAGAAGCGCTGGGATAATGAGAAGAGGATCACGGAAAAGATGGGTCTCCCGCTCTGGTGTTCAGACAACTGAAAGAATTTTCTAAATGAGAATCTTTACACATCTCAAGTCTTTAGTCTTTAGGGAGAAGCATAGGCAACTCTCTGTTGCACTCTTCTTTGGGAATTCATCTTTTCCCGTAATTTATTTTTTTCTATTCAGTAGAATAGCCGTGGGTTTCTACATTCCCAATTCTAGAATACATTTGTCGTGAATGGGAGTAGTCTCTTATTTTGTGTTTAATGTTTTTCTTTTGTCAGGAAGGTAATGCAGTCTCACTCAGTCCCTTAGTTTGTGATTTGCGGCTTGAAATCCCAGTTGGAAGGAAGTGACTGACAAGGGAGCCCTGCTTTGTGGGAGGGTTAGAGCTGTGGTCCTGTACAGCCGCCTCAGGCATGGGTGAGAAGGCGGAGCCTGAACAGGCTACTCTGCGAGGTGGTGAGCTCCCTGCTTGTGGGAATATTCAATCATTCGGAAGCATCCATTACAGTTACTTGGAATGGATGCTGTAGTCCTGGTTCTTGAATTAGCTGGGATTTGGGAATAAAATGACGTCTGAGACTCCACCCATTCTAAGATACCACGTTTCCCTGACGCCACACGGCAGAGCTATGCACACGGAAAAGCATGAGCCACAGGAGCTCTGTACAGAGGAAGACCGTTTCCCACAAGCAAAAAGAAAATGGAATGATTAACTCCTACCTGTACCCTGTCTTAACTTTCAGATTCACTGGCTTCCCCGTGTGACCATCTCATTATACCTATTTTCATCAGCTTATGCAGAATGTGGATCATTTTTAATTTAATATTTACCTTATAAAAGCAATAAAACAGCAAAAAAGTGGTAAGGGAAAATTATCAAAAAGCTCATTACTTCATCATAACACTTATTGTCTTGAAATGGTCCTTTTCATCTTAATATGACTTAGTTAATCATAGTGCATAGATGGTATTGTGTCCTTTTATTTGAAACATTCAAGTGGTTTTTTATTTCATGTTGCTACATAGTCTTTGGAATTATTATAATAATAATTGATCATATTATCCTATGAGGTGAATATAACATAATGCATATTATCATCCTGGTTGAACATTTATGTGGTTGTCGGTTTTTCAACGTTGTAAATAATGCTGCAGCATATCTTCTTGCCCATTATTTTGAATTATTTCTTAGAATTAGAGATGTTATGTTTGAGAACTAGGTCAAAAAACAGGAGCATTTTTATGGCTTTTGATAGTTAGTGTCTAATTGCTTCCAAAGACCAAGACTATTTCAGTTTATGTTACCCCACTGATTTCACCTCACCTAACCAGCAAGGGATATTTTCATTTCAAAATTGCTTGGTAACTTTTTCTGGTTTACATTTCTTTTAATACAAAGTTGCATATTTTTATTTTTGGGCATGAGGTTCATTGTTTGAAAAACCTCTGTGGTGTCCTTTGCCCATTTATCGTATGAGATCTTAATATTGTCCTTACCAAGTTTTGTGAAATACATGTGTGACTTGATTTTTCCAAATAACGATATTAACTTTTTACTGAACATATATTTTCCTAGTTTGCCTTTTTAATTTTTACTATGGCTTTTACACACAAACTATCTCATTTTTGTAATGAAATAATTGAATAATTTTGTGGTTTCTGTCTGCTGGTTCTAGAATGTCAGCCCTGCTCTAGGAAATATTCAGTTTTATTCCTGATTATTATTGTGATTTTTATCTTTAAAAAAGATATTTGAGTAATCCATCTGAAATTTATTCTGGTGTGAGGTATAGCAAATTGGTCACATGTTCCCTTTTTTAAAAAAATTGCAGCCCGCTCTCGCCGCAACTAGAGAAAACCCGCGCGCAGCAATGAAGGCCCAACGCAGCCAAAAATAAATAAATGAACAAATTTATTTTAAAAAAAGAATTGTACGTGTGTAGACAAGAGACTTCGAAACAAAACCGTTGGATACATTATAGGAATGGTGGGGTTGTGGGTGACTTCTACATGTTTGTTGCTTTCAAGTGTTTGCAAAGAATACAAACTCTAAAGAACTCTCAGTGAAGGGAAAACAAAAGCAGTTCTTGGTCCCATGGCCACAGGGGCTGGCTAGGCCACACCACTCATTGTCCCTTCCCTGAGGGACTGCACTTCCTAGGTAAGGTTGCTCTCTGGCTGGGGGTTTTCAAAATATTTTCCAACAGCCTGTGTGAGTTTGCTCTCGTTTAGAAGCATTTGAGGCTGTACCCACGGCGCAGAGTGTGAAGTGTGACAAGCTGCCCACCTCTGGTGCAGATACTGCCTTTATGGACTGCAAGAAAATCCCTCGTGCCCCATCAGGGTTAACCCACAGCCTGGCCAGATGACCAGCGATGCCCTCCACCCACTCCCCTCCCCCGAAAGCACGCTCAGGAAAATCTTGGAGTTAAAAGTTTGCCTTTCTTACTGGAAGAATTTTTATTAGGCCAAAGCGTTGACAAGTTTGTCATTCCCAGAATCTAACACCCTCCCCGAACTCCCTTCGATTTTTAGTACTTTTTCCCTCCTCATTTCTAAAGGGGGTGAAAAACTGTCTCGAGCAGGCAGAAAGTTTTATCCAAGGTGTTTGGCAGTGACTCCACGTGCTGGGAGAGATTTATGTCTCCGTTCTCTGGCACTGCCTCGTGTGAGCTCACTTAAAACAACCGAATAAATGAGTTCACTTTATCCCGTCAAAATGGAAACGAGGGCGGCATGGTACCCAGCTGGGGTCCTCGGGGACCCTGAGGCAATGTTCCTGTCTCAGTCGCTTGTGCTGAGCTCAGCTGTTTTTATGTCTGTCTGAGATCATTAAAACAGGGGAGGGCAGGGAGCAGAAAGACCCGTGGAGTTGGTGGTAGGATGGAAACACCACTTGGAGTCTGGAGGCCTCAGCCGAAAGCATGAACCCAGGGGGTTCGTTTAAATGTCTGCCTCTCACCATCTGGTTTGGCCTGAGTTCCCTGAAGGGCGTCCCCCCAGAGAGGTTTCTTCGTGCCGATGGTCAGAAGAATATTGGTTTTCCTGTCTCATTAAGTCATATTTTTTTCTTTCCTGCGGCCCTACTACCGCTAAGACCAGGGCCTTGTTACTCTAGAAGATCCAGGATTTTCTGGGCCAGGCCCAGGTCCTTCCCTCTCACGTGGGTCGGGGCTCAGGATTCGCCAAGCAGCTGTGTTATTAGCAACGTGATCAGAAACATAACAGCTTCCCCAAAGGGAAGGACTGTGGAGCAGAGGGAAGCTGCGTCTGCCCATCCAGGAGAGGATGCCTGACCCTCCAGTATCCCCTAGGCTAGGGCTTATTCCTCCTTCCAGAGTCCTGGGCTGCAGCTGAAGGGAGGGATGGCTTCTGTCTTAGGGTGGGGACCAGGACCGTAATAACCCCTACAATTTCTCAGCTTTTGAAGATGACAGCACGTCTCCTAGACTGTAAGCAACCTAAGGGTGGGGATTGTGCCTGCCTCCTTAGGAAGAAGGGAGGGAGGGAGGGAGGGAGGAAGGGAGGAAGTAAATCGATCCTCACTAGTCCTGGGAAACTCCCAAGGAAACATGCCATTTGATAAATGCAGAAGGTGAGAGGTCATGGTTTCCATCCTGCAGCAGAGCTGGGATTGGACTTCAGGCCTGTCTGAATCCTTGTCCTTTGGCCCTTCCCCTTCATCAGTATTGCCCAAACTTCAATCACTCTTTGCCTTCGCCTTCTTTGCCAATCTTCACGCTACATAGATGTGTAAATATCTCCTTAAATCAATTTATTTTTACTTAAAAATATAACTACTTTGACATGCTTGTTGTATTTTCTAACATGCATTAAAGCATGATGAGATAACAATTGTCATCCACGTATCACCTTGCAAGCCGCCCAGAGCCGCTCCCCTGACACCAGAGCCATGGTTCTCAGTGTGGTCCCCAGACTGGCAGCATCAGCACCTCCTGAGAACTTCTTAGAAATCCGAATTCTCAGGCCCTACCACAGACCTCCTGCATCAGAAACTCGGGGGTTGGGGCTCAGCGAGCTCTATTTTTCAAACCCTCCAGGGGATTCTGATGCCTGCTAAAGTTCGGGGACCATTGCACTGGAGTGTTGGACCACTCAGGAGTGTCCTGGTTGAGTCACCTTTGCCCCCCCCCATCCTGGATCCTCGCGGTGTCCCCATGACCACAGAGCATATGAAAACAGTGAGTGAAGCGCCACATACATGTTAAATCATTAGTTAGGAAAGACAGGAAGTGTGATGTGAAGGAACATCTGCATCAAGGAAAACACCTTGAAACGTATACGTAAGGATACAAAGAGCCAATGCTGGCTCACTTCTCGGTGACTCCTTGGGTCAGAATTCAGACGTGATGGGGAGGACCTAGCAAAGCAGCTAGCTCCTCGTTGCTCAGAGCAGCTCTGTCCAACAGAACTTTCTGCAACAATGGAAGTGTTCAATATCTGCATTACGCTGGGAGACAGTTCTCCACGGGTCTTGCATTTCTGCGCATTTGAGGCACTGAGTGCCCTTTTTCCTGGACACTTTTCAAGAACCTTTGTAGAGCCAACAGCCTTGGAAGGTAGAGGTAGTGTCTTCCTCCAGAGCAAAGGACAGCACGGTTCCTGCCTGTTATAAAAGATTCAGGTTTTCTAAACTCAGGGTTCTTGTCTAGTTATCGTGACCCACTTCATGCACATATAAGCAGGTATCTCTGACCCTCTTCCTGTTGCCCTGTAGGAATTGGAGCTCAGAAAACTAGAGCAAGAAAATGTTGATACTCTGACTACTGATACTGCTATAAATAATAAAGCCCCTTGTCTCAGACCCTGGAGTCATGTCTTCTGCAGCGTTCACGAAACTGGCAGATTAACTTGTTACCTTGCAACTAGGGCAACATGTGAGATCCCTTGAATTTCTTGACACGTTGTCCAACACGTGGCTATTGAGCCCTGGAAAGGTGGCTAGTGTGACTAAGAAACCGAATTTTTAGTTTTAAATTTTTCCCAGTTTCATTAGGTATAATTGACAAGTACAATTGTATATATTTAAAGTGTTGAACATGATGATTTGATCCATGTATACATTGTGAAATGATTGCCACAATCAAGTTAATTAACACATATTTAATTAACTCACCGTTACCTTTTTTCTTTCTTTCCTTTTTGTGATAATTCTCAGGAATGACTCTAGGCAAATGTCAAGTATACAATACAGTATTACTAACTCTAGTCACCATGCTGTACATTAGATCCTCAGAACTTGTTCATCTTATAACTAAAAGTTTGTACACTTTGACCAATGTCTCCCCATTTCCCTCACCCCCGCCCCCTGGCAGCCACCATTCTACTCTCTGTTTCTCTGAGTTTGACTTTTTTTTTCTTGTTTAAAAATCCCACATATGCCATACAGAATTTATCTTTCTCTTTCTGTCTTATTTCACTTAGCATAATGCCCTTCAGTTTCATCCATGTGATCACAAATGGTGGGATTCGTGATCCTTTTTATGGCTGAATAATATTCCATTGTATATTTATACCACATCTTCTTTATCTTTTTTTTGATCCATTGGTGGACACATAGGTTGCTTCCATATCTTGGCTATTGTGAGTGTTACTGCAATGAAGATGGGAGTGCAGATACATCTTTGAGATACTGATGTCATTTCCTTTGGAGATATACCCAGATGTGGGATTTTTTTTAATACATTTATTTATTTATTTTTGGCTGCATTGGGTCTTCGTTGCTGTGCGCAGGCTTTCTCTAGCTGCAGCAAGCGGGGCTGCTCTTCGTTGCGGTGTGCGGGCTCAGTAGTTGTGGCTCACAGGCTCAGTAGTTGTGGCGCACGGGCTTTGTTGCTCCGCAGCACGTGGAATCTTCCTGGACCAGGGATCGAACCTGTGTTCCCTTCATTGGCAGGTGGATTCTGAACCACTGTGCTACCAGGGAAGTCTGGGATTTATTTTTAAATAGCCACCTGGGGCTAGGGACTACCATATTGGACCACATAGCTTAGAATGTTCAAGTGTCAACTGTCATGACCAGTGGTCAAGGATGCTGTTGAGGGAGTTTCTATGTTGAGAGTGAGTTGGGACTTAGGTGATCTCTAAGTTATTTTCAGTATTTGAGTTTTGATGATTCTGCAGCTCTAGGAAGAGTGGAATTGTGAAGGGATACCTTTTCTTTTTTATTACATCCAGAGGGGTTTTGTGGTACAGGTGAGAGATGAGAGGAAAGGGAAACTGGGCTGAGTTTGGAGCTTGGGGATGGGGAGATGCTCCTGCTGTAGGATATGTCTTTTGGAAGAGGCTTGGAGGCTAGAGAGAGAAGATATGGCCAGAGAAGATGAGCAGACCAGGGGCCCTTAAAGAATTTATCCAGCCCTGCATCCCTTTCTCCCCTCAGCTTGAGAATACCCGCATCTGCCCCAGGCTGGCTGAAGACTCCCTTGGGCCCTTCTCAGCTCCCCAGGCTCCTGGCCCTCTCACCTCCCGGCTCAGAACAATCTCGCCTTTGATTGCTGGCTCAGGCCTTGCTGACAGGTCAGGTCATATGTACCTAATCAGGAGGAGCTGGGGCCTGACGGATGAGAAATGGGGTTTCCCATTTCAATAAAGTTTGTGCAGAATATTGGAAACAGCTGTGGGCCTTGGCGGGCAGTACCAGAGCCTGTGGGGACCTGGTGTTTGGAGGAGGAGGGCTGAGATGGGGGAGCACCAGTGCAAAAGTCTAAAGGGTGCTTTGCCACCCAAAGGCTGACAGAGCTAGTGAGCTTAGTTCAACGCCAGCCTGGAATCCTGGACTTTGAGGAGGGTGAGAGCGCTCTGGAACCAGAGGACACAGATCACGGCCAAGCAGATCTGGACTACCCGACAGATATTTATGTACATCCATTGCCATTTATTTCACAAATACCACACTGATTTCTCTGAAAGTTGCTTTTCTCACGTAACCTCATGAAAATCCTTCTAATTTATTTGTTCTTAAATTGTGGTAAAATACACATAACATAAAATTTCCCACCTTAACCATTTCTAAGCGTACCTTTCAATAGTGTGAAGTATTCACATTGCTGTGCATCCGACCTCCAGAACTTTTTCATCTTGCAAAACTGAAACTCTGTACCCCTTAAACAATTGCCCATCCCCGCTTCTACCCCAGCCATGGACAGCCACCATCCTTTCTGTTTCTATGAGTGTGAGTACTTTAGAGGTATCTAAAGTGGAATCATACAGCATTTGTCTTTGTGTAAATTATTCTTTTGTATAGCTGCATAACGTTACAGTATATGGATGTATGTGTATCACTCAACAATTACCATTATGGTGGGAAAACGCGCCACAAAAAATGCTATAAGGAATTTTTTGTATGCATAACCTTGCATACTGGAGTTTGCCGGGGTTTTTTTTTCCCCATAGGATAAATTGCCAGACATGACATGACTGGGTCAAAGAGATGCATATTTTTAGTTTTTATATATGTGACCAGATCCCTTTCTCAAAAATCCGTGGTAATTCACATACCTGCCAGCTGTGATTAAGAGTGTTTTCTCTCCCACATCTTCCCCAGCCCTTCCCCTTCCCCTTCCTCATTCTTTTGGTTATTCCAATAAATGAAAAGTGATGTCACACTTTAAAAATTTGCATCTTTTTGACTATTAATGACGTTGAGCATCTTTCCATAAATGTACTGACATTTGTTTTGTCCATTTTCGACTAGGTCATTTCTCTTTCTTATTGTGTGTAGGAACTCTTTGTATATTATAGATGTTAACTCTTTACTGGTGGTAATTGAAATATTTTCTCCAGTCTATAATTTGTCTTTTGACTTTGTATATGTTATCTTTTATCCTTCTCAAATTTAAACATTTAAAATTTTCCTCTATAGCTTCTGGACTTTCTGCTTTGTTTAGAAAAATCTCCTCAAACCCTAGATTGTATAAATATTCTCCTAATTTTTTCCTCATTAAATTGTTTTAAATATTTAAATTGTTTTAAATATTGTTTAAGATTGTTTTAAATATTTCCTCATGAAATTGTTTAAATATAAAACCAATATTTAAATTGTTTTAAATGTTTAAATTTAAATACATTTAAATCTTTCATCTATTTGAAACTTGGTTTTCATAACTCATGAGGTAGAGAGCTTAACCTTGTTTTGTTTTTTCAGACAGACAGCCAGTTGTGTCTATACAATTTATTAAATAAACTATCCTTTTCCCCTCTGGTTTGAAATACCACCTTTATCATATACTATAATCCATATGTACTGGGATATATTTCTCGACTGGTTTCTATTTCTGTCCCCTGGATCTATTTATCTTGTCCTTTACCTTTAATGCATTATTTGATCACAGAGATTTATAGTTAGTTTTGTTAAGTCCACTTTTACCTAAATATTTCTTCACTGATGTTGTTTTCATCTTTAACATTATACAAATTCCTTCCAGCTGTCAGAGCCTGTGAATGTCAGTAACTCTTCCAGACAAGCCAGAGTAAGTCCAGGGAAGCCCACGTGCCTTTTCAGGAACCAAACAAGGCAGAGGCCAGAGAGTGATATTAGATGAGCACCTACTATGTGCTCAGCACCACTCTCTCCGCTAAAGCTGGGGCTGGAAGACCAGAACTTCCTGCCCCCCAGTGGCTAATACTTTAATAAGAGTCTTGCTTCTCAGCTCCACACCCATCCTCTGTCCACTGCTTTGCGACGCTGATCTTGGGCCCTGTGAGCCCCATTTCTGCTTTGCCAACTGTTTCCTCGCAGATTCCCCAGTAGGAGTTGCTAAAGGGAGGTTGCAGGATGGAGGAAGAAGGGTGGGCCTCTCCTTGTGTCCGTGTGTTCTCCGTTAAGCGTCATCTCAAGGACACTTCTTCACCCCAGGCCCACCCTGAAGCTGCAGCTGAATCCAGTTTGCAGTTTTTCCAACACTCGCAGCTTCATCATCCACCACCCATCCCCACGTCCCTGCCCCAGAGACCCCACCCCCAGCTGGCAGGAGCCCCTTCCTCAGAGGTCTGGGCACAAGCCCAGGGGTCCTTGCTTCCTACTCAGAGTCTCCTCCTCAGAGGTCAGGGTCCCAGGCTCTGGGTCCCCCTTCCTCGAAATGTCTAAGGTTCAGTGATTCCAGCCTCTTCCTTTGTTTTCCCAGCCCCAGCAGTTGCCCCCCCCATTACACCCAAACGTCTCTTTTGCTCTTTTTTTTTTTTTTTTTTTTTTTAGGTGCACGGGCCTCTCACTGTCGTGGCCTCTCCCGTTGCGGAGCACAGGCTCCGTACGCGCAGGCTCAGCGGCCATGGCTAACGGGCCCAGCCGCTCCGCGGCATGTGGGATCTTCCCGGACCGGGGCACGAACCCGTGTCCCCTGCATCGGCAGGCGGACTCTCAACCACTGCACCACCAGGGAAGCCCTCTTGTGCTACTGAATTAGCAACTTTATATCCAGTTACCAATTCTTTATAGTAAGTTCTCTTCTCAACTGACTGATGGGCCTCTGTCTCCTGTCAGGACCCTGACTGACACAGGTCAGAAAGAATTGAAGTTTTCTGGGGGCCGAGGGCCTGCTTCTCTTGGCCAGCCTGCGGAGAGCTCCCCTGTCTCCTCCATTCCCAGAATT
Source organism: Aethalodelphis obliquidens (assembly GCF_003676395.1). NCBI lineage: Eukaryota > Metazoa > Chordata > Mammalia > Artiodactyla > Delphinidae > Aethalodelphis > Aethalodelphis obliquidens. The sequence continues at coordinate 7,667,448 of NW_020838026.1, read as the reverse complement.
ATTTGGCTGCCGGTTGCCAAGGAGATGGCTGACAATTTCCAGTTGCCAAGCCTCCCCCTGGAGCTCTACGGAGACATTCTGGAAACTCCCTCCTCCTTCCAGCTCCCCAGCCAGGGAACTTGGAGAATCAAGCCAGGCTGGGGAGCGGGGGACTGGGAAGGGGGGAGGAGGGAGCAGACCAGGCCTGAAGATGGAGTTAGAGGCAAGAGTTTTCCTTGAGCCCTGGCTTCCTCCACAGACCTCAGTGCCTGGCCTGGCTCCCCCTCAGCCCTGTCCAGACAGACACCCACTGGGTCCAGCCAAGGCTGAATTCTCCAACCAGGCCCTCAATCAGAGAAAGCTGTCCTAACACTGTCACTCCAGACATGATAGAAGCCCCATCGCCAGCTGGAGCAGGGAAGGGCCTGGAACATCTACAGGGGAGGAACCTCAGCCTTGCCCAAGCTTTCTTCTAGAGGAACAGCATTCAACACGCACTCCAACCTGGTGTCACGGCGCAGGCTCCAGGCTATTTCATAATAGACATAACAGCAATGCTAATGATAATAATATCAGGGAGGTGGGTGTGAATCTCACTCCACAAACATATGTGTGCAAGAGTATCTGTTCCTTTATTTCATTAAAATCAAATAAAGTGGATTCCGTACTGGAGTCCCTGCCCCTCCCAGGGTCCCACCAGAATCTTGGAGGTTTATGAGTTAAAACGGAGAAGCTTCGAACCTCGGGTCCCTTATGGTTGCTGCAGACCTTGTTGCCCGAGCCTCCAGGGGGCTCTACACTTCTCTGCCCCCCTGGGTCATGGGCCTGGCCTTCAGATTCATCCTGTCCCAGGGACCCAGGAACCTCTGACCTGTCCCCAGGTCAGGGAAATCTCCTCCTCTCCACTTTAAGTGCCTCCAAATGCTCTTTCCTTTCTCCTGCCCACCACTTCCACTGAGAACACCTGACACCACTTTTCAACGAGTTTAGGCTTTTACAAAAATAGGGAAATGCTAACTTTGGTGTCAAGCAGGTTTTGCATCTGCCCCGTAAAAATCCCTGAACCAATATGGAACTAAAGACCTGGCTAAAGCTGCTTCATTGATTTTATTTTCACGGAGGTGTTTTAAAGTAAAGGTACCCTGACCTCTCATCCTTGAATATCCTAGTATTCATTAAAAAAACAAATAGAAACATTGTCTTACATAAACACAAAACTATTATCACACATAACAAAATTAACAACAATTTTCTAATAGCAGCCTCCTTTTATAGGGGAAAAACTGAGACTGGGAGTAAGTCACTTGTTTGCTGTCACCCAGCTAGTGGATGATGGAGCCAGGATCCGAACGCTGATCTGATTCCAAGATCTGCTCTCGTTTCACCCCCTACTTCTGTACAGTGGTTTTTATGCTTTTTGCAGACCTCTCCTGCTTCACCACGCAGCCAGCTCTTACAGCAAGTCAGAGAAGCGGCTGGTGGGCATTACGACCACATTGTTCATCCAACAGGAAACGGAGGCCCAGAGAAATGGGGTGTCCTGCCCACAGCGGCCCAGGAAGGGCTGTTTGTGGAAGGGCACCGAGAGTGGTCGAGCAGATGGAAGGAGGGCTTGTTACCAGGCAGAGCTGGCACAGACACCAGGCCCCGAGGGGGCTCTACGTCTCCCGCCTCCCCTTCCTTCTTCCCCTGCTCTGTTGTTCTCCCTCTCTTCACCCCTCCATCTAGGGCCCCATTCATTTCCTCTCTGGTCTCCAAGGAGCAGTGTACAAAGTGACTAAGCCGTGACCCCTGCCGGACCCTCTGTCCCTCCTGCCCCCATCCCCTCCTCTCAGCCGTGAACGCAGCGGGAGCCATGTGGACTGTGGAGCCTCTGGCCCATTTCCTCTCCAGCCCTCAGCTCGTCTCCCGCTGGGGTCCCCAGGGGGAGCCTATGGTTGGCCTCCAACAAGGCCCACGTGGACACACATGGAAAAGCCATTTATTTCCAGGATCATCTTCTTCCTCTGCTCCAGCCCAGCTGTCCCCATCCTTCCACATTCTGCTCTTCCCAAGGCCTGGGGGTTCAGAATCAGGCCTGCAGGTTGGCTCAGAGAAGCAGAGATGTGAGTGCAAGACAGGAAGAGGCCGGGAATGAGAATCCCCTGGCCCCGAGTTTAACAAGGGTCACAGTCTGGCGCGATGCTGCCCATAGCGCTGCGGAGGTTCCTGGAAAGTGAGGCAGTGGCCGGAAACCTGGACAGTTGCTGCACCACAGCTCTCCCTCGTCCAAGGATCGGGGAGCCCCACGGAGGTGCTGCGTCCTCTCAGAGTGCTGAGTTCTGTCCAGCGTTGCTCATGGGCCTGGGTGAGGGCCCAGCAAAGCAGTGGAGTCAACATGCCCTGGTACATGGTGGCCAGGAAACAAATGTTTACTGGACTGATAAACAAAACCCTAACAGTACGTAACTGAGAAAGATTTTGAGTCTTCTTGTCAGAGAGAAGGAACTTAGCGGTTCCACGGACCCCTGGTCAGCTCAGAGGTGACATAGCTTCAGGTGGGTGGGGACAGAATGGAAGAGGCCCAAAGGTGGGGAGCCAAGTGGGGCGTGGGGAATGAAGCCGCCGGGGGAAAGAGAGGAGAGAATTAGAGCGCATTCGCGAAATGTGGACAGCAGTGCTGTCTCCTGGAGGGTGGAAAACACATGGCACACCCACCACACGCCTGGCGACGGTTGGGAGCTCAGATTACCATCCAGGTGGAGGAGAGGAGGGCTGGACATGCTGTTTCAAATATTGGATGACTTTCATTTGGAAGAGGGATTTGAATCGTTTTGCAAAGTTTCATGGGAGGAACTCAACCCCTAGGATAGATGTGTCAGAAAAGCAGATTCCAGTTCAACCTAAACACAAAGAGGGCGAGAACGAGCATTGACTGATCGTGCACTGTGGACCGTGGGCTTACGAGGTGCTGGATGTGTGTGGCTGCATCCTCTCTCTCCAATACCCTGAAGAGGTCGTTATTATTATGCTCGTTTTAAAGATGAGGACGATGAGGCTCAGAGCAGGCGCGTTGCTTGCCCAAGGTCGTGCTGTAGTACACTGCCCACTTAACGTTGGTCAAGGGCAGAGGCTGAAGGGCACGTGTCCCGAAGGCTGCAGTGGGGACTCCTGTGCTGCGAGGGAGGTCCCACTGACCCACTCGGAGCCTTCCGCCTGGTTCTCTAAAACTTCAGCTCAAACTAGTCAAGAGTCTGGGTCCTCAAGCACGTCCTCATGCCTCCTCTTTCCTAAGTTTAGTTGAGAGACCCCTGCAGGCTGACCCCTCATAGCTCCTGACTCACACTATCTCCCCTCCCTCCCTCCAGAATCTCCGAAAGCAATGAATATGGGTGCTGATGGGAGCCCTTGGAACCAGGTGGGCTGTGGATGGAGGTCCCACCGTGAGGGTGGAGCTCATAGGGCCTGAGCAGGAGTGGGAGATGAGAAGCTGGGACCAAAACCTGAGAGCCTGCAGCTCTATCTGCTCCAGGGACTCGGCACTGAGCACGCCCAGGGCAAAGAATGGTAGCAGGTTATGCTGGCTTAGCTAATGCTCCTTGGAAAAGGAAGGAGGGGAGAAAGGGAGGCGCCAACCGTATACAGCACAGTACCTTGCTCTTCACTGATGCAAGATCACACGGTGATGAAGAGGCAACGCTGTGTTCTGATCACTGTACTCTTTTGTCTCTCAACAGTGAAGGACCGGGACATCCCTGGTGGCACAGTGGTTAATAATCTTCCTGCCAATACAGGGGGCACGGGTTCGATCCCTGGTCCGGGAGGATTCCACATACCGTGGAGCAACTAAGCCCGTGCACCACAACTACTGAGCCTGCGCTCTAGAGCCTGTGAGCCACAACTACTGAGCCCGTGTGCCCAGAGCCCGTGCTCCACAACAGGAGAAGCCACCGCAATGAGAAGCCCGCGCACCACAACGAAGAGTAGCCTCCGCTCGCCGCAACTAGAGAAAGCCCGCGTGCAGCAATGAAGACCCAACACAGCCAAAAATAAATAAATATTTAATAAATAAATTAATTTTTTTTTTAAAATGAAGGACCCCCTCAGCTTGTCTCTCCAGGGCCCTGAGCTCTGCCATTCCAGTCATGCCTCCTCTTCCCTTCCAGACAGGCTGCAGCTCTGCCCGGGATCCTGGCCTGGCAGAGCCAGGTGAACTGTAGGTGCCAACTTCTCTGGGCCATGGCGGGTTGGGGGTGGGCTGGGGGCTCAGATATTCAGTCAAACGTTATTCTGGGTGTGTCTGGGAGGGTGTTTCTGGATGAGATGAACATTTGCATCAGTAAAATGTTCCCCCTCGCACTCACGTGGGCCTTGTCCCATCAGCTGAAGGCCTGGATAGAACAAAAAGTGGACCTTCCCCCAAATAAGAGGGAACTGCTCCTGCCTGAGCACGTGGAGCTGAGGCATCCGTCTCTTCTCGCCCTTGGACTCGAACTGAAACAGCAGCAGTTCATGGGTGTCAAGCTTGCCAGTCTCTGAACCGGAACCTACACCCTCGGCTCTCTCCCCTGGGCTCCAGCTTGCCGACTGCAGACCCTGGGACTTGCCAGACCCCATAATCACCTGAGCCAATTCCTTACAATAGATCTCTTTCTACAGACACACATCCTATTGGTTCTGTTTCTCTGGAGAATCTGGACAAGTAAACTCCTTCCCCGACTCTGCCTTCCAGGGTCCCCCATGAGACACAGTGGGTTCAACAGCAGCTCCCAAGTCTTCTGTGATCCTGGGAGAAACAGAAGAGAAAGGGTAGAGAGGCTGGGGGAGAAAAGGTAGAGAGGCTGATTCCACAAGCAGAATAGGTTAACTGCAGGGCCAGCATAAACCCTCATTACAAGCCAGAGTCTCCTTTAAAGTTTTCCTGATTTACCCTGCCTGAATTCTCACGTTTTCTCTGGACACAGGGGCTGCTGCCCACCCTGAGGTGGACGACAGTGCTAGATCACCATTCTTTGCTCCCCAAAGAACATCTAACAGGGTTCTGATGCTTTCCCAGTTAGGGTGGGGGGATCAGAATGAGGGGGGATATAGTCAATAGGGTAGGGCAAATAGGGTAGTGCCACCCCCACTAGGTAGGACCCTGACCCCCAGGGACATCTGCCATTCTGCTCAAAGCTGAGTTAGGATGGCATGGGGGCTGAAGACCCTGTGGAGAACATGGAGGAAACTTGGCCGTGGGCTAAGTGAGAGTGGGACACCTGGCTGTCCATTGTCCTAGGACAAGTGAGAGGCCGAGAGCACACGGCGAGCATCTCTGGGCCCAGGAGGAGCCTGCCCGGCATCAGCTCTGACAGCTCCTGTCCCAGCTGAGCCCTGAGGAACCTGACACCAGACATCAGAGCTCATCTCACTGGGGTCCAGGAATCTCACCCTCCCCCCAGCCCCTCCATCAGATAATGGAAAACTCTGATCTCATCTCAGGCTCTCACTCAAAGACAGCTATGGCAGCAGGACATGCTGAGAGCAAGAGGGAGAGAGAGAGAGTGCTGGGATTCAGAGAGCCCTGGACAGCAGGAAAGCTGGTCTCCATTCCAGCTCCAGGGCCCTGACTTTGCAGGTCACATCTAGTTAGGAGCTTGAAAGCTGGTGCACCGACTCTGTGCTGGGCATTATTCGTGTGTGTGTGTGTGTGTGTGTGTGTGTGTGTGAATTTTATCAAGCATATGTAATAGTATATTTATAAAATGAATGTACAGCTTGTAAACTGTAACCCCTACCCAAGACAAGAAATAGAACATTATGAGAGCCCAAGAAGCCCCCCAATGCTAGTGTGAGTTTTTTGTTTAATATTCACAATAATCTTTACAAGAAAGGAGGTACTATTATCCCCATTAATCTGTGAAGAAACTAGAGCTCAGAGAGGCTCAGAAATGTCCTAAAGTTTCAGGGGTCGTCAGCCAAATCCAAACTCTGGAGATGTTTGAGTCCAGAGCTCCTGGCAACACTCCACCAGCTTCTCCCCGCGAAACCTGAGGAAAACATGAGAGGGGTCAAAGGGCATTTAAAGGCGTGTCTGCACCTCCTGATCTCCATGGTCTGGAGGGCTGCACACGGGGGTCCTGCACTGGGCAGGTGGTTGGACTTGATGAGGTTGGGGCCTTTTCCACCTCCACGCTCGGTGTTTTAATTTCATAATATCATTAAAATCAAAGTTCAGAGAGTACAGGGTCCTCCCCCAGGTCTGCCCCAGCCTGGTCCTGCTCTGCACTACTCTGCATTATGGATGGAGTGAATCATCTGGTAAACAATTCATCCGTAATTGGGACAGTGAGGGTAACAGGAGATCAGGGGTGGAGGTGTAGGGAGGGCCCAGGTTGGCAACCTGAGCCAGACCCCCCATTCTTCCAGAGCTGGGCTTCCAGGGAGCCCAAGAGCCAGGCAGGAACCTCGAAGGGGCAGCCACCCAGGGAGACGGGGCCACGGTGGGTCAGAGGGCCCTGAGCTGACCACTTAGCCTCCTGCAGCGGGTACCCCTCTGCCTGCTGCATCCAGGGGCCTCAGGCGAGTCATGCTCAGGCCACTCTGTGCCGGTGGGTAGGCAGGGCCAGGGCACAGAGAGCACTCTGCTTTACCTTAACAAGCCATTAGAGCTTATGCTGAGGGCCGCTGTCAGGGAGTAAGCATGGAGTGACATGGTCAGATCTGGGTTTCAGAAAGTTCCCTCCAAAGCTGACAGTTTTCAGGGAGCTGGGAACAGTGGGGAGACCTTTGCAATAGTCTAGGTGGGAGATGCTGGTAGCGTGGGCCAAAGCAGGGTCCATGAGGTTGGAAAGAACCAGTTTCTGGGTTAAATGTCTTTCTTTTTTCTTTCTTTCTTTTTTTTTTTAGCTGTGCCCTGGGGCATGTGGGATCTTAGGTCCCCGACCAGGGATCGAACCCGCGTTCCCTGCAGTGGTAGCTCAGAGTCTTAAGCGCTGAACCGCCAGGGAAGTCGCTACAGGTCTTTCTTCTTGATCAGTTGAACATCAGAATCTTGCCTTTGATCCCTTCCCTCCAACTCCATGCTGGTCTCCTCTGCTTCTCTCTCTGCGGAAGCTGCAGGGACAGCAGCGGGGAGAATCTGAAGTTGGGAGTTAGACCAAGGCTCCAATCCCAGCTCCTCCACCTACTGTGTGGCTTTAGACGAAGTGATTTCATGTTTCAGAGTCTGGAGGGATGTCATCGTCATTACAGTTAAGATCAGTAGGTGATGCAGGGGAAGAGCCCAGTGCAGGGCACGGCACAGGGGGGCACTCAGTCCACGGAAGCTAGTGCGAATGAGCCCCGTGGCTCGGTTGTCCTCCGACGCACTTATTTTCTTAAGTTTGCTGAGGCTCTTTACAGTATGCTGACCCCAAGGGACAGAAGAACGGGGTGCTCAGGCAGGTCCTGGGGTTCCATGCTGGGCCCCGAGCAGGAAAGAACGCCTGCTGGCCTGCCTTGTCCACGATGACTGTTTACTGCCTGACTCCCTGGAGACTGGGAGCTCCATGAGGGCGGGGATGAGTGGCTCACTTGTCACTGTAGCCTGTGCCTGGCCTGGAGCACGTGCTCCGTAATTAACAGTTGACGAGTGGATGCTCGATGTGCTGACGGCAGGCTGGGGTCGTCTTCCTTTTGCTGCAGTGGGTCTGGAATCCCCCTGGGATCCTTACTCAGCGATCTCGGGGGCCTGAACGGCCGGCGGCCACGTACATCTCCTGAGTCTCGGGAGTCATTTTCTGGCTGATCATCAGATCGACTCCTGGATGCTTGTTAAAATACAGATTCCTGGGCCCTGACCCCTCCCCCCCCAACCCAGGGGATTCTGACTCAGTAGTCTGGGATGAAGCCCAGGAATCTATATTTTTATCAAGCTTTCCGAAAGGTCTGATGGGAAACTCTGCTCCAGTGTCCCACCCCACCCACTTCTACAGCACAGCCTGACAGGAAGCTCCGTGGGCTCCCTCAGAAACCGTCTCTTGTCCACCAACTCCAAAAGGGCTTATGCTGCCTTGTCAAACCCTGCGCAGCCAGCCCACCCTGCAGACCGGAAACAGAGATTCTGGGCAATGACGGGGAGCAGGGGACCCCAGAACTGCCCAGCCTGCATTGCCTCTGTCTCCAGGGCAGCCCCAGGCGACCCCAGGACTACCAGAGGAGGCCCCCTCCACCCGAGGAGTGCAGGGCGGCTCCGTGGAGCTGGGCTGTGGCTCCCGGCCTGCCCCCCAGCGGTCTTCTGGAGCTTCGCCCCCCAAGGCCCACTGATTCCGCAGCTCGTGGCCGTCACCAGCAGAGCGGAGTCTAAGGTGGAGGCCGGGGCATTGGCTCTGGGGGCCATGAGTGAGTCTACAGAACAGAAGCCTGGTGCTGGGGGAGCTGGGAAGGGGGCCCACGGCCACCTGCTGTGCCAGGCCCGACACGAGGCCGGAGGCCAGCTCCACACCGCCCACCCCGCCCTTGCTCTGGCCGTGCTGGCTGCGGGGCTTGGCCAGGGACCCAGGCTGACTTGAGCTGCATTGCAGGCTGCTTTGCATCTATTTGCATGTGTTTCCCATTGTGTTCTGCTGGGCGTGGGTTCTACTGGGCCCTCCTCCAGGCAGTGGGGAAACCTGGGATCATGAAGAAGGGATGCTCAGGGCCCGGTGGGCAGGCCAAACCCTGCCAGCAAGCTCTGGGCTGCTGGACACAGCTGGGCATGACCCGGGTCTGTGATAACAAACACAGGGCCTCTCCTTCCCTTGGCCAGTGCCCGTATCGAAGCCTCAGGTGCAGCTGAGCGACCTGTCCCACGGAGGGGACCTCCGTGGTGGCCACATGTGCAGTGTGGGAGGTCACAGAGCCCGTGACCTTTGCCTGGTAGCATCAGGCACCGGAGGCCCTGGAGAGGCCCTGGTACGGGTCACAAAGCATCTGATCCAGCTGGACCCCGTCAATCGGACACACTTGGGCTGGTATATGTGCCCTGCCCACAACACCGTCAACTGGCTGAGCAGTGATGGAGCCTTCCTGGATATCATCTGTGAGTCAGAATGGTCTTGGGGGAGGGGTCAGGGCTTGCAACCACCTACCCACCTGGGCTTGGCTTCTTGACACACCTCAGGGCCCCTAGGAGTACCCTAGCCCTCCAAGAGGCTCCAGTAGGCAGGAGCTCAAGGCATTGTACCCATTGGTGCCAAATATGGCTCTACTACAAGGGGTTTTCACCTTTTCAAGGTCATGGGCCCCTCTTACCAGGAAAATGTGCATACGTTCATAGTCACAATTTGACCCATAATTTCAGGGGTGGCTCAGGAAGTCTACCTTTGACTGGCTGAACCCTGAAGAAACAGGGAGGGGGCCACAGTGGGAAGAGAGGGTGACAATTTGGTGCTAAGTCTGAGGCTGAGAAGCTGAAGTTAGAAATCAGAAGCTTCTGTTGAAAGCAAGCACGCATAGCAAACAAAGGATTACTTTTCAGAAGACATAAAGATTTCCAAAACAACCAGTGAGGAAGAAGCAGCAATCCATACAAAAGTGGACAAAAGACTAGAATAGTTATTTCAGTGAAGAGGAGAACACATGAAGCTAATTAACTTCTAAAAATTTTTTCAAAAAAATTTTTTAATTTAAAAATGAAATCAGTGGTCTGTGATAGTCTAGAGCTGCACTGTCCAGTAGGGTAGCACTTGCATGACTTTGATCATCTGGGATGTGGCTGAACCTGACTGAGATGTGCTCTGAGTATAAAATGCACACTAGATTTTGAAGACTTAATCTAATATATATATATGGGCTCATCAATACTTTTTATTGTACCTTGAAACTATAATATTCTGCATGTGTTTGGTTAAACCAAAAATATTATTAAAATTGTTTTAAAAACTATTGGTGTTTTTTTGCTTGGTTGGGTTTGGTTATTTTTCCTTTTTGAGATTTGGAAAATTTAACACATCTGTGGCACACGTCTACCTATTGAACAGTGCTGGTCTAGAGGATTTAAGGAGCTAGGGCTCTGTCTAACGATGTCCACTAAGGATGGTGGTCTGTGCAAACTGTGAACTGAGGACTGTGGAGGAGACAGGTGAGCAGTTCTTGGGAAAGAGGTAGGAGCAGAAGGAAGCAGGCAATGTCGCCTGGAGTCACGCAGCCACCCAGCTCCCCAGCAGCAGGGTCCTCACCTGCACCAGCCGGCACCCAGCCCCGGCTCTGCCTGCCCTCTGCGGATCATGCCCTGCGAGTACACGCAGGAAACAGCAGGGCTCTGCCATTCTAGGCAGAGGAGTGGGCAGGGGCCAGACCAGTGGGACCCTGGGATCCGGGGAGGGACTCCAGACCACAAGCTCCAGGACTTGCCGTGTAATGAGGAGGTGACAGCACTTGCTCAGTCCCCACCTCCCAGCTTTTCTCTCCTCTCCAGCCCCGGTCTCCACCCACACTGTGCCCTGTCCTCAGTCCGGGCTTAGAGCCCTGCAACACCCTCCTTACTGTCTCCCAGCCTCCAGGGAGGCGCTCATCCACCCGACCCTCTACTTCTACCACTCTATTATTGCATGTTGGTCTTGAAATATGCCTTTGGCTTTCTCTCTGCCTTGGAAACTCCTACCCGTCTACCAAGACCAAGTGTACATGTCATCCTGTCTTCAAAGTCCTCCTCCCTGAAGCCCCAGAGAGTCTGTCTTTCTACCTGTACTCTAGCACTCATCAGATTGTATTGCAATTGTTCGCTTAGCATCTGTTCCCACTATTTCCCTGGCACATGGTCGGCCCTCAATAAATGGAGAATGAATAAATGACTGAGTGACTCTGTACATGGAGGAATGAGTGAGTGAAACAGTAAATGAAGGAGGGAAGGATGGGTAGGGCTGCCGGCCATTCCTCCTCCTGTAGGGCCATGCCGTGCCGTGTTCCCTACCTAGGGCAGCCCCTCTGGAGCCCCACCTGCTGGACCATGGCCACAATCAGAGACTAGTTCATCATGCTGAGCTGTGAGTGGCCTGGAGCTCCCTGCTGTGCCGAGCTGGTCTGATGGATGGCAGCCGACCTCGGCACCAGCAGCCGCTCCTCGCTGGCCGTCCACCTCCTCCAGGCCCAGGACGACCTGGCTGGCAGAGAGTTCACGTGCCTGGGCACTCGCCCACTCAGGGTCCCTGACGCCCTCTGCCGGCTCCAGCTAGGTGAGTGGGGGCTGGAGACTCGGTTCTGGGGCAGGGTGGGAGCAGCAGCCCTTTGGAATCAGGATGAGGGGCTCTGGGGGACAGCTGTGCTGGAATGCAAAGTACGTCAAGACACTGTGTCACCTCACCTCCCAGGGACTCAAAGTTTTTGATCCATACAATCAGGGGGCTTAGTCTAGGTCTGTATTGTCCAATAAAAATATAATGTGAAGCCTGGAGGGGTGGGATAGGGAGGGTGGGAGGGAGGGAGACACAAGAGGGAAGACATATGGGAACATATGTTTATGTATGACTGATTCACTTTGTTATAAAGCAGAAACTAACACACCATTGTAAAGCAATTATACCCCAATAAAGATGTTAAAAAAAAAAACTATATCGCAAATTATCAGAGAGAGCAAATGAAAAAAAAAATATAATGTGAGCCATATATATATATAATTTAAAAATTTCTAGTAGCCACACTTAAAAAAGTAAAAAGAAACAGTGAAACATTTTATTTAGCTTGATATATCCAATATGTTATCATTTCAACATGTAATGATAAAATTATTAATGAGATATTTTACATTCTTTTTATTTCGTGCTGTCTTCAAAATGTGGTGTGTGTATTTATAGTGACAGCACATCTCAACGTGGACTGGCCACATTTCAAGGGCTAAATAGGCCCATGTGTGTTTGGAGGGGGGAGCCATTACTGGACAGCACCATCTAGACCATGAGGGATCCTGTCACCCTCCTTTGCATCAATTTGCATGAAATGTGCCTGACTATATTCTTGACGTGCATTAATGTTTCAGGTGCCAGAGGTCTCTCTCTGCCTCTCCCACTCCCTCTGTTCGTTTTTGGTCTGATTTCTTTCTCTGTCTTTGTCTGGCCCTGGCAGTCCTATTTATTGCCAACTCAAGAAAAAAGGAATTAAATATTGAAGTAAAAATTTCAGAAAAGCAAGCAGCAGAGCTGTCACCTAGAACAATTCTCACAAAATGATTCATATCTTGGTTTCCAAACGTTGGGTGACTAGCGTGTTTGCAGGGAGGTCCACCACTCAAAATATTTCCTTCCCTTCTTACTCAGTCTCGGGACTGGAAATTCCATCATAGGAGATTCATGGACACCTGAAACCCTGGGTCTCTAGGAGTCAGTCCATAAAAACTGAGCACCTGTTATGGGTCCGGTCCTGTGCCCTGGTGGAGAGGTTGTGGGCCTTTAGGGGGAAGGAGGCCCTTTGACATGTGCTAGGAGGAGGTGCTTAATGCAGAGGTGAATAGGGCAGGGGCCCCACCTGTAGGAGCTGCTCTGTGGTCGGGTGGGAGAGGAGCATCGAGGAACACAGCTGCTATCAGTAAAGCCTGGAGCAGATGGTGACAGGAATTCGGCATAGAATGAGAGCCTGTAAGAGGAGGCAGACCGGGCCATGACAGGCTTCACTGTCAACCCCACAGGCCCCGTCTCCTCTGTCCCCCACCATCTCCTCCACTGCCGGCCAGCACCTCACCTCCAAGCCTCCCCACTAGCCCAGACACAGGGGGCACCTTCTAGCCTTACCCTCTCCGTCCCTGTGGAAGCCCCACAGCTGGCAGTGGCTGAGCCCTGGGTGTCAGTGCTGGAGGGGGGGAGACGCCTGGCTGGGATGTGCCCTCCTCGGGGGCACGCCAGCTGCCCAGCTCCTCTGGCTGGGATCCCAGCAACGGCAGGTGGAGCCAGGCACTTCGGGGTTCATGCTGCACCCTGAGGGTGCCCAGCTGCGCCTGGGTGTCCGGGATGCGCACCCAGCACGCCACACCTGCCAGTGCAAGGCCCGAAATGCCTTGGGCGACAGCAGTCGGAGCATCCTGCTGTAGGTGCTGAGTGAGTGAGGGGTGGCGTGCGTGTGGAGGGGGGGATGGGGAACCTCCAGCCATCGCCCTCTAGGTGGAAAGGCACAGCGATTCCCTGCTCCAAAACTTGGAGGCGTTACCTTTCTCAGACACAGGGCCTCAGAAAGCACAAGCCCCACGTGAACGTGAATCGGATGCACCTGAGTTCAGGCAAAAAGGACGCCACGCAGTCAGAGTAATCTCCTGGTTCTCCATTTGTAGAGGAGGAAATTGAGGCCAGTGTGTAAGTCTAGGGTAACACAGACTAAAACTACACGGAAGTGGTCAACGCTACAACCCCGATCTGCACGTCACCAGCTTTTCTCAACAAAACCGTAATAAGCATGCGCGCGCACGCGCGGACATGGTTGTTGTTAGGTGCGCACACGCCTGTGTGTGTGTACCCACCCTCGCCCCGGGATATCCAGCTACCCGCAACGTCACCTCACCGTCAGCCGCCTAACCTACGGGAGACGCCAGAGCGAGGTGCAGCTGCCATGGGCCGTCCGAGGCCCGGGGGCACGCAGAGCATCTCTTTCCTGGGGCTTGGGAGACCGCAGCTGGTGACATCGAGCCGGAGAGCAGTGGCCGGCGGCCGGGGGGCTTGGACCCGAGGGTCCTCTATGCCTTCCACGTCCTGGCTCTGAATCACCGCACAGCTGGATACCCCTCTGAGGTGAAGACACCAGGTGCCGTAAGGCTAGCGCCGTGGAGCAACCCAGGTTTGCTCCACCGAACCAAACCCGGGGGCATCTTCCTGTCCCCACGGCATCCCCGACTCTGTCCCTTCGCTTCCTTCCTCCTGAGTCCCTCCACCCCCAGTCTCTGTCCTCTTCTGCACCCTCCCCTCAGGTGACCCCCACTGCTATCTCTCCCCTCTGTCCCCTCCTGGGGAGGTTCTGGAGGCCCAGGCCTAGGGGTGGGAGCCACAGTCGGCTTGAATCAGAAGAAATAGGAAAAGGGGAGGTGCAGGTGCTGGTGATTAAATAAGGATGGGGGCCTGACTCTGCGCCTCAGTCTCACCTCCTGGGACAGAGGTGGGCTCTTGGCTTCCTGCTGCTCTTTCTCCACGCTGGGAATTCCTTGCGTTAAGGCATCCTTTCCTTCAGCCCCAGGCTGCCGAGATAACTGGTCTGCTGCCTCCCGTGCCAGATGTAGGGGGCTTGGCTGGGGACTCAAAACCTCAAGAATACAGGCACACAGAGCATCTCTTTCCTGGGGAGACACCTGGTCTCCAGATTCTCTGTGTCAAGGCTTGCTCTTGATCACCCACCTCAGGTAGAGGGGGAACCGGATGAGCAGGGCACAGCCTGCTTGGTACCCTATAAGCCACTGTTGCCAAGTTCAGCAGCGGCTCTAAACCTATCCCGTGCAACCCCGCCTAGCGGACCACCCCCTTCAGCGCCTATCCTGCAGTGCTGGATGCGGCAGGCACAGGAATGGTAGTGGCAACGGTGACCTCTCTGCTGGTGTTCCAGTATGCTGCCCGCCACCTGGACACCTTCCCCTGTGAGTGGGAAGCTCAAGGGCAGGGTTGCTTGACCCTGTAAGGTGGCCCCATAAGATATAGACTCCGCTGGGCAAGGAATCTAGGCTCTTCCTTAGTTGTGACCTCTCCCCAGTGCTAGATGTCCATCAGGGCTTCAACCCCCAACCTCAGGCATCTAGGGCCACCCCCTTCTGGGTTCCTGAGTGTCAGGGAAGGGAGGGTTATTCTCCCAACACCTGTGCTGGTTGCTCAAGAAACGCACCTCTTCCTTTTCTTCCTACCGGCCTTGGGCGGTTGCCTGTTCCCAGGTGAGTATGGAAGCCCAGTCATTCTGGAGGTCAGGAAGGCTGGGAGAGTGTAATTGCCACTAACTTTACTCTCACACTTCACCCTCAGGGAGCAAAGTCACCAATATCGGGGTTCAAGGGGTGGCCCCGAGGCAATGACAGGTAAGCTCGATTTTATCCCCAAAGCCAGGAAACAGTCCTGAGTTTCATGCGTGATGCTCAGTCTCTCTTGTCCTCTGGGAACAATCTGGGGCACCCCCAGGGCATCTCTCTCTCCTTTGCTTGTGTCTGTTCTTTGTAGGCACTGAACCACCACCCACCACCCCAGGTTCGCATCCTGCACAAGAATCCCCAGGGGCTCCAGTAAACGTCACCATCACAGTGACTGCCAAACCATGAGGCCTCAAGGGGAAGGTGCCAACACGCTTAGGGGAGAAGGTGGGGACGGGAACACCCCCTCGGTCATACTGAGTGTTAAAGCCAAGGTAGCTAAGACCCCAGCTACCCCTTCCCACTGAATATCCGGCTTTTACAACCAGCACGAGGCTCAACTGCAGGGCTTCTAAATGACTTGATTATGAGACAAGTCCTGGCCCAGCTTGTGGAAGACAGAGGTGGAAAGACGAGGAAGACACACGACTGGGGAGAAGACGAACCGGCTGTCTGAGGGCAAGTGAGAACCACGGTGCCGGGACCAGTGTCTGGTGCCGTAGGAGCAAGCTGCCTGCTTCCACACCAAGTCCGTGAACCGAGAAATCCCTCGATAAGTCACACGTGATGCTCTCACCAGTGGAGGATTATTCCGATTGCAGCTCCCACAGGGAAAGGCTGACCTGGCTTCAGCTGGGCTCCAGGTTGCCCTACTGGGAGGAAACTAGGGGATGGGAAGCAAGATCTGCAGGCATGTGTGCCCTTCATTCAACTCTAGCAAGAGATGTGCTTGTCTAGTTCTTTCCACATCCCAAGTTCCTTCCCCAAGAACACGAGCTTCTACTGTAGGACCAGCTGAATCAGGGCTGGTAGCAGAGCCAGGTGCCCAGGGCCTTTGTCTCCCTTTCACCTTTCATGTAGGAATAGCACCGAGCCTGTCGTGGGCAAAGGGCCTCACAGTTGCTAGACCCCGGAGTCCGTGCCAACGAGACGGGACAGGGTTCTTGCCACCAGCCTTGGGGAGCTGGCTGAGAGGGGACCCGGCCAAGCCAAAGTCACACTTTGTCAGCCGCCAGCATGACTCACTGACTCCAAGCGTGTGTGTCTGACATCTGGGTGAAACACAAATGCGTGCTTGTTCCACTGCCTGGAAGAGTCAGCAGAGCTGCCTCCGCAGGGGACTCAGATGAGAAGAAACAGCGAGAGAGCCAAGGGATCATCCTGCCAGGAATCAGGAAAGTGGCGCCTGAGAGGAGACGGAAAACTGACAGAAACTAAGTTCTCCTTAGGTTCTCACAGATTCAGACTTCATTAGACGAGGGGTTTCGAGTTCCCTCACAGCTCTCAGGACGGGGGCTGAGGTTCAAGGAAGGCTCTTTTAAATCTGGGGAATACAGCAGAACAAGGCGGCCCCACCCCGTGCAAAAGTCCCTCTTGGCTTTCTGGTCTAAGCAGCCCAGACACTGAGTTTTTCAGGGCAGTAAAGCAAAGCTGCTTCTTGAGACTAAATTTCTACCCTGGGGTTCATAGGGACATAGGTAAACGGTAAAAATAGGTGAGGTCTCAGAAGGGACCCCTCTTCCTCACTCTCCTGCTGCTTCTCTCCTAATTCTTGCTTCCTTCCAAAGAAATACTGAGTTCCCCAAAGGGAGTCTGCCTGCTTCGACAGAGCTCCTTGGTGCACGTATTTTCCCAGCCTCCCATAAAATACCTGTCCTGGATCTTTTTCCTTCGGGGCCTGGATCTCTGCAGTCAGAACAGAATGGATTAACTCACTGGGCTCTGGGATGTGCATAGGGGATTTTCAGGGGAGGACAGGGGTCCAAAAATGTCAGAGTGAGATGTACACCCACCCCAATCACAGGCTATAAGCAGCTTTACACAAACAGGGAGCAGTCAGAGGATCCCCATCTTCACGTGCTATTCTACATGAAAGCAGCGTTCTCGTTTAATATAAAATCAAATCAACAAAATAAAACCTGTCAAAGCTACATCATTTAAAATATGTACAATTTCAAACATTACCACTTTAAGGAAAATAAAACATACTTTTCAATATGATACAAAAACATGCATCTTAAAAGTCATTGCTTTAAAAGAGAGCAACGCAGATGAAATTCAGTTATAAAGTTAACTTCTTGGCAGTACTGTAGCGGGAATGAGATTTGCATCACAATCAGCTTAGTAAGGATGTATTGGCCCTTGAGGACTCATTCAACAAAAACAAAACCCAGAAAGAGTTGCTTTTTCTAAAGACCACTTCAAAAGGTTTAAAACATTGCCGTTCCACTTACATCTTGTAGCGCACCCATCACCAGACGATCAGCGCATAACCAAAAGAAGGGAAAAAGGAGCTAGTGAAATAACATAGTAGGAGTGGGGGGAGTTTTATGCGAAAACAAAGACTCACAGCGAATTCTAAGAGGAGAAGAAACAGAGAGGCCTGACGGATTACAGGATCACTATTACGCTGAGAGAAGGTCAAATTCCCGTGCGCGGATGGTAGTGAGGGGGCGTCATGGAGAGAAATGAGGGCTCCGGGAAGACCAGGCAATAGGCTCAGAGCTCTGCCTGTGGAGGACAGAGGCAGCTTCTCTCGTTGTGGAGTTAGAGCATCCGAGGAATCCCATGGCGGGGCGGGCCAGGGCTTACAGAACTGGACCAGTTCCATCAGGAGAGTGAACCACAATGCTTTCGGAAAGCGGTATGGAAACACGGAAGGAGCTCAGATTACAGCTCCAGGTAAGTTCAAATGCTGGCTCTGTGGCTCACCTGTGTGACCTGGGGACTTTACCACCTACTTTGTAGATGTGTCTTAACAGTTAAGATTTGAGATAGCAGTAACAAGCACCAGCACAGTGCCTGGTACACAGCAGTTACTTCACAAATGTCAGAGCCATCGCCCACGCTGTACTTTCCTCTGACTTCCTGGCAAGTGACTTAGGTAGGACTGTTTTGGGTGACTGTGCAGGGCTAAAAGTTCAGAACAACTCACGGTTAGAGAGCACTCATAACTCCTAAACATGAAGGCAATTATATATATATTTATATTTATATATCTCAATATATAAAGGCATTTTTTATAAATAAAATACAATAAAAGGGATAACACTTAAAACAGCGTTACTAATAATATAAATAAAGCAGTCCACAATGAGATTGCCCTAAAGGTAAAGTTGTTTTCTCTTCCTAGTGGACAAATCCCGTATTCAAAGTCAATCTTTAAAAGCAGTTTATGACCTAAGGCTCATGCTAATACACCTCTGTTTCCTGAATCAAAATGACTGCCTACAAACATTTACTCCCCAGTTTTCTAAAACTCCCTTTGTGACTGTATTGCCGTAACTTGACTGGAAACACAGGGTTATGTCTTTATATTCTGTGTGCTAGGACTTTGTCCTTTGCTAGCCACAGAAGTAAGGGACACAGCTATCCCCCTCCAAAGCTAACTGCATCTAAGCAACATGAAGAATAAATCCAGTATACTGCAGGCATGGACGTCTGGAATGGAGAACTTGACTGCAGCATCCCTGATACCCGACTAGGAAATCGTATCTACTACATTCTACTCAAAGTAATCCTTGCATAGTGACCCAGCTCACAAAGCACATTCCACTAACAGTTCTATTTATAAAGTATATAGACATATGTAAGGGGATATTGATGCATTTATATAGAAAGTCGATTAGTACAGTATGCTAGTCTATTTCACTGCAATTGTTGGGAAACTGTAAACGTTTTCCACTTATGCTGGAATTGCTTGACTCTTAGGTAGGATCTGTTTCTTCCCCAAAGGGATATGCACAATCCAGAAAAGAGCAGTGATCCGTAAAGCTTGACTCAAGCTATTAAATACACTTAGAGTGTTGTTTTGTTTTGTTTTAGATGTGGAGAAGAAAAGCCTTCCAACGACAGCTGCAAACGTCCTCGTCACTCAGAGGCGGCAACAATTGTGATTTATGAGCTCTGCTAATCGAAGCTTTCGGTGCCTGTTACAATGATGACATTCAGAAAAAAATGTCTGGAAACTTCAAACCTCCAGATTCTTTTCTGACACTCCCATCTTCCAGGTATTGCCCAAGTTGGAAATCAGAAAACATCGATTTTCAGGGGCTGTGGTACCATGACACATCCTATACTAATGGGAGAGCTTCCGCCGAGATAGTCCCCCTGGAACCTTCCCTTTTTTCTTAAAATGCACATCTTTCTCTTCCAGTCACTACTCGCAAGTCTTATTTTGCTCCTACTCTTAGAAACAGTCAAAAAGAGCCCCATGGTGACCATGTTATAAACAAATGCAATTTAAAATTTTAGTAGGCATTCTTTTTCTCTCTGGCCCTGGCTCCCTTTCTGCTTCTGCAATAACCCAACCAGACTTAACCACCACCATGTCCATGACACTCTTTGTGATTAGTGCCTAGAAAGCTGGACATAACTTGTGCCCATGTGCAGACGGTCTATAGGTCAACTATCACTTCTGTGGAAGGCACTCATCAAATTCACAAGACATCTGCTATTACAAACATCAGGCTACAACTGTGGTTGACTACAAATGTTCTCAGAAAGTCTGATGACATGATAGTGAAAGACAGCTTTCCTTCTGAAAAGTTCCAATGGCCTGTGCAATTCTCTCTTAGATGAGTCAGCCAATAGGTGGGATCATTGTAGGAGGGGCTCTTACTGTCGCTGAGGCTCTTGGACAACGTGGAATGATCCCACTGCTATCATATGATAGAAAACTATGCCAAACCAGGTTGTTTACTACTGAGGGGGAGGAAGAAATAGGGAGGGAAACTTTTAAGGCATAAATAATATAAAAGGGCACACATTTTAAGATACATTCATATGACATTACTACTACAAAAAATAAATAACGATTTTTCTCTGAATTGAATTAATGTCCTTCACACAGTCCATCCCCAGGCCTGTTTTGTGCAGTTACTGGCTTGAAGTGGAAACATGACGAGGCACCGACACATCCTCAGGTTTCCTGGGATTGCTGAAGGACCCCTGAAGGGCTGTCTACAGGAATGCCAGGAGGAGACCATGGTGTCTTTTCAGCGCAGTCCTTTGAAACAGGTGGCAAAATAAGAGGATTCCAACTTAAAATTTTGTTCTCTGTTTCTGAAGGCACACAGCTGTCTCCTGAAAAACAAAGGTTTGGAAATGATAAAGGCTGATTTTTATCAAAGCAGTCTACAAACATTACCTTGAGCAATAAAGAAAGAATCATGAGCAAAATCAGAGCCCAGTTACATTTAGTTTGAATTTGAGGGAGACAGTAGGTTTAAAAGGTTTAAAATAAAGTTGAGCTCTCATGAACAGTTGTACAATTCATCTCAGGGTTAAAGGAAACCCCTTAAAAGCCCCAAAATTACCATCTTAAAGAGAGGCTACAACTCCAGAATCAATTCAAATGAAAAAGCTCAGGATCACAAAATGCATCCTTCTAGCAAGTCTACTTTCAGGTACAAACTGAATCAAAGCCTATTTGGATTTATTTTCCAAAATGTTCTCAGGATGAACAACCTGAGATGAATGGTGTGCATAACAAAATTTCAAAGAACTCTTTATTGAGTCAACTTTTTTTTAAGTATCCAATATCCCCCCCCACCCAATATCTAAGAAATATGTGAGTTGATCACAGGGAGAACATTCTGAAAGCATCACCTTTCCTGATAACAGTTCTTAGTTAACTGAAGACTATCTAGAAACTTAAGATTTATAATGTCTTGCTGTACCTCTGTTGAACTCTGCTGCAACTTCCACACAATCAGAGCTGGTCTCATTTCTATTGTCTTGACAGCAAACATGCTGAGCAGGTCTTCGTGCCTTGTCATCTTTGATGCCCTTCTCAGGTGACTGACCACAGTCGGGGACTGTGGAAGCCAGACATACAGGCATCTTCATGTGAATGAGGGGCTTCATTTCCAAACCATCCTGAGGATAAGGTGCTACCACTGGGACCACAGGAAGGGGGCTGCTGCTGAAAGTGCTGTTGGTTTTGGTGAAACACCTATAAAGGGTAAACCAAAAGAAATAGAATTGTATCTAGAGGGATCAATAATTAAAAGTCACTCATTTTGAAATATCATTTGGTATTTTGTATTCACAGATTCTTAAGAAAGATTGATGCTTAGAAATAACTAAATGATTCACTATGATGTGAAATATCAAAACTTAGAGTTAAAGTGAAATACAACAGGAGAATGCATCAAAAAAGCAAACCAATTAAGAATGGAACTGTATATGATGACCTATCCCATGTTTCCTTTGCCCTAGTCCGCTGTCAGAAGTTGTCTTCATAATTAAATAGCTCCAGAATGTAGCACACAGATGAAAAAGGCCATCCACACTGGAAGGAATGAAAGAAAAAAAGAGGAAGAGGACAGAAAGCTAAGAAACTTTGGTCACATGAGGGAAATGACCTTATGAAAGAAAGCCAACAAAAACACACTGCTTTGAAATCAGATATGTTCCCTCTCACTCTTGGAAAAAACACTACAAGAACTAGACACCCAAAATCCAGGTTTTATTTTTCAATTTTTTTCTTTGAAGAATTAATTGGTAGAATTTATTAGTACTGAGCATTCACTTCAATTCTGCCCTACTTTTATTTCTTGCCTTCATCCAAGATACGTGTTTTCTCTAATTTTTTCCTTCCTGTTCTTCAGATTGGATAATTTCTATTGATCTTCCAGTTCATTGACTCTTGCTTCTGTTTTCTCCAATCTGATTTTAAGCCCAATCAGTAACCTTTCCATTCCAGTTATTTATACTTTTCAGCTTTGGAATTTCCATTTGATCTTTTTAATTGTTTCTATCTCTCAGATGAAATTCCCCATGTGAATTCATTGTGTGTATATCTTCAAGTCCTTGAGCATATTTGTAACAGCTGCTTTAAAGTCATTGTCTACTCGTTGTGATATCTGGATCATCTCAGAGTCTGTTTCTATTGACTATTTTTTTCCCTTGAGTAAGTATCACAT
Source organism: Aethalodelphis obliquidens (assembly GCF_003676395.1). NCBI lineage: Eukaryota > Metazoa > Chordata > Mammalia > Artiodactyla > Delphinidae > Aethalodelphis > Aethalodelphis obliquidens. The sequence goes on along the minus strand of NW_020838026.1, from coordinate 7,645,542 downwards.
TTTCCTATTTCCTTACATGTATAGTAATTTTTTTAACTGGATTTTTCCCTCTGATTTTCTGGTTGATCTGTTGGCCTCGACCTCCATCCTTCAACACCTTCAGTTTGTGTTCTTGACCCAAGATTGGAGAATGCCCTCAGGCAAAAACCCATAAACAAATGTCACCCATTGTCTTTCAAGGTTAGATTTATTCAGTTTCTGCCTGTTTCTGGTTACTCTACAATACTTTCAAATTGTCCAATTTCATCATTATTACCTGTGGATGATCAAGCTAGTCCATCATTAACAGAAACTGGAATCTAAGAAGTATTTATATAAAAAATAAAAATATTTTTTATTTATAAAATTAGGAGTGAGAAAGGTCTGGAGAAGACATTTCATTTGGCTTTGATCTGGGTTTGTTAGGTAGGAAACACACAGGACTGACCAGTAGTATGATGGAGCTAGGCATGTTAGGGAATAAAGATAAGAATTCTTTGGACTTCCATCCTTTGAACATGGGATGGTATGTTTCTGGAGCGTAAGAAAATCAGTAGAAGGAAGTCCATGCAACTGTTACCAGCATTTCTGTTGGTTCAAGTTATTAGAAATACCAAATCCTAAGCATAAGACTCGGAACCTGGAAGAGAATAAGACATCTGTCAGGAAACCAAATCCTTAATTTAAATAAGTCCAACTTTAATTTCAAATAGAGAACTATATTCACTCTACACTTAGTAGAATTCAGATACCAGTCACCTGGCATGAAAGCAAAGTATGTCTGTCAGGTATTCATCTGCACAGAATAATTTGACTACAGCATTATCTAATATGACTGTAATTTTAACTTTTAATAGTACAGGAAAGATATATACCTGATTGAAAGAACATCTGTGTTCCCATGCAAGTGTTAAGGCAGTCAAAAGTGGAGGGAGCACTGGTGTGGAAGAAAGTTCGTCGGAGCACTGCGCTGGACAGATCATGACTCCAGGAGAGTGTGGCATTCCTTATGGGTCTGATGTACATTTTATTCAACTCTGAACTTAAAAATTTTTTCCGGGGTGCTGACGAGGGTGAACACGAATCTCTTGACATCCATTTAAAAACGTCCATGTTATCAGTCTCTTTTTTCATTAGTCTCTTCCACTGTCGCAACACCCAGGGAACCTGAAAATCCCCCTGAATGTATTCAATTCATGAGAATCCACAGACTGTAAACAGGGTACTCACCCAAAATGTGGGGCAAGTCCAGGGGAAAAATCTTCTTGTTATCTTTTTGTTTTTTGTTTTTTTTGGCCGTGCTGCATGGCTTACAGGATCTTAGTTCCCCGACCAGGGATTGAAGCCGGGGCCACAGCAGTGAAAGCGCTGAGTCCTAACCACTGGAGCACCAGGGAACTCCTGGAAAAATCTTTTTGCATTCAAACTACTACTAATGAGAATTTAATAGATATTATATATCTATAAATAATGTTACTTAGAAGAACCCTTTATTCTAAAGCCATTTGCTGATACTTTCTAAATGTCAGACACTGTGGTAGACACTGAAAGTATAAAGATAAATACAACAGGTTCCAGCTCTCAGTCTAGCAGAGGAGAAAAAGTAAACAAACGGTTACAATATAATGTAGTAAGTGTAATATAAGAAGGTATAAAAGACACTGGGAGCGCTCAACTTTGAGATGGGCTATAGATGTATAGCTGATGAGAACAGGGTACTTCCCACATTCCAGCTAGAGACCAGTGTGTATTCCTCCATGCTATTTCAGACTCCAGCGTCTTATAATTGAGGAAATTACAGTAGATGGCAATTGTGGAATTAGAGAGTAAGAAGGATTCTGATTTCAAAAAACCATAAATATCTCTGGTCAGGGGAATCTATATGGCTACCATGATTCGCTGGAAATCATCCTTAAAAATTAAGTTCCTGGCTTCTGGCTATGGCCGATTAGTTTATATCAGAACAACTCTCCTGCCAAAAGCAACTTGGCAACTAAAAACGATGGAGAAATTTTAGTTTAAATCTGTCAAAATTATCAGAGAGCTACTCCAGCACTTAAGTGGCTGAGATTCCAGAAAGAAGGTAAATGTGAGTTTCAGCACCACTTTTCCTCATGAGGCATCTGCCCAGTTCAGTGCAGGATGAAACGCTAAGACGTCAGCAGGAAGTGGCTAAGGAGCTGAGCAGAACTTCTGGCAGTTTCCTGGGGCTGGGAAGACAGATATTGTAGCTCAGAGCCTACCAAAGAGAAGAGGCTCCGTAAAACCCCCCAGGCTTTTCACTGGGACCCTTGAAGGGTTACACTGTAAAAATAACAGTGAAGCAGGAATAGACAAGGCTTTTAAAAAGACTGAAACTCAGCATTAAATCAGCTCAATCGCTGATTGGGTTAAAATGATCTGCCCGTTGCCTAACTGCCTGCCAAAAGCAAAAGTAAATTCTTTCTGGGGCAAGAAGACATCTTCCAGAGACTCTATGAGTTTTTATATGCAATGTCCAGAATTCAGTAAAAAATTACGTGGCATTTCTGGAGACAGAAACAAGAGAAAACTAAGTGATGCGGACATTGAGTTAGGAGACAAAGATTTTAAAAGAACTGGATGAACATATTCAAGAAAACAGGTGACAAGATGGAGAATTTTAACAGAGACTTAGAATCTAATAATAATTATCATTTGGAATTTCTAAACTAAAGAGTAGAATACCTAAACGAAGAACTCAATTCATGGAGTTAAGACCAAATTGAACACAGATGACTAGAGGTTTACTAAACATGAAGCATGTCTCTGCACGGTCTTCAGACTGAAGCACAGACACAAAAGGATGGAAAATACATAAAGAAGCTTAAGAGGCATACGAGGCATAGAAAAAAGCTCAAAAATATATGCAGGCACACCTCATTTTATTATGCTTCACTTTATTATACTTCGCAGATAACGCGTTTTATACAAACTGAAGGTTTGTGGCAGCCCTGCATCAAGCAAGTTGATCAGTGCCATTTTTCCAACAGCGTTTGCTCACTTCTGTCTCTGTGATACATTTTGGTAACTCTTGAAATATTTCAAACTTTTTCATTATTATTATATTTGTTATGGTGATCTGTGATCAATGACCTTTGACTGTAGTTGTTTTGAGGTGCCACAAACACTGTTGTCTTATTTTAAGAAATTGCGACAGTCATTCCAGCCTTCAGCAACCATCACCCTGATCAGTCAACAGCCATCAACATCGAGGCAAGACCCTCCACCAGTGAAACGATTATGACTCACTGAAGGCTCAGATGATGGTTAGGATTTTTTTAAGCAATAAAGTATTTTTAAATTAAGGTATGTACATTTCTTTTGGACATAATCAAAAAATTCATGTGACTCACTTTATTGCAATATTCAATTTATTGCAGTGGTCTGGAACCAAACCCTTGATACCTCCAAGGTATGCCTGTAAAGTTGGCATCTCTCTGGAGGACAGAAAAGAGAGAATGGGATAAAAGCTGTATCTGGAGAGATAAAGGCTAAGAATTTTCTAAAACTGATGACAGTTCAAGCCACAGATTTAAGAAGTTCTATGAACCCCAAGCAGAATAAATACAAAGAAAATTATACTTTCAAATGTGAATAATTAAACGGCTGGAAGCAAAAATACAAAGTGAAAATCATAAAAGCAGCCAGAAGAAAAAGACATTATCACCTTGAAAGGGAACAACAGCTGTATAGATGATTCTTCAATAGAAACAACAGAAGCAACAAAATAATGGAATGACATTGTTAAAGCACAAAAAGAAAGTAAATGCCAACCTAGAATTTAATGAACAGCAATAAATACCCTTTGAAAAGGAAGATGAATTGAAGACATTTCCAGACAAAAAATCTGGGAGAATATGTAACCCTCAGACCATTACTACAAGAAATACTGTAGGGAATTCTTCAAGTTGAGGGAAAATGAGTACCAGCAGACAACAGGAAGAAATACAGAAAAATCTACAAACAGGAAATGAGGGAGAGGGTGTGGAGAAAAGGGAACCCTCCTACACTGTTGGTGGAAATGTAAATTGGTGCAACCACTGTGGAGAACATATGGAAGTTCCTTAAAAAACTAAAAGTAGAGCTACCATATGATCCAGCAATCCCACTCCTGGGCATATACCTGGAGAAAACCATAATTCAAAAAGACACATGCACTTCAGTGTTTATTGCAGCACTACATACAATTGTCAGGACATGGAAGCAACCTAAATGTCCAATGACAGATGAATGGATACAGAAGATGTGGTACATATATACAATGGAATATTACTCAGCCATAAAAAAGAATGAAATAATGCCATTTGTAGTGACATAGATGGACCTAGAGATCATCATATTGAGTGAAGTAAGTCAGACAGAGAAAGACAAATATCATATGACATTGCTTATATATGGAATCTAAAAAAATGGTACAAATGAACTTATTTACAAAACAGAGTCACGGATGTAGAAGACAAACTTATGGTTACCAAGGGGGGAAGGGGGGTAGGGATAAATTGGGAGATTGGGACTGAAATATACACACTACTCTATATAAAATAGATAACTAATAAGAACCTACTGTATAGCATGGGGAACTCTACTCAAACCTATATGGTCATAATCTAAAATAGAGTGGTTATATGTACATGTGTAACTGATTCACTTTGCTGTACACCTGAAACTAATACAACACTGTAAATCAACTATACTCCAATAAAAACTGGTTAAAAAAAAAAGAAGGGATGAATAGCAACAAAGGTAATGTTGGGAATTGTGACTAAATATCGACCGCAAAAAACAGTAACTCTACTGTCTTAAAGGATTTTAAATATTTATAGAATTAAACCACATGACAAAAATAACAAAACACTGGGGAAGGAACTGGAGTTAAAATGTTCTAAAGTATTTTATTGTCTAGGAAGTAATAAAAGTACTAATGCATGTTAGACTCTAATTAAGATCATAAGGTCCAGCACCAAACACACAGTAAATGGCATATTGTATGACCTCAAAAATGCTGAATAAATAATAAACATTAGAACATCAGACTTTTTAAATAACCTTTTCTGTAAGCAAGTAAATTTATTATCAAGGAGCAACAATTAAACTAATTGGTCAAGATACCTTATAACAGACCATACCTAAAACTAAGATAATACACGTAGATTAAAGTGAGAATGAACCAAGGGACTTCCCTGGCGGTCCAGTGGTTAAGACTTCATGCTTCCACTGCAGGGGACACAGGTTCGATCCCTGGTCAGGGAACTAAGATCCCGCATGCCGCTCGGCATGGCCAAAAAAATAAAGTGAGAGTGAACCATACACTTACCCCTTAAGATTTTTGTACCACAATAGTAGTTATCTCTGTCCTTGTTCCATACTAGTTCTGTTGTTCAGTCTTTCTTCTACCTGTTGGCTTCAAAGTTCTCTGACTTAAAATTCAGTCTTCTGGAGGACAGGCAATGCCTGTCCTAGGTGGCAGAGAAAGCTCTTAGTGACACAATGGAGCGCAGTCAGGCACTTAATGAAATCCCCAATCATGATGTAAAACAAACTAAGTGAGCTTCTGGCTTGATGTTCCATTTCTCTGCAGGAATCTGGAAGTAATACAAAGGTGCTAGAAACCTGAAAGACAAAAGAGGATCAGGTCAGAAAGAGAAGTTTTCATTTAAAAAAGTAAAGTTAAGGTGTAGGAAAAAAATATACTTGCCAGGATTTGAAACACCAGGGCAGTTCCCTAAACACAAGATATTATAAGTTAATAATTGGCTTATATAGATCTAATATGAATTTAATTTCATAATGCTGACATAATATAATGAAGACTCACCAGATAATAAGATGCCTTAAGTTCTTCTGTTGTTTTGTTCCTTTTAGTTTCTTTTCTGTCCTGCTCATTTCTTTAATTTAAAGCAAAGGACGAGATTTTTAAAGGAAATCTAAGGGTAGTCTAACAGTTTGAGTGTAGAGCACTTTCGTGAGAATGAAGGTGAGCTACATGGATGGGACAGGACCGAGGGATGGTCAGGACAGAAGAGCCAGGGCCAACTACGATGGATGGTAATTAGAGAGCTGATACTGTCACCTGGTTTTATGTGCTGGGAGTGAACAAGCAGAATACACATATGTTTTAAAAGAAATTACAGATATTTAGCAAGAGAAAAGTGCAATTTCCTATTACATATTCTTTAGCAGCTATTTTTCAGGTAAGTGATATAGAAAATCACAGCAGTGCATACTTTTATTCCGAACTGTGACTCTCAATTAACAGGGTGGTGCTGGTAGTAACACCGTCATTTGAGTTAGACTGTTAACATGATTATAACCCAAATTTCAACATGATAAACCAAACTGATTTAAAATTTTATAGTATGCCGAACCCTAACTCATAATCATCAGTAATTAACCACATAGATAACCAAATATAAAAAATTCAGTCACCTTACTTTTAGTTCATTTCTGGATGTCTACATGTGTTGACATAAAAATGGCTTCAACTTGGGGGCTACATGCTAAGATATAAGCACAGAAGTCATAGTCGATAAAAAAGGAATATGATACCTGTTCTGAATATAATTAGGCATATAACATGTACAACAATTCTTTTACTGATAACGCTTTAATTAAAATTTCTTTTTTTAAAAAAAAAACTGGCTTTATTTACTTATTTATTTTTGCCTTTCTGCGTGGCATGTGGGATCTTAATTCCCTGACCAGGGATCGAACGCATGCCCCCTGCAGTGGAAGCACAGAGTCTTAACCACTGGACTGCCAGGGAAGTCCCTAAAGTTTCTAAAGCAATCAGATAATCACAAAAATAATACCTGTATATACGTAAATGTAAGAGACCCAAATCTATAACAAGTGAGAGAGAGAAAAGGGCAAATGTCTGTGTCTGCAAATGTATCACATTCATTAAGATGCTCTTATAGGGGCTTCCCTGGTGGTGCAGTGCTTGAGAGTCCGCCTGCCGATGCAGGGGACATGGGTTCGTGCCCGGGTCTGGGAAGATCCCACATGCCGCAGAGCGGCTGGGCCCGTGAGCCATGGCCGCTGAGCCTGCGCGTCCGGAGCCTGTGCTCCGGAACGGGAGAGGCCACAACAGTGAGAGGCCCGCGTACTGCAAAAAAAAAAAAAAAAAAAGATGCTCTTATAATGTACATCTTACAGTTTACACGATACAAAGAGCTTGTAATTTTACTATCTTAGGCTTCTCAAACAATCTTTCAACTGCAGTTATTATTGGCTTAAAGTGGGGTGAAAGTTTTCACTGAGTTGTCTGTGGCTCAATGAAACGACTTTTCCTAATTTTAAAACATTGAGTAAATAGAACTCTGTGCATCATGCCACATACAAAAATCTGTGCTGTTTTGCAAGAATTCAGGTAGTCTGGGACCTGTTAGTTTATTACTAAGATATCTTTTAGTAAACAGGAGAGGCCTGTCTGACCAAGCTGTAAGATAGGAGAATGATTATTATAGTGTCATAAAAATAAAATATTCTTCCACCAACAATCTGAATAGCACAGACTAGGAAATAAGAAATTGGAATAGTAGCATAGGATTGTTCTCGAAAGAATACATTGCTTTAGTATTTGACGAAACATATTTTGGACATTCCAGTAAAACTACACAGCACCTCTAAAATATTTTGCAGAGAAGTATTCCATTTCTGATTACACAGCTGAATATTTGTTAAGCATGATTATGTGCAGAATAACTCTGATTAGATAATTATATACATTTTACCTTAAGTTTCCTCTTTTGATTATCCCTGGAGGGCAGGGACTAACTACCCATGAGCCTCTTGGATGTGTGATACTTATTTTCGTGAATGTGCTTCATGAACTTCTTCTGAAACGGTTTCATTTTGGTGGTGGTTTGTTTTAATATCTGGCTCACCCCTGCTGTTTCCTCTTGCCCCTGTGTCTGTTGTTTTGCTGAGCTAGCCCTTATTTTGGGGAAGTCATCAGTAACTGTGCAATAGAACGCTGATGACATTCCTCCAGGGCCCATAAAGGTTCTCCATTCTCACCGTACACTCTTGGTTGGATGTTGCAGTAGGAATTTCCTTTTGGGAATTAGTTTCTTGGTGACTGTCACCCAACAACATGTTGGGTGACTATAAATGACTGAGTGCATTACTGAACATGGCAAGTTCACACACACACACACACACACAATCCTACAAATAAAAGACCAAAAGTACTAGTCTAACCATGTGACTCCCTGACAACAGGATTGGGTCTCCGTATCAAAAGCAGGAGATATGTAACTCAAAAGGAAGGTACTGATCAATTAAAGCAATTAGACATAGTTCTTTCAATATTTTTCTTAGGGAATCAGGCTGATTACCATAGATGGAAGAGAATCCAAATGTTAGGCTTTGTCGTGTTTCCTTCCTTTGGTTTTATGGCTAGTTCTGAAGTAGCTGAGTGGACAGGGATAGGAGATGGGTTTAGTCATAACAAATTAACCTGCTGCAGGAAAGGAGTCCAGGAGTCCTGGATAAGCAGTTGTTTTCATACTTAACAAACCAACTGGGCAGACCAAACTCTAGGTCTGAAAGAACTACGACTATAATGAAATGTTTTCATATTCATCTCCAGACACTATTTTTACCTGCGTATATCTGACAGCAGTGGAAGGTTTCAAGTTGGTGAAAGAGCACCTGCAAACCCAACAATACACAGACTTTTAAGGTGATCATTATGTAAAAACTTGGAGGTCATTTATATCTATGTGCTCTAAAGCACTATTCCGAATAGCTTTATTTCTCCTCTTGACCATCAGCCAGGTATAGATAGTACTTTTTTTTCCAGATGGATTATATACATTTTTCCAAGCTGATTTTTACTTGGCTACTTCCTGCCCATTTCCAATCTCTCTAGGACCCTTAAAGTTAATTTTTTGTTCCCTCCTGACGGGACCTCTCAGTTTGTTCACCTGTGAATTTCATCAGTGTCCCCTCTACTCTCTTACAGATTATCAAGACTGATGGTAAACAGAGCAGATTTAATGTCAAGCCCTTCCCATTAAACTAGCCAAGCAACTGACAAACCCCATTTGACTACATATCCAGAACTGCACTACTGCTTTTTGAATTGAGGAGAGGAGGTGGGTAGAAAGCTATTTGATTAAAATCTGTTTAACTCTTGCAGTGCCCAAACTGCACAAGACTCTCAGCTGAGTCTCTTGTGTAGGGGGCTGGCTCCCTGAAAAGCCTCATTAAATATGCTTCTTTCTAGCTGTTCATATAGGGAGCTATTACATGCTACTCTCAAACCTGAAAAGCTCACATGGACTGAACCCAGTGAGGCAGGCAGTCTTCTACAAATGCCACAAAAGCCCTAGAAGCAGATAAAACTCCGCAGATTGCTGGAGTGCACACGCCCCTCTTATCTGATGTCAAATCTGCATGTCAATGTGCCAGTTTAGACAAGAAAAGCAAACTTTTCTATGACTAAAATAGAAGGATGAGAAAAGGGGCCTAAGGTTGGCAATGACTTGCTTCTTAAAAGCCCACTCTAAGAAATACATTCAAGTTTAAACCTAAGAAGGCAGAAAAAAACGAACTGGGGTGGCAAGACACAATGCAGGCAAGATTCCACGTGGAAAGGCCTTCGTCAGTTCTCAGGCACCTGTGGACTAAGACAGCTGCCCTGGGTCAAGGTGAGTTTGATGAGGCACCCCCGGGGTCTAAGGGGATGACTCCCAGGTGTGTGAGGGGTAGACAGGTATAAGCTCTTTCCTGCAGTGTTTCCTCGTTCAGTGACGGCATCCAATTACCTGGACGCCATCCTTGACACCTCCCCCTCTGCTGCCTCCTCACACAATTACTCATGTCTTTTTTAAAAACTGCACCTCCTAAAACTCTCCAACCCACCTACTTCTCTCTGTATCTACTGCAGCTATCTTAGTGCACTATTTCTCATCTGGACTACTGCCACAGCCATCCAACTGGTCCCCTGTATCCTTTCCTGCGCCATCCAATGGATTCTCCAAACTCTATCCTCCAGGAGTGCTCTATCACAATGTTCTTCTACTTAAAATCTTTCACTGACTCGCCATGGCTCCGTACCATCTGATTTCACTCATCTTCTACCTCTGACCCTTTCGCTTACGAGGTTCCTGCCACATTAGCCTTCTTTAAGTTCTGTGAGGATTCCGGCATTCTGCTTTAAAGATTTTGCATAAATGGTACCTTGCCTTTGCCTGGAAAGCTTTAAACCTATCCCCATCCTCTTTTACCTAGTTTTCCAAATTTTTCAGAGCAAAAGGGAAGTCTTTCCTTTCTACTACATTCTTTACTTTGTCTTTAAAGCATCCAGTTTTAATTATATATTCACTTTTATGATTATTATGTCATTTTTTAAAAAGACATGTCTCCCCATCAAACTATAAGCTCAGTGAAGGCAGGGACAATGCCTGTTTTGCTCACAACCGTAGCCTCAGCACCTATCTTGGCCCACTGTAGACCTTCAACAAATGTCCGTTGAATGAATAAATGAATGAATGAATCCTCTTTCCCTTTCACTCTCCTGATTTTCACACCCCTTTCCTCATCTCTTTGAAGATATATCAAGGCAATAAGCAAAAAATAATAAAAGAGAGGATTATAAAAAAGATGTCTAATCACTTTAAATACCTAAGAAATAGGGACTTCCCTGGTGGTGTAGTGGTAAAGACTTTGCCTTCCAGTGCCGGGGGTGTGGGTTCGATCCCTGGTCGGGGAGCTAAGATTCCACATGCCTCGGGGCCAAAAAAAATAAAACAGAAGCAATATTGTAACAAATTCAATAAAGACTTTAAAAATGGTCCACATCAAAAAGCTTAAAAAAAAAGCCTTAAGAAATAAAGCAAACAAATACCTTAAATAATTAAATATATAAAAATAATCAAACTGCCACGGTTATTGTCTCCATGGGTGATCTCACCTATTCTTAAACTCTATCACTTTGATACAAATGACTCTGAAATATAGAGATCATTGTCCCAATCTACCCCCTGAACCCAAGACCAGCATTTTCCTGTGTCTCCTTGACGTAGGTACCCAACTGGCAGTTGAAACTCTAAAAGCCCCAAACCAAATTCATCAACTTTCCTCCATATATCATTTTATTAAGTTTCTTATGTATATGACTATCACCATGGCAACTACCAGGTCATTCGTGTTTGAAACTTTCTACTCATTTGAACCTCCCATTTTTTCCCAGATCCCAATCAGTCAATGGCCAAGTCCTAAAGAGTCCAGCTCTAGAATCTCACTTTTCTCTTCCTTTCCACCCCCATTCCTCACGTGAAGCTAAGGCCTTCATTACACATGTAGTCACACTGGTCTCCTCCCTCCGATCCGACCAGCGTCCTGCCTACTACCATTAACCAGCTTATTATACACATCTTGCACAGATGGCTCCCTTTCTTAAAAATCTTCAAAAGCATCATTGTGCCACTAAGCCCAGTGTTTCTCAACACTTAACCCATATCCCCCTTTTTGATTAATGTAAAAATCTCACATCCCTCCTGTATTGTATATTACAGAAACAATAGGGATTTTTTTCTATTCCTTAAATATAAAACTACAAGATTCAATGTGCTTCTTCAAACTCTACTCACTATACTTCAAGCTCTGGCTGTGAGTCACTATTATTAACTGTTGGCTCTCTGGAGGGAGGGCTTGGGCCAGTACCTAGGACATGGTGGGCACTCAATAAATGTTGATTAAATAAACTAGTAAAGCCTGACAGTAAGGGTCATCCATGATATAAACTCAGACTGGTTTTCCAGTTTTATATCCTGCTCCCTCTATTTGCATTTCTCCAGCTAAATTATGTCAGTGTTTCTCAAAGCATGGTCCCAGGACCAGTAGCACCAGTAGCCCTGGGACTCATCAGAAAGGCAAATTCTCCGTCCCCACCCGAGACCTACTGACTCACAAACTCTAGAAGTAGAGCCTCATAATTTGGGGTTTTACAAGTGCTCCAAGTTAATTCTAGTGTGTGCTGAAGTTTGATAACCACTGAACTAGACTATTTACCCTCATGTAAGCATTATCCTTCCTCCTTCCACGACTCATGATTCCTTCTGCCTGGAAACACCTCAGAACCTATTCCAGTGGCTAGTGTAAATGTTTCTTTTGACTGAAGAGCGAAAAACTCTAAAATATCCCCTGGATAGCCCTCATATGTCTTAACTGAAATTATACCTCTTTTTGTGTACACGCTCTTTTCAGTTGGCATTAGGAAACGCAAATTTAGTCTTAGCGATAATGTCGACATTCTAAAAGTATAAATTGACGAAACTTGTGCATATTTGGGGAGCCCATGATATATCACCTGCCTCTCAGTATTAGAAGCTTATTACAAATTTTGCCATCTTGGGGATCTTGAGAGGGGATACCTGTTTTCAGTTGCAACGTTAAATGAGTTAGATGCTTTCGATTTAATGATCCCAATTTGGCAGAGTTGAAGATAGGTACTTACTGATGTTCATCTGTGTCAAAACCACGTAAGCGCTCCTGGAAGCCAGATGAGCCACTTGGCTAACCTCGGAGGCAAGGCAGGTAAGCGAAGGTTTGCCCTAAACAGGTAGACTCTGAGGTAGGAAGAAGGTTTAGGCCAGGGAGAAACAGAAGCTGGCTTTCTCAGGCTGCAGAGAATTCACCTATGCTCCCAGATAAAACCCCCATACATGAAATGCAAGAGGCCATTAACTTGAAAACCAATAGAAGTATAATTGTCCACTGTCTTACAGGAAAAAAAAACCATGTATAATAAACCCCCCAAATGCCACATACACACAGGCTCACACATACAAAAATGGCCATGAATGCAAGATGGCAGAAGTCATTCAAATTCTTTTAAGGAAATGGGATGTATTTTTGGTACTAGGATATGATACCTCATTATAAAGATGACGAGCAGCAAATTACCAAAATCTATAATCAGAGTATGTTGGGAGCAATTTTACACTATCTGGGACAATTCTCCATTTTTCAGATAAGGAATAGCCTCAGAGAGATTACATAACTTTCCCAAGATCATAGATTTAAGCAGTGGCAAAGCCTACATTTACTTATTCTTAGACCTGAGGTCCGCTCATTCCATCATTCTAACGTCTGGGTTGAATCACATTTGCTGATGGCCACAGGAACCACAAAGGATGTGTTTTAATTAAGTCCATCTGATTACTTACCAGGCGTATAAACCATCTGTACCAGTTCTTTAGCATGCTCCTAACAAGTTGTGATAAAGCCTTTGACAAGCTCAGGACAAAACTGTAGCTTCACTGTTATGAGCATCTTAAAATCTAGCTAGGGTCATACAGAATTTTAAAGTGTAACAAGCAAATCTTAGTACACAAGACAGGCAGATGGCTCTTGCTAATACAGAAACCCTAAGATGGGTTAAGTAAATGATTAAAAAAAAAAAAAAATCTCCAGAAAGCTTTATTGCGTTTGCTCTGCAACTCTCAAAACACATGATGAAACAATGTACTTTTAATTCAATGGTCGACCGATTCCTTCTTCAAGTTCTGGTTTTGATAACTCCCAGATGCAACTGTTAACTTCATAATTCGTTTTAGAAAATATGGGTCAAATCCCATTTCAGTAATGAAATAACCAAACTCCAGTGCATACTCCAGGTATTTTATGTACTAACTATAATATGATTTTTAAGTTGCAGAGCTTTAGAGTTGGGAAGGACTTTTGAGACCATGTAATCAAACACCATCATTATGTAAGAGAAAGAACTGAGATTTCTGACAGATGCAACTTCAGTACAACAAAATATTTGATAATCCTTTGGGATTAATACATAGAGAACTAGCATGAAAGCTTTCTGAATATCCTGTCAAAATTTAAATGTACATTTCACTCTACTTATTTTTATCTTGTCTGAAGTATTCTGAGTACATATAACTCTTAATTTAGAAAAACAGAAATTAAAAGAAAGCAAGATTATGCTACTTAATTATCTTAAGGTTTTAGAATTTTTAAAAAATTGAATAATCTGATACGAAAATTTCAGTAATGTTACTATGAAAAAACATTACCATACACACAGGGTTTTCCCCCTAACATTCAAACATGCTCTCATCCAGACTATAGAGTAGAAAATATCACATAGCATAGAAAAGAATTCTACTGAAAACAGAACAGGTGAGAAATGATAAAGTCTGTATGCAGAGAATGACACTAATTCAAAGATTTCAAAAACATCAAACCTCTTAAAAGTATCTCAGTGAGAAATAAAGTCATCAATATTGTCAATATATCTAAAGAAACCAAAGCACAGAAAGGTAAAAATTGTAAAGCTGGGGCAAAAACTGAGTAACAGCCTTAAACTTAAGACTCCACATTCTGAGATTTTATAACTTAGGTAAAATTGTAAGTACTTCCTTTGCTGAAGGGAGAATGACAAAGGGAGCCACGTAACTATTCACAACCACCTGTGCAAACACAGCCACATACCTATTGTTGTTCCGACAATTTCGACAACTAATGCACTCCATCGGGTCAGTCTGAGGTACTGTCGTGTACAGGCCACCACCCTTATCAGGAAGCAAGTACAGGGAAAAAGAGAAAAAGAGAGAGTGCTGAAGGTGCCATAGACTCGTAACCACATCATCTCAAATGTAAAAGCCGCCCCAACAATAAATGGCTACGTGTATATTTTAACCATCTCCCTGAGCCACGTTACGTTTATCACTATTTACTGTATTCACAAATGAGTGCTGCACAATATTAAAAGTGTTCTCCAAAAAGTTAACTCCTATGTTTTCTGCATGTATGTTTGTACTGGAAAGAGGCAAGTAAACGAAGGGAGAAGTTTAGTCACTTCCCTTCAGTGTTTCAAATCTAACGGGCCCCAAATATTCTATGCGTTATAACCTCCTATCCATTTTTACCTTCCTAGCAGTCATGGAAAAATTTTATGGGATGCCAGTTGGAGAAACAGGGTGGAAATCTGTTTGAATGATGTCACAAGATAAACCCATCTTCATTTTCCTGTAATTATTTCGATTAGGTCTGTTCACTTGACTAGACGAAGTCTTAAAACATGTTATATTTTTCCAGATGGAGCAGATTCTCAGCCAGCGGTGACTTGGAGCGGAGTATTAACATTTTGCTGTTGCTTTTGGCGGAAACTGCCCAGCAATTAAGAAAAATGCCCAGATTAACACATACCTCATTGTAAAATGTTCACTTGACATATACGATGGCAAGAGCTCTTCAAAACTGAAGTTAGGGCTTGAACCAGCCTTATGGTCAGAGTCAAAATTCTGCTTTCGAAAGCAAAACAGCAGAACTGAATTTGATAAGGGTGAGGGAGGCTGTTACACTGCACCCAGACTCAGAACAGGCCTTCAAGGTTAGGAAAAGTTCAGGCAATCGTTTCTCCCCAGAACACTTTCCACTTCCATTCATCTCATAACAACAGCCAGAATAGAAGCAAACCAAAAGTACCGAAAATTTCTCTCAACATTCCTGAGCCAACTAGCAATAGGAATTTTTAAGAAAACTTTGAGAGAAAGAATATTCCTATGCTACATTCAGTCCATGAGGATAAACTCCAAAGCTTCCGAAAAAAATGAAGTTAACGACCTACAGGATGATGCATTTATTTGAATCACTAAACGGATTACAGTTAATTCAATCATTTTTATGATCAACAGCATTTAAAATATGTCCCTGGCTTCCCTGGTGGCGCAGTGGTTGAGGGTCCGCCTGCCGATGCAGGGGACACGGGTTCGTGCCCCGGTCCGGGAAGATCCCACGTGCCGTGGAGCGGCTGGGCCCGTGAGCCGTGGCCGCTGAGCCTGCGCGTCCGGAGCCTGTGCTCCGCAACGGGAGAGGCCACAGCAGTGAGAGGCCCGCGTACCGCAAAAATAATAATAATAATAATAAAATAAATAAATAAAATATGTCCCTATTTCCACCTTCCCAAAAGAGAATAGTAAGAAAATGAATGAGTTAAGATCACAGAGGATAACCTCTAAAACTGTACACTTAATGGGGCAACTCTTATTTAAATAGCAACTCATTGTTCAAAAACCACAAAGTACTGTGTTCAAATACTAAGGCAAGCATCAGAGTTATTTTTTCTTCTTATGGAAACAGCATGTGCTGTTCAAAGCGTCATGCTCTCTCCTTCAGCTTCTTGGACAATGTTAGTAGTTTGGACTAGGAATGGTGACAAAAAAAGTTTAGAAAGTCTGAATATAAACCATGTCTTTCCACACAAAATAATGAAATCATTATTCTCGTTTGGTAATGAGATGCACTAAAAAGCAAATTAAATATTTTTTCTATGACATACTAAAGCTAGGTCACAGGAAAGCCATTCGATTTCTAGCTTTAAGATACAAATATATATTATAGTTTTGTTCTCCAAAGGTAATATTTTAATAAAGCTTTACTACCGTTGAAGATTAAAAAAAAAAAAAAATCTCTAAACTTCTCCAAACTTTAGCACATTGTGGGTTATGGGCAAATATATCTTGTCATCAGAACAATGACAAAAACGTAAACGAGTGCCTAATCGACCAACTAAACATATTATCTATCTGACTGAAAAACAATGTGGATGCACATCCAAAGAACGGAATAAATCAAACTGCCTAGTGCAGAGAATCTCTTTCACCAGCACAAATCTAAAGTACGTCCGTCATTCTACTCTCATTTCAAAAATTAAACTCTATCAGCTGGTTATCCCTGAAATATAGTAGTTTTAAAGGTTTATCACCCCTTGTGGCTAGAGAATACTAATATTGTAAAACGTAAACCACAGAAACACACATGGGGCAAAACAGATCAAAAAAACCTCACAGGGGGTCAGAAGTGACAATCTGGTGGCCTGCAGACATGCTGTGCATGGCCCACGCAACGCTTTCTAAAACCGGAATTAGTTGCCAACGTGTAAAAACATCTGGTGATTTCACCTAGATGTACGGATGTCATGAAAAAGCAGAAGACCAGGCCACACGGGGCCCTCAGCTCTGCATACAAACAATGGGCGCTGAACCGGGCCGCTGCTTGAAGACAGTGCACAACTCTCCCACGCCTCCACCGCTTCTGTCCCATCCCCAACTTGCTTCACTCAGTTTCAAGATCTGCCTGACTCGTCTAAGCATATGAGCTTTCAGCGTTTGCTCTGAATAAATCAAATTTAAAGTATTTGGTTTGGTCCACGCTCAATGGTATTTCCGCTTCATCGCAAGAATAACTTCCAGTCTGTTTGCTACTGGTCCTGTACTTCCAGTGCCAAATAATTAAAAAATATAAATCAGATTGATTAATATAACTCCTGCCTGATAATAGAAAGCTTCCAAACATGACTCTGGATCAAGGGGCTGCCGGTGATACATGCTACGTCCACTCCAGTGAACCTGTGAGCTTTCTATATTGGGAAAAACCAAGCATGCTGGCCCCGTTCTTGTATCCTGGCACCGTGGGGCACAGGGGCGCTTTTATTTATAATTGGGTCCCTTACATTCACTAGATGACGAGGATGTTCAAAATCCACACGTGTCCTGGTTAGAGAGCTCGTGCGCCCAGAGTAGAGTCCTCCATTTAAGCTCCCGCTGACTCCACTGGGGAGCTTATGGTGGAGATGGGAGCAGCCATTGCTGAAGCTTCCATGAACATTTCTGTTTATTCGGCTTGTGCCAGGCAGAGTGGTGTATTCCACCATCTGCCCGGTAACATCTGACCCTTGGTAGAGATAGCCTGGTGGGTCATATTCTGTTGAGAGAGAACAACAAAAAGAAAAGGTAAGATACGGAAACGGACAATTCTTCTTGCTTAGGAAGTTTTATTAATTAAACCCTTAATAAACTATAACTATACTAAAATAAAATACTCTAAAAAAGTGTTCGCTTACAGCCTCCCTGTGAGATATGCTTTAATAAAATTATTGCTGTTATTTCCTTTACAGGGTGGAGTCAGCCAGGAACTGTAAGTTAGTTATGACTCTTTTAATGGGAGGAGAAATTAACCAGAAAGAAATTACTCAAAACAGTAAACTATGCAAGCTGAAACTATCAAAGTAACGGCAACACGACAAAAAGGTGTTTAAATTCCCCTGTGCTTCCAAGTGCTGAAAGAAATTGTACAACGACAGGATAAGTTTAGGTAGGATATTTCAAAAAGCAATAAACACCACTTTTAAGTAAAAGGATGGGGTTGGGGAAACAGTCACTATTCATATAGTTCTTTGGTTATTACAGCCAAGTTGGAAGTTTTGAGGCACCAACGGCAAAAGGCTAATTATTCCCTTTCCTTATATTAAAAGCATTTCAACAACTACCTCAAATATCTGATTCCCAGAGGCACACCTACCAGATATATTTAGACAAAGTGAAATGTCCTTTAGAAAGTATATTATCTAAACTGCACAGGATTCGTTGTCAGAGTTTTGATCGATTCTTCACAGGTATTGGAGGCGCCAAGACTGGACTAGGTGTTCCTCTTCCTATGACAGGTGTGTTATTATCACAGGTGTGTTATTATCAGTATACCTGCTTCTCTTCTCCACTAAACTATAAGGAGAGGGCATTATACCTGCACTGTCCACCACAGTGCAGAGCACACAGGAGAGAGCCAACGAGTATCTTCTGAATGAACGACGGAATGAACATTACCGTCATAAATTCCCATCTTTCAACATGTTATCAAGTCATAAAGGAAAATGACTTTAGCCAGATTAATCTCGCTCAGACAACCAGATCAATACTCTTCTTTTAATGGTTCAGCGCACTCTCACACACTCAGAGTCAATGACATTAAAACCATTTAGAAAAAGACCCAATCAAGGGATGGCCAGCTCTTTCAGCCTGGTACCGCCACCACTTCTCTCCCTGCCTATCTCCTGGAAGGCGCCAAGGCAATAAAAATACATCACTTTCTACCCCCCTTCCCCGCCCCACCCCACCCCGAGCTGTTCACTAAAAAGGGACCACGGGCAGGAACCGGCTAAGAGCTGCTCGAGTGCCTGTCACGGCTGGGGTCTTCCTCTGCTCTTTTCTCATCTCTTTCTCCTGGGGCCAAAGAGGAAACCAAAATACTTCCTCCCAGCAGAGACTAAAGACTCTGATTGATCTGACTGTGCTCTTTTATGATAGCTGAGGGAAGAGAAATGGTAGGAACGTGAGGGGAAGAAAAATGGGGAAAGAAAAGGGAACAGGGTTCTAATGTACCATCACTGACAGCTCGGACACTCCTACTACTGGACACATTTGGGGGTGGGGACGCCACTCTGCAGAAGTTTTAGTACATTAAGTACCGAATCAGGACTGTAGTACCTTCATCTGTGTCATCCCAGGACAGTAACTGAGAAAAGTCTTCACTACCCTCCTTTCCATCATGCCTTTTCCATTCCTCGCTGACAAGATTTGGACCCGTATGAAGGGGCTCCTGCAGCAATTCCAAAGCTCACGCTTCAAGTCCTCATCCTCTTTGGTGGTCCAACAGAGCCAGAGTTTCCCAGCACTAAGTCGGCTATTTACATAGAGACCTGCTTAGTTTGGGCTTTGTTGTTTATTTCTCCTGGGCAATTTAATTTGATGCTCCACTTACTTTGGCTTACAGCTAGAACTGTTTTAAAGTCACCTCCACTGAATGAAGAGTATCGAATGTGTTTTATACCACGACACTCATACGTGAACGTGTTAGAAATCAATATTTATTCTGACAATCTTTCTCTACTGATCTTTAGAAAAAGGGAAGGAGACACTGATGGATGACTTACTCTGTATGGGATTCTGCTGGCGGTTCTTCCACAGGCACATGGCAATGAAAGCCATGAGGATGAGCACCATTACACCCAGAACGCAGCCGACGATCAGATACAGCATGTCACTGCTTCTGGCGGGACTGCTTGCGGGCCCAGCATTTCCTCCACTCCCCGAAGAATTTGGAGGGGTGCTCAGGTCTTTGACAGGGTACTCAGAAGCTCCAGGAACCCGTTTCACTAGTTGAAATATACAGGAAAACATGATGTCAGAGTGAAGACAGACTCCATGAAATGGTTTACTCTCCGAAGGAGGTCTGGTTAGGAATCCAAGCCAGTCTGTTTACGCTTGGTACTGAGATGATCTGACCACCAGTGAGTCACAAAGAGGACTCAAAAGTTTAAAAATCTAATGTCAAGGTTTTAGGTCACAAATTCTAAAGAAATTATAAGATCAGAGACACAGATGCACTTGGTCTAACCCAAGCTGCTATATGATTACCTGCTCAATTGTACTTGCAGAAGACTCCCAAAGAGTTGACATAAAACTATTACAACTTACAGATGGGACAAAAACTCCTTTCGATCTGATATACTTTGAGCTGAATGAGACTCACGATTAGATATTTTATGCCTCTCGATTGTGAATAATATTAGAAGACATGACTCTGGACTACTAGAACAATTCTATACAGTTCCGAAAACCTCACACATAATATTAAACTTCCCAAACCCAAAAATGCTGGAGTCCACATAGACGCAGTGCTCTTCCCTAATTCACTGGTCCTCTGGATAATGGCGACCACAAAAGCTAATAACAAGTGGGACACAAACCCCATTTTCTCTGTCCCCAAATAACATGCCGTTGATGCTTTAACTGTCATAGAAAAGCAGTAGAGCATAGTGGTTGATGGCCGGATCTCTAGAACCGGACTGCCCAGGTTCTTAACCTGTTCCATCACTTATCCTTAGCTGTAAGACTTTGACCTCCATGAACCAGTTTCTGCAGGTGGAAAATAGAGATAATAATAACAGCCCCATCATAGGTTGTCATGAAGAGTAAAGCTCTCAGCATGGAGCCTGGCACGCGGCAGTGTTCAATCCATTTTGTCATTATTATTAGTTACTATAGTATACTTCCTGTTATCCTAATAACTTACAGGAGCAGAGTGTAAAAAAAATCTACTTTAAAAAAATCTACTTCAACAAACATTCTATTGGGGTTCTCTTTTCTAGCAACTTCAACTATGCAGAACAGGGCTGGAAATCAGTCAACGAGAGGCTGCCTTTCCAAGGAAAGAGCTCTCCATCACTGAAAGCTGGAAGAATACCTGGCAGAGAGTCTCTGTAGGAAATTTCTACTTTGGGTGGTATGTTGGATTATACAATTCTAAGGTCCCTGACAATTCCAAAGACAACAAACAAGTGTCTGAGACAAAAATGGCTGTTACAGATCGCACATGAAATACCATGATTACTCAGGGAAGTCCGTCAGGTTTATTCACTCTTTATTTACTCTTAATGTATTCAAAATTCCACCAAGCTTGAGGACCAGTTGCCAACCTCTCCCTGATGTCAGAAACTTTTGCAGTGGATGGTGAGTGACACGGTCCCATTAACATGAATAAGAAGAGACAGCAGGAGCATGACATGAGCAATGTGAGGTGAAAACCATAAAGAGAAAGCAGAGAACGAAAGGAAAGTCGTGACAGTCTATGATCTTTAAGGGTGGGGGAAAGAGGCTGGCCTCCAATATGTACTGAATTACTAAAGATAAGACAATTGTTGTTCACAGCAAGAACTCTGAGTCATTTCTTTAAAAGGAGAAATCATGCATCAGATGTTCTACTTAAACAGGCTGGGACTGTGTAACACATTAGAAACTCATTCAGTATGAACAGCTAACATTTTAAAGTTTTTTGTTTTTCACTGATCTGAAAGTCTGTAGGTAGAACCTTTGATTCCCCAGCAAAGTCAATTAATAACACTTGGGGCTTCCCTGGTGGCGCAGTGGTTGAGAGTCCGCCTGCCGATGCAGGGGACACGGGTTCGTGCCCCGGTCCGGGAGGATCCCACATGCCACGGAGCTGCTGGGCCCATGAGCCATGGCCGCTGAGCCTGCGCGTCCGGAGCCTGTGCTCCGCAACGGGAGAGGCCACAACAGTGAGAGGCCCGCGTACCGCAAAAAACAAACAAACAAACAAACAAAAAAAATTAATAACACTTAAAAACAGCACAGTTAGCACATTATTGTCTGTGTTTTATGTTCCGCCTGGCTAGACTCTTAAATGTCTTGGGAACAGAGATGAGAAATTTCATTTTTATGTAATTTTGCTCCAGGTTTCACAGCACTCTGGAGGCAAGTAAGAAATGCTCATGAACGTATCACAGTGTTCAGTACAAAAAGGTACTCAAATATATGCTAAACAAGTGAAATTCAAGGTAAGTCTACAGGTCTGTGTGTATATATGTTTAAATGTGAATTTAATATGTGGGATTTGCAGCAGGAAGACACATGATTCAGAATTAAACAAGGAAACCGAGTCTTAGCTTTATAATTCAATCTTTCTGAGCCTGTTTCTACTTTGGCTATTTCTATTATCCAAGTGTGGTATCTTCTGTTTTCAACGATGGTAATATTTTACAGCTAATCTATGTCTGCAGGCAGAGCTGAGAATTTCACTTTAGAATTATCGACTAATTCTGAACTTTACTAGGCTTCATTGAACGAGTAGGTAGTGTTATACGTATCTGTCATTCAAGAAACCACTTTAAACGTACGTAGTGCTTTTCCTTAAACACCCTTATACTTTTTTTTTAAGGATTCTAATTCTCACAGCAGTCTCAGATAATTAGTCAGCAAATATTTCTGTTCCTTCATGGAGGAAAAAAAAAGAAATGACTTACTCAGAGTCACACAGAAGTTAATGAATACAATGAACGCTTATGTAAACTATTTTTTTTTTTTTGCAGTACGCGGGTCTCTCACTGTTGTGGCCTCTCCCGTTGCGGAGCAACAGGCTCCAGACGCGCAGGCTCAGCGGCCACGGCTCACGGGCCCAGCCGCTCCGTGGCATGTGGGATCTTCCCGGACCAGGGCACGAACCCGTGTCCCCTGCATCGGCAGGCGGACTCTCAACCACTGCGCCACCAGGGAAGCCTTTATGTAAACTATTCTTAAGGCAAGTTCTCTAGCCGACAGAAGGCTAGACTGTTGGGATAGTCTAAATGGACACACCTAAAAAATGGTCCAAAGTTTCTTTAGTAAATATATCGACAGTCAGGAGGAATAATCCAGAGTTCAGAACTCTAGTTCTGTCCAGGGAGAAAAGCACTAATTCTGACCCCTCCCCTACCTTTCGTCTCACAGATCATCACGTTACTAAACTCGCTCTCTCCTCCTTCATTGAAGCATTGCATTTTAATATCATAGGAGGTTTCTGGCTGCAGGTGGCCTATCATGTGCCACTGCTTTGAACCTAGAAAGGAAAAATAAAAGATGAGCTTTACAACCCACAACCTAAGCAACAGTGTCAATAAAATCACTTCGTAATTTTGAAATGAGGTTGGAGCAGCGGCCACCAGCATATAGTCAGTTTGTGCGATAAAAGTGTACTTCATATAAATATTTTAGCAATGCACAACAGATAGATAGCATTTCTATTACATGGCATGAAAAAATGGTAAAGAGAAGAGAGAAACTGAATTAAAGCTCTACCTGTGTGTGGGCAGACTTTGATTCATTACAAGTAATTAGTAGTAAGTCCTTCATAAAATACATGTTAATTTTATGCATAAGTAAAACAAAACAAAAAACCACCTCAAGTCCTTTGATCCCCTACTTCAGCCCAGCAAGTCAATCACTCTGTCCACCTAACCAGAAAGCAACGCCACGTATGAGGTCAGAAAACAGTGCCTTACCCAGAACAAGTGACCACTTACAAGACAGGCCTCAATGAAACTCTCAATTCCACTGTAATAGACACAACATGATCCAACATATAAATGAATGCCTGAATTCGAGAACAGTTAGAAAGCAACGTCTACTATGGGAAACTCTTGGCTACCGCTCCCACCATTTCTTTTCTTTTGCACCAGGGTCTCCAAACCACACAAGCATCTCTAACAGAATGATTCTGTTATCCACAGTGCGCAGCCAGCATTTCATTTAGAAACACTTCTAAACTGAACACTCCAGTATAAATGACTCTCCGTTTTTACTTCTGTGGACCTGTGACAAACTTTAATAAACAGGGACACTTCTGCCAGATTCAATGAACTCTTCAAGCACTTTTAATCCTTCTTAGAAAACACCTCTTCAACCTGTTT
This sequence comes from Aethalodelphis obliquidens, assembly GCF_003676395.1. Taxonomy (NCBI): domain Eukaryota; kingdom Metazoa; phylum Chordata; class Mammalia; order Artiodactyla; family Delphinidae; genus Aethalodelphis; species Aethalodelphis obliquidens. The sequence goes on along the minus strand of NW_020838026.1, from coordinate 7,621,496 downwards.
CCACTGTTTCTTAGAAACTCAACTATACCACCAACTGATTTAAGAGTCGATTAAAGGGGAAGAAAAACAAAACCAAACCAATCCACGCACACAAGTCATATCTACTTGGCTGACAGGACCAATAGCTCTGGGATCCTTTCTAAGTCAACACAGACAAAAACACCTTGACCCGGAAGCACCCTGACGCCTTTCCAGGACACCAACACAAAGCCCCTCGTTCATATTTTATAAGCCCCATATTTTAGAAGGAAGAGAATCTGCTTGTTTTAGGATCAAGGGACTATGAAAAGCTCAAGAAGTGAGGAATTCTGAATTCTATGCCCCACTTATAAGTGTAAAGAGGACCCTAAAAGAAACTTGACTCAAAATCTACTTGAGATAGGAACAGATCTACTTTTAAATTCCAAAAACTTTTCTAAAAGACTTCAACTTTTTTCCGTATCTTTAGGTCTTTCCCAGCCTTCCACTCACCTATCACCATTCGCTTGAATAATTATTACACTAGATTTGAAGTTTTCCTTTCATAGCACTAGTAAAAAAATGGAATTAAACTAAACTTCTGATACGTTTCTAATAAGAGAGAATAAAGTAATACATATTTTGTTAGATTAACATCCCGTGTTATGGTAATTATTCCAATTACAGGAAATATGAGCAAAGAGAAAGTTTTACGGCTCACTGATGAATAAGACACTTAAGTGCATTATTAGGTTTAAAATAAAAAAATAAAATAAAATAAGATAAAAATAAAATAAAATCAACCAACCAGCATATCCTTTGCTTAGCAAGCAGATTTTTCTCCAAGAATATTTTAGAAAGGGTAAAAAACCAAAGCACAGGCTTAAAGATCAGGATGACTGATAGTTTGATTTACCTGGAACTCAACTTAATTTACAAGATTAAAATATTCATCACGAAAACATGGTATGTTGGAAACGTTGAGTTTATCTAAACGTGGAACCTAATTCAGAAGATAGGCTAACTTAATATAATTGCTCTTCTCTTACTGTATTATTTAACAATGTAATTGTGTTTCAAAGCTTAAACAATTTTGAGTCAATATACATAAGTAATCTAAAACTTTAAAGAAAACTTTAGGTACAAAGGATAAATACTTCTGCTTCTCGCTTTGGGAAAACAAGCCAATAGTTTCCAACTGCTACAAAAAGAATTTCAAGTGCATAAACTTGAAAATAAGGAAGGAGCGAATTACACAGCACAGTGAAGCCCACTTAAACATCTAACTGCTCCATCTATTACGGTCATAAACAAGTTCTCTGTGAACCACAAGGCAAAGCTCACACGTACAGATGCTTGTAGCGAAAACAAGGTCTTCTTTAGAGCAATTTCCCAGTTCCACACTCAACAGTCACATCACTCAAGTCTGCAAAAGTTCAAAGATTTAACTAGAGAATATAGTTTAGAAACTCTTTATCAGCGGATTGTTTCTAGAGTAAAACCCAGAAGGGTGGGGAAGAGAGTGATACAGATGGAGACAGAGGGATGTTCATTTTACTGACATTTGCCTTGTTTCCAACGATTTTCTAACAAAAGTGTAGCCTCTCTCAAAAGATTTTAAAAATAAAAATCTGAGAGCCCCACTCGCCTAACCCAGATAAACTAAAATGAAGACCGAGCCAGGACTAAAGTGTAGATCAGTCACTAACAATTCTTTCCATTTCGTTTTTTAAACAGCTTTTTTATGAAGTAAAATACGCATATGGAAAAGTACCCATCACTGTACAGCTGAATGTTCACGAGCAGAACACAGCCATGGGACCAGCACCAGGTGAAGAGAGAGAGGGGTCCTGGCTCCCCCATCCCCATCATGCTTCCTCCTCCACTGCTCCCTCAAGGCAGCTACCATCTCAACTTCACAGAATCCTTTTGCCACTAACAATGATCTTTCCACATTTCCCCAATTCTTAACGTCTAAAGCAGATTTGGGGGACTCGTTTCTTTCCTACTTTTCCAGATTAAGAAGAGAAACAATCACTCTTTCATTCAAAAACTATGCTGGGTAGTAAAACTTAGACAATAAATTTTTCATCATATTACAAAAGTAATTCCATTGGATAAACAGTAAAAGGAATGCTGCGATATTTCAAGAAATGTGACGGTGCATATTAAAAGTAATTTATTATAAGACTACTTGTAACAAAAAACTATGTGGCAGTATTTGACGTCAAGAATTCAGAGGAAAGAAACCTTGGCCTGGGACGATTTTCTGACACAATCCATTAGGAGATTAATATTTCAAAAAAGAAGAATCTTGGAGTGAAAAAAAGACCTTGGAAGAAGCCTTCCTCCCAAACTAAGAATCCCTTCCAAGATATCACTGAGAAACAGGCACCCAGCTTCTACTGAACACCTCCTGGATTAGGGAGCTTATTATTTTGTGAGAGATCCATGTTAAAAATGCAGTATTGGAGGGTTCTTCTTCAAAAAATTCCCTTGTAGCCCCCCTCTCCCACCCCAACAGATTGAGTTCCTCTTAAACATCCTAGTCCTTAAATACTTGGAGACAGCTGTCCTGTTGCTGGTTCATCGTCTTTTTTCCAGTCTGATCATTCCCAGACACTCCACTGTTCTTTCTGGACTCCAAGCATTCATTCATTCCTTCATTCAATAAACACCAAACATCTCATCGCTGTAGGACTTGGGACACAGCTGTGGGAAAGAAGGCCCTTTGCCCACAGGGAGGTTAACATTTAGTGGGGGAGACACACTTTAAGCAAATAATTCCGTACACACACACATACACACAACTAAACTAGGATAAACTGTATGAAGTAAACACAAAGCGCATGGTTAGAAATCACAAGGGCATCTCCTGTCAACGGGAGGGGGTTCTCTGAGCAAGGAACATTCAAGCACACAACAGACAGAAGTGGAGGTCCTAGATGAAGCCTTGGGGGAGGTAGCTGGAACTGCCGTGTGTCAAGGTCCCGAGGCAGGAAAGATCTTGGTGCACACGAGGAGACAGAAAGAAGGCCCATGCGTGATGGAAGACACGGTGAGAAAGGGAGAGTGTGTGACACATAGTGGAGGTGAGGCAGGCGCCAGCCAGACCGTGTGCGGCCCTCAGACCACAGGCAAAGTTCCAGATTATATTTTCTTTTTCTTTCTTTCTTTTTTTAAAATTAATTAATTAATTATTTTTATTTTTGGTTGTGCAGTGCAGCTTGTGGATTCCCCAACCAGGGGTTGAACCTGGGCCCTTGGCAGTGCAAGTGCGGAGTCCTAACCACTGGACCACCAGGGAAGTCCCTGGATTATATTTTAAATGTAGTCAAAAGGCAGTTTCAACAGGCTTTGTGCTCTCAGCTGTTTTCTTCTCTACATATATTCAACTTCTCAGCATCTCTAAAAATGGGTAACACGCTCAAGATGTGATCTTTCTAGGACAGACTTCAATGGAACTGTTGCCTGAGACATTCTTTTTTTAATATAGCTAGAAGTTGTAATTGATTTTTATATTCAGGCCACTATTCATTTAAACAAAACAGAAAAATTTTTTTCAGACGAACTACTGACAAATCATATCTCCCCCCACTCTTTTGTAACTGACTGTTTCTTTAAGCAAATGTAAGACGGTATATATACAGTTGACCCTTGAACAACGTGGGTCCACTTTTACACAGATACTCCATAGTAAATGCTACACTACTACACAGCCTGTGGTGGGTCGAACCTGCAGATGTGGAGGAACCCTGGATATGGAGGGCCGACTGTAAGTTATACGAGGATTAACGCCCCCATTCTTCAAGGGTCCACTGCACTAAATTGGAAAAATTATCTTTCTTTGGGAAAAATTCAAAGTAATAGTACCTATACCATTTCATTTTTTTACTCTATCTTAACCTGGGATAATGTTTTTCATAATATTTATAAACCCTCTCCCTCCAAAGCTCCTTTATTAGGACTCCCACTTGTCCTTGTAACTTACCTTCTACAATATCCCTCTTGTAATCACTGTCATTGTCACTATCTGTTGGCCGGTAATAGATATAAAATCCTTGAATGGGAGTGTTATTGTTACTTGATGGAATGTACTAGAAAAGAGAAGCAAAGACTTGTCAAAGACAAAAATAAACGTAACTTCCACATCCATTAAGATTTATTTATCTGTGTGGCAATATTTTTTTAGCTTCATTTTGCAAACATCCTTGATGGCCATTTTAAATTTAATTTAAAGGTATTCAGAGGTATTAAGAGCATTTTAGCTTACTGCAGGGCTAAAGAAAAATAAAGCAATATATCTCACGAGGTTCAAAGACATAAAAGTACATTGGGTTCAAAAGGAATAAAACATGAAATGGCGATTAAGTTAACACTTGGATGAGAGCTGAGGAGACAATCATTTTATTTTTAAACCTGCCCCTCTTATAACATGTGCTCTTACACAAATATCTGTGCCCTTCAATTTCCCCTTACTTGAAAGTTCAAAAATTTGCCGTTCATAGTATTGTGTCACAAGATATTAAATTAACATGGCCAAATCAGAAACTCTTCTCATTAGAGAAGATGTTTTACTTACCGTCCACTTGAGCATGATCTGAGTATCACTGACAGCTTCTGTGTATGCGATGTGAGGTCCAGTTATTGGACGGTTAGAAAAACGATTGGGGAACCCAGCCACCTGATAAGGACGAGAGGCCGAACTCCGAAAACTCTCACCATAATGGTTGACAGCAATGACCCTAAATTTGTATGTTGAACCTTTTGTGGGGGGGGAAGAAAACCATAATTTTTTAAAAGCTATAATAAGACATCTGAAAGGACAATATTCAAAATGCGACAATTGTGCTTAAGTATCTCTCTACAATGACAACAACATCCTCGAAAGCCTAGATGGTGAATAGATTTCAACACAGTTGCCAACTCCTATTCACTGGTATTGCATGTGTTCACTGAGCGTGTTCAAGATTACAAGACCTTATTGGGAGTCACTGGGAGAGACGGATGATGTCCGTCATGGAACGGGGCAGGGAGAAAATGGGAAAGAGCACGTTACTCTTTCAACATCCTGTTCTAAAGTCATACCCATCAAATACAGGACTAGCTGGTGTATCTGTGCTCAAAACTAGGTTCTTTTCCCTTTGAAAGAAACAACTGAAGCGAAGTTTAATACGGTGAATACGTTTGTGAAGAGGCACTGTGTGGGTGATAGCAGATGTCACTCTGCTCCCGCTAATAATAGGATAAGGGGAGCAGATTTAAGCTACAACAGAAGGTATCTGTTTGGATTAGATATTAAGAACTTAAAAAAACCTCTAAGGATTGTGAGTTTCTGAAAATCTGAATCTAAAGAATAAATTAGACTCCTAAAGCAAGTTGCCTAAAAGCTCAAAAATAACCCCTGGGCATCTGAAGACAGTCTTTTCTGTCTGTAAAATGTTCCTTAGCTTTGCCCATATTTAAAACTGCCATCTTCTCCCAACTGTACCTACATGTTCCTGGGCTCCTCATGTTGCCTGTTTAGACAAACACAGGTATTTGCTACTAAAGTACATTTAAAAGTCCATCAACAAAAATGGTCATGAAACCCAAACAAATAAAAGTAAAGAAAGTTGACTTGTGATTACTGCTTTTCTCTTTTACAGTTTAATTTCTTTCATACACTGGGGAGGCTGGGGGAATCCCCTGCTGCTGAAACAAAACTTACAGAACAAAGAGGTGTTAGTGTTGTCTCGTCTTCATTGCTTCAAATAAAGCAATGGGTCTAACCATGCTCAGATGCATCATCAGATCGATTTTAGTGAAATAAGCAATTTTTCTCTTAAAATATTCATTCACAGCAAAACAGACACACACACACACACACACACACACACACACACACACAAAGATGTCACCACAACACTGTTTCTATTTATCCGCAGTTAGAAATAATCTAAAGCCCAGAAATGATGAATGGTTAAGAAAATCATGGTGTACTTACTTGGTAGATACAGTTATTAAAAATTGAGTTTCTGAAGAATTGTTAATGATATTGGAAAATGCATATGATATAATATAGAGGAAAGGGGTCACAAGATAATATTTATGGCACGATCCTGGTTTGTATTAGAAAGGAAAAAAGACTAGAAAGAAATACAAGAAAATATAAACAATGGTTATCTCTGGATGGGTGGGTTTCAGGTGACTATTCTCTTTTTATATTTTATTTTCAAATTTTTATACAATAAGCTCATACTACTTTAACAATTAGAAGAATATGAGATTATTAAGAATTTGCATCTAAAGTCAGCACTGATAGTTTAAAAGAAAATGTTTGCATATCACTACCTGGCTCTAAACTACGCACTTCCACAGAGAGTTTGGAAGGAGGAATGTCTTCAGCTGCCACCAGCCAATCGCTAGTCCGCATCCGTTTATATTCGACCTTGAAGGCAGTGATTGGAGACCCCCCATTTGCCCGAGGAATCCAAGTGACATAGACGGACGTCTCTGATGCAGTGGAGATAGTGGGCCGATCAGGTGCCTCTGGGACTGGAAATGGAAACATTCATTTCAATAACCCGCGGCAGCAGAGACAAGAATGACTCAAATGGACTGCAAGGGATAAATCCCAAACATCATTGTCTTAACGGCTCTTCAGCAAACTTCTTTCCAGAGTTAACAGTATTATGACTACCCTCCAGTCCTCTGTTAAAAGCTAATGGGCAATGAAATCTCCAAGTACAGCACAGAAGGAAGGAAGAGTGAAATAATTTATTAATTTTTTTTTTTTTTTTGCGGCACGTGGGCCTCTCCCACTGCACCACCAGGGAAGCCCCAAAATTCATAAATTTGATAATTAGCTCTGAAACACTGAAAGTTAATGAGTATGATCATTATGACCATGCTATGATTCCTGGCTAAAACAGTGAAGACGTCATTATTACCTGGTGCTTCAAGTCTGACTGTGGTTAAAATTTACAGTAAATTTTCAAAATGATGTGTTACTTAAATGTTTTTCTTTACCCATTCAAGCTACAGACAACATATTCAGCAAACGGTCCACAGATTATATTATTATATTAGCTATTACTATGGTAGCCTATCCATAATCAGTAATGTAGCCATTACTTTTGTAGGAATGCTACTCCAACAAACAGACTGCAAGCAGTAAATAGGGATAAAGCTTAACCAATAATATCAATACTAATAAAAATGGGAGGAGAGAAAGCAGGAAGGCAGGATGCACAGTTAAGTAAACAGACAAGTGCTATCAGGAAACTGGTAATCCACGTGATCACGCACATGACCTTGTAGAAAAAGTGGGTCAGAGAGCTAATGTCTGGCGGTTTTCGGTTAGCACTGCCGAGGGGAGGGTATGTCCTAGTCCCCAAATGGGAAGGTTTCAATTCTGTGGCAGGTGGAAACCTCAGCAGTGAGTTCATCAGTCATTTAAACCGTGTACCTAACACTTCTTGCTGACCAAGCAATCTTGTGGTTATAAGGGGCTTCCCATTTGGTTCCCAAAGGAAAGGATGCAGATAGAAACAATCTGGTCTGTATGACAGTGACATTAAACTGCCCATTTCAGTTTACATTAATCACCTGTGAATTTTGTAAGCGTGAGCTGGTTCTCAAGAGACCAACTCTCCTTTGGCATGCTAACAATCAAGTTTCTAGAGCTAAAACAAGGAGGACCAACTCTGGGCCGTGGTTACATCACTCTGGTGAATTACTCCGGGAGCCCGGTCTCTGTCCAGCCTCGGCCTGGCCTCGAGCAACAACCCTCTGTCTCAACACCTCTTCAATCTGACTACCAATACACAAGCACAAAATAATGTTGCATATGGTACCTGCATGGAGAAAACTGTGGCATTTTAAAAATAAACTGCTTAATGGATAAAAAGAGGAAGATATTCAAAGCAGGCAACTTGGCATGATACTTACTGTATTCCTTTCAAGTTAGAAAGCAATGGAAACAGAATGAATAGAAGTGTTAGTGAATCTCTTTTTTTTTTTAATACCAGATAACCAAACAACTTCCTACGTTGATTCACGTGAGGTTAAAACTCATCAAAGAATACCACAGACCAAATAGAAAAAGAAAGTTATTAGGGGAAGATCTCTACGGAGGAGAATATCATCAATACCTAAAAGAAATAGTGTGTGACTGTTAGGAGACAGAAGAAAGAATACTGCTCTTGGCGTTCAAATATCTGACTGTGAACAGCAGTTCCACCACTTTCTGGATGGTGCGTGACGGTGATCTTTCTGGATGACCTTAGGCAAGCTGCATAACCTCCTTGAGAGTCTCAGTGTCCTCATTTGTAAAATAGCTATGCTACCTTCCTCACAGGGAGGTTGTGAAGATTAAATAAATCACTTCTTTATGGTTATCTCTGCTTGGATAACTCCAAACTCATGATTTCCAGAACAGAATCCACCATCTTCACCTAAAGATTCTTATTACCTATCTTCGTAAATGGTCCACGTTGCCCAAGCCCAAGGCACCATATTTCTTCCTCTCATTCAGTGTAGATTCAACTCCCTTTATCTCTCACCCGTGTCCTCCTTCTCCACTCACACTCCACTATCTTTATTTCTAAGCCTCACCTGTTGCCACTCCTCCTGTCCCGTCTCTAAAATCCTTCAGGCTTCTTTATAGCTTCTGGGGAAAGACTAAATTTTTAAGTACATCATATACGGCACCCACCCACCTCCCCACTGTAGCATCACTTCACACAGCAACCAGTCACGCTCAATAAAATCTCTGAATCTCTAAATGAAATAGAACATGTCATTCATCTGTGTCTGCACAAGGAGGGGTCTCTGCCTAGAACTCCTTCTCCTATTTCTTCATCCAGCGGTAACATTCTTATCTTTGAGGCTTAGTTCAGGACGCCTCTCGTCACCACTGGGCCTCCTTCCTAGCAAGTGAGTGATTTAGATATTTCTCTTTTGACCTCACAACAACAAGGGTGGAATCAAAATCACTGTTGTGGATTAATTTGTCTGTCTTCCCTACTATATTGGTATTGGTTTAATTGTCTGTAACATCCACTATACTGTAAACTTCTCCAAGGGCAAGACTTATTTTATTTCTGCTGCTCCAGCATTTAGTACAATGTGTTAAGTCATAAGGTTTTTGTTCTTCCGATGTCAGTTTTATACCTATGAAGTTGACACTCCTATATCTGCTTAAGGAAGCGGAAAGGTTCCTCAGAAGTAAAAGGACTCAAGAAAAAGCAGCTCATGATATTGAAGATGCAGAGGTGCTCCAGAGGGGTGTTCAAATGTTGTGGCTTGCTTTTGTCTGAAACCAATGCATGGAAGACTATAAAAATAGGGAAGAGAAGCTTGAAAATTCTTAGAGCTCAGCAATAAAATGTTAAGCCTTCCCTAGATCACGAAAAGCACATTATGTTGTAACAGTAGAATTCATGTGTGATTAAGTACTAAAAAGAAGTCTTTTGAAAATTCTACTGCTATGGCATCTAAAAACCGTAAGATATAACAATAATGCTGAGTATGCCATGTAGTCCATTCAATTAAAAAAACTAAATCTTACTCTAGGTACCATCATACATTTTGACAAATCATTTTTTTTTAAAAAGTCAGATGTTCAGAGTTCAAATGTAAATTTGGTTTCCTTGCCAAGAGGAGACAGAAAACTTCCTTTTGTGAGTTATAAAAACTTAGTACCATAACATTTTGAATTTGAGTTTAAATACAAACCATTGTACTGGGTTACCAAGATCTGAATATAGGACATTTAAAAAATGGTTGAAATAGAACTTAAAAGAGCTGTATGGTAGTATATAATCTGAATAGTAAACGAACACCCTGTGCCACTCCACCCCCAAATAATCTGAAACAGGTCAGTTACATCTGAAAACAAGCAAAATGAATAAATGAAGGGTCTTCTCTTTACCTCCACTGTGCCTGGAAGGATCTGTGAGTATCACTCCAAAGTTGTCTGCAGCCTCTGAAACAACAGGGCGCTTAGGGATGCCGACAGGTGGAGAGGAGACCTGAGTGTTTTTGGATGATGTTGTTTTCTCTAGAAAGATATAATAATAATACAATATAATATAAGCATCTATGTATAAGTAAGAAAAGATACTATGAAACTCACCTGGCATATAGATATAAATATATAAACTTATCGTTACAGTGTCTAAAATTAAAACCTACATTGTAATTACTTAGCTAATATGAGGAATTAACTTTAAAAATTACTTTGGCTTTTTGTAGTACCTATGACTAAAATGTGTCTTTCTTCACCAGGCTAGCTTTAATTTACACATAGAGAAAATGACACAAGCGAAAAAGCCAAATGACTAGAGTGAAGGTTTTCAAACTATTCACTCATTTTTCTTTTTACTGTACATATTTCTTACTTCTGACACATAAATTCATTATTTAAGAGCTTCTGTTAAGCTTCTTCATGAGAAAGCTGTCATGTTAAGTTTTAAAATTTCAAGAGGCAAAAAGTGAAATTGGGTGATTGTTTTAAAACTGAAATACCTGCTTACTATTCAGTATTTGTAGGTCAGACTTTATAAACAACTAAGGACTAATTACGGAAGTTAACTCAAAATACATTTCAAATAAGAAATACTCATTATTTTTCAGGCCAGACTCACTAATTAGATGAAAGGGTCTTTTTCTTTTTCTTTTTTTTCGTTTTAATTAATTAATTAATTTTTTTTTGGCTCCACTGGGTCTTTGTTGCTGGGCGCGGGCTTTCTCTAGTTGCGGCGAGCGGGGGCTACTCTTTGTTGCGGTGTGTAGTGGCTTCTCTTGTTGTGCAGCACAGGCTCTAGGTGCGCGGGCTTCAGTAGTTGTGGCACACGAGCTCAGCAGTTGTGGCACACAGGCTTAGTTGCTCCGCGGCATGTGGGATCTTCCCGGACCAGGGCTTGAACCTGTGTCTCCTGCATTGGCAGGTGGATTCTTAACCACTGCACCAGCAGGGAAGTCCAAAAGGATCTTTTTCAAAAGCCAATAGACAATTTCTTCTCAATCATCAGAACTCCTTTTTAATACTGTGCCACCCTAAGAATACTCCTCTCTCCAGTTCCCATCTCTGCTCACTGAAGTCTTTTTGTTCATTTATGGCCAACCTGCAATGGCATCTTTTCAATCAAGCTACCCTCACAAGCTACCCCACAGAAAGACTATCCTCTGGCACCTTCTCTGTAAGTCTTTCCCAGTCCTTGTCAGATCTGGTTTCTCTCCCTATTCCCTTGCCCTCCTCCAGTCTATCCTTACCCTACAGCCAGTATGTCCCATTGAAACACACAACAGATTGTGTCACAACTCTGCTCAAAACCCTCCAAAGCTTCTGGCTCACTCAGGTTCAAAGTCAGTGTCCTTGCAGGGTGGACAACGTACTTAGTGCTTTGGCCACTCTGTCAATTCCCTGAGCGTTCTCCCCTCCCCACGTACTTTACTCCCATCACTACGGCCCCTCAGTGTTCCTAGGGCACACCAAGTACACCCACCCCAGGGCCTTTGCACATGCTATCCTCTCTACTGGGATGTTCTTGCCCTAGATACCCACATGGTTTTCACGCACCTCCTTTAAGTTCTGCTCTGCTCTCAACTACTCATTGAGGAGTTCTCTGGCCACCTGCTCAAATTGTGACAACTGCTATCTCATACACTTCCTATACTATACCCATCCCTTAATTTATTTCTCTTGTTAACACTCACCACCTACTAATGTTCTTATCACGTATCTCTCCCAACTAGAATGGAAGCTCCATGAGGGCAAAGGAGTATTGTCTATTTTGTTTATTGCCTGGCACAGAGAAGCCATTCAGTAAACATTAGCTGAACTGAAATTTTGCCTTGAGTTGGTATTTATGCATATATGTTACCTTTCTTAACAAAGCAGAAGCTCCATTAGGATGGATCTTGTCTTGATCATCTTCATTTTCCCTGCATCACCTACCCTACTGTCTTACCTATAACAAGCCCTCAAAAATATCTGTGAAATACTGGATGGAATAGAAGAATACAACCATCCAAACGTGGCTTCGAAAGTTACTATAAAAGGTTTATTTAGTAGCTCTATAAACAAGAATCTCTACTACCCCAAAAGACACTTATTATTAAAGTGACATCAAGACAGCCAACTCCTTCCACTTAAGGAAGATTATATTCACCTTTGCTGGTTCGGAAGGTGAGCATGGCAGGCTGTCCTTCACCTGCTGCACTCCTTGCCACCATCAAAACTTCGTAGAGACTCGACGGCTCCAGTTCCGTTAAATGGAGCTCATTTTCACTTCCTGGGACTCGAACTGTGTGCCATCTTCCCACCACGCCAACACCACCTTCCAGCTGCTCAAGGGAAAATAAGGCATTTTTTTAAAAAAACGAGATACAGGGCAGAAGAATCTTCCATTCCAACTGGATAAAAACTAGAAATCATTCAATTCCAGATGAATTTTGGGAAGTAATACACTATCAAAAGTGAAAGAGATGTAACACCTCTCCACATTAAGAAATAGAAGGAGCCCTATAGCAAGAACTTAGGGATTCTCACTGTGAAAAGATTCCTGCTCCATTAGCTGCCACTAACTTACGGCCTCAAGCAAGTTATTTGATCACCCAGTTTGTTTCCTTTTCTTATAATGGAAACAATGCTCCTTTCTTACTGGGCTAATGGGAGAATTAAATAAGTATACAATAACATGTATTAATGATAGTATATATTATGCATGATATATGATAAATCAAAATATATATTATGTATGTCTATATGTGTATAAATTATATAATTATTCATTATATATTTCCAACAGTCTTGCTTCATGTCTTGACACTGTTCAATGTGAGCTCGAGGAAACAGAAAGAGATCCAATCCGTTGGGTCTTGATTAATGGAACCAAGAGCCAACATTACATGGGAAGTTTCACGTGGATAAGAATACAAGTGAAACTATCCGCATCTAGAACCATCAGGTTACAAACGGTGAATAAACTCTCAAATATCACCATGTTAATTTTTCCAGATATTAAAAATATTACTATAAGGGGAGGGATGGAGTGGGAGGCTGGGGTTAGCAGATGTAAGCTTTTATATACAGGATGGATAAACAACAAGGTCCTACTGCATAGCACAGGGAACTATATCCAATATCCTGTGATAAGCCATAATGGAAAAGAATATGAAAAAAAGGATGTATCTATAGGTATAACTGAATCACTTTGCTGTACAGCAGTAATTAACACAACATTGTAAATCAACGATACTTCAATAAAAAAATACCTAAAGAAAAAATATTACTGTTAAATGATGGATACCAAAATGTCTTGAACATAGAAAATTATTTTAAATATGAGTGCATCTCCTCCCATTTCATTTACAGTCTCATTAAACAAAGAGGGGAGATTTTTTTTCATTTTGCTTTAATAGAAGACTGTGGATGAAAAACATCATCTGAAAAATCAACTGAGACAATCAAGGTTCATCATAATAAATGACCAAACAATGTAAGGTTTTAATACAATTAAGAAGAGAACTTGAAATGAAAACATTTGTCAGAGATTATAAGGGACAACTTTGTTCAAACAGTTGTTTCTAATAAGAAACTGCTTTTTTACTAAATAAACTGCATTCTGCCATCTCAGAGAGGGAAGGAATTACTTTCTAAAAATTGGTTTATAGAATTTTATACCCAAGGGATTAAAATATTTGATTAAAAATGTCTAGAAGCTACTGGGTTCTTAGAATCCCAATTTGAGGGGAAATTATTTGTACTTCATTCTTACTGCTTTTATAAGACTGGTAAATCCAACATGATTGCTGGCATTTCTCTCCCAAACTCATCATTCTGGGACACTCCTGTTTCCTGCCACTCCACAAATGTGAAAGATAATAAGCATGTGTTATACACAGGATGTGAAGGTGTGGGAAGGGAAAGATGATAAATGAGAAGACATTACCTTTCGATACTTCACAAAATAGGCATTGATGGGCAGCCCGCCATCCTTCCCCGCCCTCCAGACCAGGTTGTACGTATCTGGTGTGTGCGTCTGTGGGGGGCTCAGAATGATGGGGGCATCGGGGACAGAGGTACCACTAGCATTTTTCTCTGATGATGATTCTGTAGCACTGGAATGTTCCTTCAATGGAAATGAGCTCAATAGTCCAGTTTCTGAACCATCACTTTTGTCATTCTGAGTGGGATCAGAAGGTGTGACTATTTCTGCTTTTGTATTTGTTTCAAAAGGAACTGCAGAGAAAGGGAGAAAGAAAAAGAGGAGATAGAAGAAATTCATTATTTCAGGGTCTCTCATACAGTGATCTAACACACTGTCAGCATGGTTTGAGCCCTAGAAGTTAAAGTAGGTAACATTTCAATTTATGATTCATGGAAACATCTAATCTCCAGTAGCCATCTCTTATGCATGAAGGAGCAAATTAATTGTCTGAAAAATCAGTTCTACGATGCAGGAGTTTAGTAGCTGAAAGGACGCCATTCTTCCTTGCTCGACACCAGCATTCCCTCTTTTACAACAGCAATTTGCTAGTGTAACCTCAGAAGATTTTAAGTTGGAGAACAACTTTAACTCTAGTTGGTAAACGAAACACAATGAGTAATGCATTCCCTTGGGAAAAAAGTAAAATAAATAGTAAAGAAAAGGTCAAGAGTCAGGCTATTACCTACTGGGTAGCTAGTCTCCAAAGATACCTCAATATTCACACCCTTGAGCAGTCCCCTCCCACGCTGAATCCCAGCTGCCCTGTGACTCGTTGTAACCGACGCCAGGCCCAAGAGAGGCTGCGCTCTTCCAGGCTTAAGCTTTAAGAAGGCCTGGCACACCTACTATAGTGCTGCCACATACAGATAGATGCCCAAGCTAGCCGTGGAGAGGGGTGATGGGGGGGAGGGAGAGGGGCAGGGGGGAGAGAGGGAGAGGGAGGGGACGTGGGTGAGCACGTATGGTGAGGAGAGAGCAATTTATGAAAACAAACTTCCAGCACAATAAAACCCGAGGGTTGACAGCCTAGTTCCTCTAAAGCACTATTAATACTGGCAATGAAAAGTCTCCTACTTTTGTGGAGGAAGGGAGCTGAGGAAACAACGGCAGAGTTTCTTTTCCACAATGAAGTCGGATTCCTGGTGAAAGGTGGGAGTGTATTAGGAGAGCTACTGCAGTTTCACAGAGAACCGATCAAAAAACAGGACTAACAGTGGCAGGTCGGTTCTCTGGTTCTCTGTTTGTTTAAAAGAGAGAAAAGGTGTCCCAGAAGCGTCCTCCGTCAAAGAAAACAAGAAGCTAGTGGGAAAATAATAGAGAAGAAAACTAATTAAGGTCACTGACACAGCTTCCAAATACTGCTCCTGGAACAGTCGTGTTTATCTAGTGAGTCAGAATGTGGGCTGGATGTGAAGGGTGTGGTGGAGAGCCTGTTAATGAAGAGATGGACTCTAGCAAGTAGAGGCAATTAGCTGTGGCTTAGGGCAGTGGACAAGGACCTTTTTATCATTAGTGTTTCATGGATCCTCTGGGCAGGTCACCACCGGGAAGTGGTATTTGGCTGTAGGAGCGTTTGAATACCACACGCCTCAGTTTATACAGAGGCGTGAGAAAAAATGTTATGCTACAGCCTGTGTCTACTGCAGAAGTATCAAAATTCCACTTGTGTTCAGGCTGCAATGAGACTTCCATAACTTTTATCAAAAAGGGGATTCAATTAATTTTCTTCTACCATTCCGGATAACAGAATTTGAGCACTCACAGATACTAGATACAATTCATAAGGCCTTCACAGTACTTTCCAAAGGTTTTTCACATACATGATCTCAAGTTATCTTCAAAATAACTCTGTGAAATGGTCAGGAGAGACATCTAGCATTTTTTAAGGTAGAATGTTTTTTGAATTGGAAAACAGATTGATAAAACTCTGGCTTTCTAAGTACTATAACTATGGTAATGTCTATGAATTAATGACTCTGAGTTGAAACCAGTTCAACAGGGAACGGAACCAGATCTGCCAAAGTTGTTCCCACTGTGACCACTCAAACCAGCAACCCCACCCTAAACTATTTAGGACCCCAGGCCAACTCCCATTATAGTTTTGAAAAGTTACAACTCACTCTACAAATATTTGTACATCCAGGACCTCAAAAACCCAAGGTCTCTGGAAAGAAAAAAAGGTGGGGGAGAGAGTCATCTTGCTTACCCCCCCCCCTTCATAACAAATAAAGTAAAGGCTGCCAGCATGCTAGAATTTAATAATAAGCTCAGATTCCCATGGGAAGAAGTGGGTTGTTATGTGCTGTTCTGAGCTTTAATAGACTCAGCTAGACTTCAGTAATTACTATAGAGCACGTAAAAGAAGCAACGAAGGACCACTCAGGTAGGATGTAGCTCATGGGGTTACTATACATAAAAAATGGTATTTATCAAGACATAAAATCCTGGGAGTAGGGGGATCTTAAAGATCTAGAAAGATCGAATCTAAACAAGTTATGTATCTTCTAAGGTCTTCAGATTTCTCATATTTAAAGTGAGGGCCTTCCCTGGTGGCGCAGTGTTTGAGAATCTGTCTGCCAATGCAGGGGACATGGGTTCGAGCCCTGGGAAGGGGAAGATCCCACATGCCACGGAGCAACTAAGCCCGTGAGCCACAACTACTGAGCCTGCGCGTCTGGAGCCTGTGCCCCGCAACAAGAGAGGCTGCGACGGTGAAAGGCCGCGCACCGCAATGAAGAGTGGTCCCCGCTTGCCACAACTAGAGAAAGCCCTCGCACAGAAACGAAGACCCAACACAGCCACATAAATAAATAATAAATAAATAAAATTTAAAAAAATAAATAAATAAAGTGAGGCAGTTAGACAACTAGATACTTACCTAGTTCTATCAGCTATGACTGTGATGTCTATGGCTCCCTTTACCCTTTATTTACATAAAATAATCACTTCAGGGGGGTCCAGTGGTTAAGAATCTGCCCTCCAATGCAGGGGACGCCGCAGGTTCGATCCCTGTTTGGGGAACTAAGATCCCACATGGCGCGGGGCACCTGAGCCCGCGCGCCACACCTGCTGAGCCCGCGCGCCACACCTGCTGAGCCCACGCATTCTGGAGCCTGCACGCCACAAATAGAGAGCAGCCTACGTGCGGCAAAGAAGAGCCCGCATGCCACAACGAAAGATCCCGCAGGCCGCAACTAAGACCCGACACAGCCAAATAAATAAATAAATTTTAAAAAATAAAAAATTTAAAAGAAAATCATTTCAGCCAAATGATACCCAAGCAGTGCCTGCATGACAGCTGTCTTACAGCTAACAACATTGAGCAGAGCCACTCCTATTTTTGCTTAGCAGAACAGATATATAAACACACACATACACATACATATACACATCCATATGCGTGTATAAATTTATGCAACACTTAACTACCTTCTTTATTTAAGGATTATTAAGGTCTACTAGTATCAGTAACTATTTCTTCTTCCCTAAACACTACCAGAAGGGATAATTATAATTTAATAATAATTAGATAGTAATAATTGTAACTTAATACGTAGTATTTATTGAAGGCATTCTACTTCCAGACATCATTCTAAGCACTTTACAGGTACAGACTCCTTGAATCCTCACACCAGCCCTATGAGTAGGGCACCCTCACCAATGCCCCCTGATATAAGATTTGGATGTGGATTAAGTCAAATTTGAATTAATTTGAATAATACTGATATTCTATATACCAGTACTCCAAATTAAGTCATCATCACCCAAAATCAGTAAAATATAAAGAATATTAGGGCTTCCCTGGTGGCACAGTGGTTGAGAGTCCGCCTGCTGATGCAGGGGACACGGGTTCGTGCCCCGGTCCAGGAAGATCCCACATGCCGCAGAACGGCTGGGCCCGTGAGCCATGGCCGCTGGGCCTGCGCATCCGGAGCCTGTGCTCCACAACGGGAGAAGAAACAACAGAGAGCCGCGAGCCTAAAAAAAAAAAAAAAAAAAAAAAAAAAGAATATTATATTATACACCCTATTAGAACAATAACTTTGAATACGGTTGAGGCAAATGTACAGATGGGTGTTGTTTGACAGTACACAGGACTCAACATTCCCAATAAAAGCCAACTCTTTAGACTGGATACTATCCTTACTAAGGGCCCACCTGAAAATATTTGCAACGATATTTTCAGCTTAGAAAACCAAAAGTATTAATGCCCCAAAGTCATACCTTGGGCTTGCTCCCAAATGAAAGTGTCCTATAGAACAACTACAAGCTTAACAAACTCACCAGAAGTGGAGACCAAAGTTCATCTGGTTCGCATAAGGCCAAATACCAAAAAATGCAATTCTACATTTCACTGTTGTTGGTAAATACATATATATTTAGAGGTTGCTAGACTCATTGAAATCTACTTCCAATCACTTTATCCCCTACTGTCAAAGGAAACCATTCACCTGGGAAAAGATACTAATGGCAACTCACCAACAGCGAGGACGGCTTCCGACTGTGTGGTGCCGTGTGCGTTTGCAGCTTCGCAGGTATACTTCCCAGCGTGTTCCCGAGTAACAGCCTGAATATACAGAGAGCTTGAGCCAGCCTGGGACATGATGAAGTACACAGGCTCCAGGTCAGAACCCCCAGGTCTTGATAAGTGTGGTTTCCGGGATTTAGATCTAAGAACTTGAGACAAATGGCTGGTTATCAGTCCATGCCTGTCGTACCAACGAATGGCTGGAACTGGCACCCCGGTGGCATTGCAGGAGAAAGTCACGGAGCCTCCAGAGGCCACCTCTGCACTTGCTGGTGCCGTAATTATAACAGGCTTGAGTCCACTGTCTGTTAAAAAAAAGTAATTCACATAAATTAAGAACATTACAGTATCTACAATGCAAAATAATTTCATCCTATTACGTAAATGTTGTGTCGTGCGCAAGTAGCTGTCTTAGAAACATCTTTTATATGTGTGTTTCTAAACAGTGTTTTACATGCAGAACAGTGTGGTGAACATGTGCATTCACTGAAGTAACAGTGCTTGCAATGTTGTTAGCAAGTAGTAATGATCATAGTCATGATTAGAACAAAGATATCTCCTTCCTTGTTAGTTTGCTTCTCGACTTTCACCAAGTAAAGCAGTCAATCAAAAGTAGAATTTTTCATCGTGTGGGCTCCTAGACATTTCCCACATAGGTTGCCTGTGCTTCAGAAAGAAAGGAATGTATATAAAGGAATCCACAGAGAGTTTTCCAGTTTGCATCCTCAGCGCATCTGACCACTGTAAATCCAGAACACGTGAGGCCAAAACCTCAGACTTTAACATGAAAAAGGTGTAAAGAAGTATAAAACTAAATAATAGTCCTTCAAAAAGACAGTCAATTCCAGGGCGCAAAAATCTGATCCCAAAAATCCTGGGAGAAAAACCTGTTCTGAATTACGGTTGACAAACATATTTCTGACCAAATACACGAACAAATTTTTGTTTCTAAACAAGTGGCACCGACTCTTTCCTTCTGGTCTCAGGTATTTTTTTGGGGGGGGGGGCGGTATTCTTAAGTGATCTCACAATGGAATATCGATTACAAATGACATTTTCTCCAGCACATCTTTCTCCTTTTCCAGTCCTACTTCCTGTGTTTGACGAAGTCTATCAACAATGATCAGATTTCTGAAATTTTACTAATCTAAGAACTATAAAATGCTTTCATGGGTCGTAACCTGCATTTCCCTCAGTACTAATGAGGTTGACTATCTTTTCACATATTTATCTGCCACTCATTTTTCCTCCTCTGTCAAGTGCATTTTGTCCATTTTTCTGTCGGATCCTTTATCCTTTTTGTAATGGTTCTGAATTCTTTGTAAGTACTAGGTACTGCTCTTTTGCTAGTTACATATGTTACTAGTATCTTCTCTCAGTTTATTGCTTTGCTTTTCATTTTTAATGGTATCTTTAAAAAATAAGGATGCTTTAATTTTAATGTAGTCATACCAATCTTTTCTTAAAAATTAGCCTAAAATGCCTTGTTGAAAAGTTTTACCCAGATCATATAGATATTCTTCTATATTTTCTTCAAAAACTTTGCCATTTTGCCTTTCATATATAGGTCTTTAATCCACTGGAAATGTGTCTTTGTGTACAATGTGAGTTAGAGATTTAATTTCTTCTCCATTTTGATAACCAATTATCCTACATCAACTCTTGAAATGGATATCCTCCCCTTGGTGATCTGCAATGCCACCTAAGTCAAATCCTTAGTGCAAATCCTTGTTGGTGGTCTCTGTCTTGTTCCAAGAGTCTTATTTGTCTGTTCCTGCACCAATAATACAACACTGTCTTAATTACTATAGATTTTTGTGTATATTCTAATATCTGGTAAAGCAAGGTCCCCACTTTCTTGTTCTTCTTCTTTTAGAGTGTCTTTTAAATTACTTTTTCTGTCTGTTGCTAATTGTAATGGTTAATTTTCTGTGTCAACTTGACTGGGCTAAGGGATGCCCAGATAACTAGCTGTGTTTGTGAGCGTGTTTCCAGAAGAAATTAGCATCTGAATTGGTAAACCGAGTATAGCAGATGGCCCTCTCAATGTGGGTGGGCACCATGCAATCCGTTGAGGGCCTCAGTAGAACAAAAATGCAGAGGAAGCGCGAATTCTCTCTATGAGCTGAGCCATCTTTCTTCTGCCCTAGGACACTGGACATCAGTGCTCCTGGACCTCTGGCTTTTGGACTTAGGTTGAGACTTATACCATCACTCCTCCTCCCACAGCTCAATTGCATCATTGGCTTCCCTCCTTCTCCAGTATGTAGATGGCAGACTTGTCCTCCATACCTGTGTGAGCCAGTTTCTATAATAAATCTCCTCCTATGTGTATATTATAGATCCTCTTGTGTTTTGTTTCTCTAGAGACACCTGGCTAATACACTCGTACATAGAAAGGCAACATTCTTGTTTATTGGTCTTTATCCAGCCACCTTGCTAAAAGCTTTTATTATTTCTAACAATTTGCCAACAAACTATTGAGGATTCTCTATATTGACAACCATAGCAGCTGTGAATGAATAACGACTGCGTTTTCTTTCTCTCTTACCCTTACATCTTTCATTTCTTTTTCTTGTCATTCTGTACTGATGCGAATCTCCACTATGATGACAACTAAAAGAGATCTTAAAGGGAATGCTTAAACATTTCACCATTAAAAGTAATGCTTCCTGTGAGTTTTTGTTAGATATTCTTTATCAAGTTAAGAAAGTTCCTTCTATTTCTGTTTTCCTAAAAGTGTCTATCATAGATACTGAATTATGTTAGATGTTTTTTTGCTTCTATGGAGATAATCATATTGTTTTTCTCCTTTAGTCATTAAATAGGATGAATAATACTTTAAATTTTCTGATTGATTACTGGAATATCTCCTTAGTTAAACTTTATCTTTACTGATCCTATTTTATCTTCATTTTCTATTTAATTGATTTCTGCCCATATCTTTATTATCTCCTTTCTTCTGTTTTCTTTAAATCTATTCTCTTATTTTACGTAGTTCACTAATTTTCAGTTTTACTAGCTTTCTTTTATAAGCATTTAAGGCTATAAATTCTATGTTCCTTTTTCCTATATCCCACACAATTTGACACTCATTATCATTGAAAGAATTTTAAATTTCCATTATGATTTTTGACCCAGCTATTGAGAAATATAATTCTAAGTTTCCAAATACATGCCATTTAAAAATTATTTTTTGTTATTAACATCTAAATTAATTGCACCAAGTTCAGAGAACTGGTCTCTATCATCCTGATTCTTTGAAATTTGAAATATTTATAACTCTCAGACAAAAGATTAATTTCCCTAATATATAAAGAACTCCTATAAATAAGAAAAAAGACCAACAACCTAATTTAAAATGGGCAAAAGACAATGAACAGGCAATACACAGGAAAGCAAATTCAAATGGCCCATAAACACATGATGAGATGCCCAACTTCATTCATAATAATAAAAAATATATAGATCAAAAGGTACTTTTTTTTTTTTTTTTTTTTTTTTGGCAGTACACGGGCCTCTCACTGCTGTGGCCTCTCCCGTTGCGGAGCACAGGCTCAGTGGCTATGGCTCACGGGCCCAGCCGCTCCGCAGCATGTGGGATCTTCCCAGACCGGGGCATGAACCCGTGTCCCCTGCATTGGCGGGCAGACTCTCAACCACTGCACCACCAGGGAAGCCCAAAAGGTACTTTTTTAAAAACCTATCAGATTGGCAAAGACTAAACAGAAATTTTGACACCACCACACCTTGGTGAGGATATGTGGAAACATTGCTAGTGGGAGTGTAAACTAGTAACTATTTTGGAGAGCAGTGATATCTATCAAAATTACCAAGACATACATGCTTTTATTCAGCAAGTTCATTTCTAGGAATTTATGTTAGAGATATTCACACATGTGCAAAATAATCTATGTAGAAGGACATCCATTGCAGACTTCTTGTAATAGTGAAGGATTAGAAACAGCCATCAATGAGGTACTAGTCAAATCATCACAACTATACAACGGAAAACTAAGCAGCCATTTTTAAAAAGAAATGAAAATACTCTTTAATGTACCATATGAGAAGATGTCCAAGATATGTGTGAAGTGAAAAGTTCAAGGTAATTTTTAAGGTAAAATTCAAGGAAAAATTTTTAAGGAAAACTTCAAGGTAATTTATATGAATGCTACCACCATTTAGGTTCAAAAAAAAAAACCAGACATTGTTATTAAATGCACACAAGCTCACATGTTATATGTAATTGATTATATACATGCATACAAGGATATTCAAGAAAATGATAAAACTAGTTAGTTCTAAAGAGAAATCTGGCTGGCTGGGGAACATGAGTGAGACTTTTACCATGTGCTTTTCAAAATTATTCCTTTTCAAAACTATGCGGTATCTGTTGAAAAAATATTATAAAAAAATTTTTTTAATGAGCGTGATTAAATAAGGTTGCTTATTCATGGAAATGCCTACCTGCAACGAGAAAGGAACATGGAAAATGAACACTGCTCTGTTATGGTGATAGGATTATTTCCTTTTCTGTAAAAATGATTTAATTTTTAACCAGAACAAAACCCCATCTGTAAAGTAAAATCTCCTATGATTACATGACCTAAAAGCCTACCGTTTTCAATTTCCAGTCTCCCAGTAGACTGCGTAAATCCAATCCCATTATCTGCTACACACTGATACAGCCCAGAATCTTCCATGGTAACACCCCTGATTTTCAATCCATTTCCCACAGTTAGATGGCGTGGGGAACGACGAATGGGCCGTGCGTTGTGAAACCAGGTACGGTTGGGGGTTGGGTTCCCATGAACTTCACATGTGAATTGCACCGTGGCACCCAGAGACACTGTCTGATCCTGCAGTCCTTTAGAAATGGAAGCATGTTCTAAAAATAAAACAAATAAGAACTAATGAGAACCTACTGTAGAGCACAGGGAACTCTACTCAATATAATGACCTATATGGGAATAGAATCTAAAAAAGAGTGGATTACATGTGTATGTATAATTGATTCACTTTGCTGTACACCAGAAGCTAACACAACATTGTAAATCAACCATACTCCAGTAAAAACTTAATAAAAAATAAAATAAACATAAATTAAAGTCTAGCCCTCAAGATGTACTTTTTAAATTATCACATGAGTCATACAAACTCTCCTCAAGAACTAGTTGAAACCGAATTGTATTATTTCCTCACATTCTCCCATCCACCATGGTCATCAAGAAAAAATTAGAAATGTATTTACTTTCCTCCAATAGGATAAACCATATGTTACTAAAACATTATAGCCTCTTTTTATAGATCTCTCCTCCCACTTAACCACCCTCCGCCAACCCAACAAATGCACACACACATACATACATGCAGAGTTTCTAATCTTTGGCTTCTCTGAGCGTTTGTTCCAGGTGATCTGTTTGAAATAAAGTAATCATTTCCCTGGATTTCACACTACGCAAAAGCCAAAACAGAAGAATGCTTATTTGGAAGTTAAATTCTTTTTATGCTCAATTCTGCTTTGAGGTTACATGTATTCTGGGCAAAAATTTTCCTTTCGTATCCATCAAGTCACTTTTTTTAACATCTTTATTGGGGTATAATTGCTTTACAATGGTGTGTTAGTTTCTGCTTTAAAACAAAGTGAATCAGTTATACATATACATATGTTCCCATATCTCTTCCCTCTTGCGTCTCCCTCCCTCCCACCCTCCCTATCCCACCCCTCCAGGCGGTCACAAAGCACCGAGCGGATATCCCTGTGCCATGCGGCTGCTTCCCACTAGCTATCTACCTTACGTTTGTTAGTGTATATATGTCCATGACTCTCTCTCGCCCTGTCACAGCTCACCCTTCCCCCTCCCCATATCCTCAAGTCCGTTCTCCAGTAGGTCTGTGTCTTTACTCCTGTCTTACCCCTAGGTTCTTTATAACATTTTTTTTTTCTTAAATTCCATATATATGTGTTAGCATACGGTATTTGTCTTTTTCTTTCTGCATCAAGTCACTTATTACCTGGACAGAGTACATCATGTATCGGCATTTGTAACATATGCCCAAATTAAATGACTATGCATATTAATCTAGTCCTAATTAGCATTAAATTTTAAAGCCCACTTGCCATACACTTGTATTAATTCCAGTGTAACCTACGTCAGGCCACTGTTGCACATAAACAGGTGTAGAAGCTTTACAAAAACTATATTTACTATGAAAACTTTTTTTTTCCAGTTTTCATGAAAATCTGTTTTGATAAAGGAAAACATTTTTGCTGCTACACATGACAGTGAGACAGGTAGCTGGAAGAAAGGAATAGCTTTGAGATAAATAGTATATATAGAAATATGGGTGAAAATAACACAAATTTTATGAGCCAGCTAGAGTGAAAGCATTCCAAAAGGGAAAATAAAATGAAATGATTTCTTTTTGAGATGACATTTTCTAGTCAGTACTCTGTCTTAGTTACGATTACTGGACACTACACACTGATACAGCCCAGAATCTTGCATCCTGTTCAATTCCAGTCTCTTTCCTCCACGTCATCGAGAAGGAAGAACCAGCTCTGTCAATAAGTCCCCTACATATGAACCAGTTCCATTCCGAGAGTGCGTTCGTAAGTTCAATTTGCTCATAAGTCCAACAAAGTTAGCTTAGGAACCCTACTAACAATCGGCTATATAGTATAGGACCAGCTACACCACCACTGCTTTTACACTTGCTTCAGGACATCCTGGGCTTGAAATAAAGATACTGTACTACTGTACTCTATATAGTACTGTGCAGTACCCAAAAGCACAGCCACTTGTAGAGGATGCACACACGTGACAATGTACACCAGACACGTGAACTAACTTACGTGATTAGACATGTGAACGCACGTCTGCATCTTTGAAAGTTTGCAACTTGAAGGTTCGTATGTAGGGGACTTACTGTATTGTGTAACCAGGTTGGCGGTGAGGTTCCCAAGAACATCCCAGGTGAAACTCTCTGTGCCACCCAGAAACACTGCCCAACTCAGCAGTCCTTTAGAGAAATGAAGCTCATTTTGGTACTGGGGTAGCTATTTCTAAGGTAGTCTCTATTCCATTTATGGTTCACAAATAGATCTTCCACTCAAACATCAGTTAGACCAGAAAAATAGCCTGACTTGAAAAAACACTTAACAAGTAACATCTTACCAAGTACATTCACCACGTAAGTCACGTGTTTGGTGTCTCCAGACTTGTTTCCCACCACACAGGAGTAGTTGCCGGAGTCTGCCGGATCAATGCTGTCCGTGGCAAGATGCGAATACAACCTTCTCCACTTGCTTCCCGGCACAGCGTCCTGACCGTCCTTCAGCCAGTGCACATGAGAAGCTGGGATCCCACTTACCACACACTCCAGGGTCACAGGGCTACGAGAGAGAACAGCTAATGCCTGTGAAAGGGCGGGGTGAAGAATGTGAAAATCATCTGAAGAAGGGCCTGGAGAAAGAAGGGAAAATAAAAAATCATTATTCTTATGTATTCACTTCCACCCTCTTCCTTAGCAAAGCTGTGAGCTTCCCCATCTTCCCATTTATTCTTCTTTACACTAGGAGGTCCTGTTTGGTAACTAAATCATTTTCAGTTGAGAATTAAATTTAAAAGCCTTCATGATCCTTTAGAGCTACTCCTGAATTAGCAGTTTGGAAATGTTGAATTTCTCAACAAGTATGTGGACTGTTACTTAACTATGCTTTGACTCTTGGTGCTACTACAACTTATCGTATCTCAAAGAGAACAGATAAATATTTTTTTGTAATTCACAGTTAGCCACCAATTTGATTACCCCTGATACAAAGTGATATTTGCTCACTAATTTCTTTTTATTTGAGCAAAGGGCAAAGTTCTCCACATGAATTCTATCCTGTCATCTTGACCAAAATTCTCTTCTAAGAAGTCATTATATTTTTAAAACATATACAGTACTATGCTATAATGCACTTATGCATGTAAAGACTTTCTCATGATAAACAAACAGGATCTGAAAGAAAAAGGAACTCCCACTTCCCAACTTTTTATGAGAAATGCTTCTGAGGACTCTTCCCAGTGACCACGATTCCCCCAAATACTTACGACTCACAAGGAGCTTTTGGCCAATGGGTTCAACTTTTAATTCATGTGTGACAGGATTAAAAGCTGCACATTTATATGATCCCTTGTCCTCTAAGGATACATTCAAAATCTGAAGATTCCCTGATGGAAGGATTAAGTAATTCTCTGAGGAAGGAAGGGAATGCAGTTAGGCCTCTCTCTTTATGAAGGACACAAGTTAAGACTAACAAAGGTTGATAGTTATGCTTTAAATGTAGACGTGACATGAGCAGCAAATAAGCAATCGGGGAAAATCCATTAAATGAAGGAAAAGGAAAGTCAAAGCAGAACAAAAAAAGTCAACAGCACTACAGTAACAGAATCAAACCCATCAGAGCCCCAAGGCAACAGATCACTCCCTGAGAACACCACAGCACAAGAAACATATTTAGACAAAGATACAACGACCGCAGCTGCCACTTTGGGCAAACCCCTGCCTGCAGCACTGACCACCCAGTAGTCATTCACGTCTTCATTCATTTCTTCTCAACAATATGTACTGAGACCCTATTTTCTGCCAACAATGGCCTGTGCACAAGTGATACAACAATGGAGCGAGCAGCTAAAGCAAGCCCTGCACTCATGCTGCCAGTGCTCCGATGCAGGAACAAGGCGGCAGAGAAAGGGACAGATGACAAACCAGCAGACAGTCATGCATATGACACAGGGCTACGGAAAATGAAGCTGAATAAAGTGGACAGAGCAACACAGCACATCATTTCAGATAGTGCCATGAGGGCGATCTTCTCAAAGGAAGTGATATCTGAGTAGATTCCTGAATGAGTTGAAGGAGTGAGCCTTGGGGGTGCGGGGCTGTAATCATTTCTGGACTGTCTTCTATACTATGTTCTATTTCATACTGTAACCATGTGTCTAAACTACTCCACTTGACTCCCAATAGTAGACACAATATATCTTATGTGTTTTTGTGTCTACAGCCCCTAGCACACAGAGCTTAACGGTAGTTGGTTAATCACATTTGTTCTCTGGGTGCCATTGGCTTGTCGTAAGAGGTCTCACCTGTGGAATGTTTCAGCCACTTTCCCCGGATTTTATAGCGCACCTCAGCTTTGGGGTTACTATCTGGTACCTTGCAGCCAATGAAACCAGTACTTTTTTCTTCTGCTGTAATAACATGCTTTGTTGATGAACCAAAATCACCAAGAACTAAAACAAATAAGTAAATAAGTAGATAGATCAATCAATAAATGTAAATTTGAACTCTCTTTCCCAAAGGAAATTGTAAAGCTAGAAACAACATCTGCACCATGGCCATTTGTGGCAGCTAATCCCAGTTCCCAAAGTAGCAGGATCTTTTTATCTTAGAAAGCAGTTGGGGTAGGGGTGCACAGTTGAGAGCTGGGGCTTAGTCATGGCACCCTTTTCCAGAAGACAATGCTTCCAGGAGACTACAAGGCAAGCAAACTGTTCTTGAAACATTAGGGAGAACTATAAAGCCTAATTGTTCCCATTCTGTCAAGATAAATCCTTCTTAATCCAGTCTCTCATCAAAACTCACTTTCCCTATGCATCCTTATTCTGTTAGTAGCTACTCACATGGCAATAAAAGGGTTTCCAAGAATGAACCTAGGATATCAAAAAAAAAAAAAAAAAAAAAAAGCAGTGTATCGTTTGAATTACCTGAATATCCTAACTAGGTCTCAATTTCTCTCGGTTTAAGTTGACTACAGCTGGAGCCTGCATGGAAGGGCTCTTTATTATTGCCAGTGCTGAAAGCACTCTGCAGCCTGCCCCTAGGAATTCAGCCCTCCGGTGTGTGGCTTGGAGCTGTCCACGGGTCACAGCTCTACCAAAACATTTACTCTTCTCAGTTATGACAAACTCACTACTCCTGGGGAATCCAGATTTGTTCTGTAAATAGGGGTGCCCTCACAAAGACGCTTTCCATTACTGGAAGCCATCACCGTTTGAAAGGCAGATGGCTCAAACTTACTAAGAAAACCACACATACCAGATTTTTCCATAAGTTCAATACTCAACATTCCTTTCCTTACAGTTATTTTTCTACCCCACTTCTTTAGCCTGGTTTCAATTAAATACATGAAAATCACTCTGTAATCAAGGCAAATAAAACAATTAGATGTGCAAAAAAGATAAAGGATGGCATGAAATAACTGTCAAAGCGGACAACAGCTTTTTTGGTTGTTGATATTAAGGACTTTTAAATACTCACAAAGAAATTCAGATTCACGTTAGAAAATTGTCCTAACGCTGCACAAAATAATGTCCAGATCCCTTGATACAGAGGAAGACACTAAGCAAGGCTCAAGTATCGTCCCCCAGGTTAAACACACAGCGAGTGTCAAGGCTGGGATGAGAACGCATACGTGTCTTACTCCAAAGCCCACGCTCCTCCAAGTACTCAAAAAAATGCAAGTATTAACAGTAATTTCAGGAAAAAAGCATCTGTAACAGGGACAAAATCAGACTCACCTGCAGTCGATATGGTTGCAGGACCACTCACAACGGCGCCAATGCTATTGTTGGCAATGCACTGGTAATAACCCGACAGGGAGGGGTTAAGAGAAAGGATAGTCAACGTCCCCTGGTGAACCTTAATCTGTTCCACATTTCTGTCCAATCTTTTTCCATTATGCAACCATGAGATACGAGCAGTCACAGGTTTAGCAGAACAATGCAGTACTACAGGTCCACCAAGTTTCTGGACGGCAGACAATGGCTCAGAAATAAAATAAGGTGCCAAGTCTACAAGGGAACAGTCCCCGTGTGCAAAGGGGTGGGGGGAGTGGGAGAGAAGAGGAGACAAGGGGAGAGAGAAAGAAGAGCAAGTTTAATATACTTCATCTGAATCTACAAAACGAAAGGCAATCCCTTACTTTATACGTTATG
The DNA here is from genome assembly GCF_003676395.1 of Aethalodelphis obliquidens. Lineage (NCBI taxonomy): Eukaryota > Metazoa > Chordata > Mammalia > Artiodactyla > Delphinidae > Aethalodelphis > Aethalodelphis obliquidens. Next base: position 7,592,043 of record NW_020838026.1, on the reverse strand, counting down.
GTCCTGAGAGCTTGTAAGAGTTCTAGGAACATTCTTATATTTTGGAAGAAAGAAGGCAACATACCAATGGAGAACTTAACAGTTAGGGCAGCACAGATGAGAATCCTTATGATATAAATAAAACAAAATACTAATTCTATAAATGAGAAATGGTAAACTGCTCTTCTAATGAAGTAGCTTTTAAAAAATGGAAATTAAGAATCTGAAAAAGAGAAGATGACTTTCAAAATCAAAAGAATTCTCTTCCATATTACCAACAGGGTTTGACTTTAAGAGCAAATTATTTTCTCAAAATAATTTGACTACTTCCCTTTAATATAAGTAATGTTCAACTTTTAAGAACGCAGAAGTAGAAAGTTAGGAAGCCACACTGAAATACAAAGTCTATCCTTTTGGGGATATGAGGATAAACGGGGTATCAATCGTAATATTTTTATTTGGTGTTTGGAATAGTTTCATTTGTTATGTCTATTCCTCCAGTAACTTGGGGGAGAGGGGTTCTTGCGCTCAAGTATCAAAACAGATCCCTCCCCTCCACCCAAAAATGAGGGCGGGGGACAGGGATACTAATAATCTGGTGTAATAAAATAGTTAAAAGAAAAAAATAATAAATTTCTGAATCTACTTTTATAGGATATTTTACCAGAAATAAAGATTAAAGGAAATGCCTTGACTGAATCTGAGGTTGCTATTTAGCCAAAAAAAAAAACCCAGAAATAAAACCACTAAATCGGGCTTCCCTGGTGGCGCAGTGGTTGAGAGTCCACCTGCCGATGCAGGGGACACGGTGTTCGTGCCCCGGTCCGGGAAGATCCCACATGCCGTGGAGCGGCTGGGCCCGTGAGCCATGGCCACTGAGCCTGTGCGTCCGGAGCCTGTGCTCCGCGACGGGAGAGGCCACAGCAGTGAGAGGCCCGCGTACCGCAAAAAACAAACAAACAAACAAACAAACAAAAACCACTAAATCAATTTTCCCTTACTAAGTTGATTTTCCCTTACTAATTTTCCCTTACTAATTTTCCCTTACTAAGTCTAAGTCCCTTACAGTATTTTTAACAAAGATAATAAACAAACATTACTTAATAAATAAACATCACCGTATTTGTATATACTCCTATATAAATCTTCACACTTATCTAAAATAAAAAGAAATGCATATGGGCCATGAATTAGCCTCAGGCTTACATATACATTTAATAATAAACACATTTAAGCTTTTTAGTAACCCAGAGTTAGGTAATAAATTAGGCAAGATCATGAGAGACCTGGGATTTGAACCAAGTTCTCTCACTCCAAGTTGAGTACTCTTACATACGGATTCTAAAATTCCTCTTTGGTGGTGTGTAGTCAGCATTTTATTCCTATCATAATTTCCAAATTCAGAGATTTGTAACATATCCTCACTGAAAAAAAGCATGTTCGGAAAATATTTATTTTCAAGACAACAAAAGGAATAAATTATACGGACAATGATGGGAAGGCCTGCGAGTGCCCAGAAGCACTCCTAAGAGATCCTTAAATTGCTTAATGAATCAAAGTTTTAAAATCATTCCACTGGTCAAACAAATCTTAGAAACGTCTTTAGAAACCATCACTATCGTCGAAGCATTAAAGTCGAAGTTCTTCACAGGATTGAGATGAGGAAAAGCTTCAGGCCCAAACTACCATTCTTCTCCTCTTACCTGGACTCACGGAAGAGCACAGAATCGGGAGAGTAACATAGAGCAGTGTCTGTAAGGGTCCAGCAACTGGATGCATAGCGCCAGATTGCAGAAGCGGGCAGGACAGACTTCCAGGGCAAAATCCAGGCCTTGGCTTACTAAAAGACATCAAAAAAAAAAAAAGGAAGAATTCTAAAGTACAAAAACAGTTGGAATTTTTTATCTGAATAGCCAGCCCGAGTTATGAACACAGTGGCTGCCCTCTATTTTGAAAGCTCCACATAGACTGCGTCAAATACAAGGCATTCAATGATCCACATCTTCCCAATTCACAAGCTAATCTCTAGACGTTAAATTAAAGTTAGAAATTCTGCTCATTCTTCCAAGATACTAAGACACTTATTTTACACAGAACCAATCGTTCCAAATGAATACATAATGGCCTTTAGCGCCTTTCTCTTTGTACATCTCACAACCATCTAAAACTCAACACAACTCAGATGCATTCCTCCTCTATGTTCCTTAAAACAGAAACAATAACAACAAAATAATAACTAACGTTTATATAGTGCTTGTACGAGCCAGACACCATCTCAGTGCTTTTCATACATTAACTGAACCTTCACGACAAGCCTATGAGTCAGGTACTCCTGGTTTTCTTCCCTTTTTTCAGGTGGGGGACTCATGGATTGTGCAGAGAATACCAGGGGCAGGCCTGTGTGGGGATCGAGTTTGTCTGCAGAAATCCAAAGACCACTGTGGTGAGAGTGGGATGAGCCAAGTAGAGAGCACACGGGAAAGCCGGGCTAGACCCTGCCCAGCTTCAAAGGCCACGCTGAAGGTTTTGGCATTTATTCTAAATGCGATGGCAGACCCTTGGAGGACTTAGAGAAGGGAGGGATGGGATCTCATTATGCTTTAAGGAGATCACTGGCTGATGGAGACTAGACTGAAGTGGGGCCGGGATGGAGGAGGGAGACCAAGTGGGAAGTTACGAGATCGCTGGGGAGAGAGATGAGCACGTGGTGGGTGAGTCCAGTGAGTCAGCTGTGGAGGTGCTGAGGAAAATCACCGGCTTCAGAACATACACTAAAGCTTAAACCAAGCTGATGAAGGTTTGGATAAAAAGTGTGAGAGAGGGCTTCCCTGGCGGCGCAGTGGTTGGGAGTCCGCCTGCCGATGCAGGGGACACGGGTTCGTGCCCCGGTCCGGGAGGATCCCACATGCCGCGGAGCGGCTGGGCCCGTGAGCCTGTGCTCCGCATCGGGAGAGGCCACAACAGTAAGAGTCCCGCGTACAGCAAAAAAAAAAAAAAAAAAAAAAAAAAAAAGTGTGAGAGAAAGAGCTATATCAAAGACAACTCTTAGTTTTTGGTGTAACAGAATAAGTAAAAGTTCTGCTTCCTGAAATGGGGAAGACGAGCAGGGGAAACGGCTGAAGAGGAGGCTGCTCAACAGCTGTGCTTTGGCCATGGAAAGTCTGAGATCTGTGAGGGATCCGAGTACCAGTAACTAGTCGACAGTTGCATATAGGAGTCTGGAGCTGTGGGAAGAAGTCAGAGCTGAAAATGCAGGTGTTACATGTACTAAAGCCTTGGCGCTAGATAAGCACTAAGGAAAATATGATAGAGGAGGAAAGATACTCCAACCTTTAGACACTGAATAGAGGAGAAAGAAGTAATAATGGAGACTAAGAAGAAGTAGCCAACAAAATAAGAAGAAATCCAGGGGCATGTTGCATCTAGGGAGAAAAATGGAAAATATTTCTGGAAGAAGAGAGTAATCAACCCATCTCAAACACTGCTGAGTAACAGAGTAAGATAAGATGGCATCAGAAAGCCATGAAGAAGACCATGGGTGATATAGCAAGAACGGTTTCAGTGGAGAAGGGACAAAAGTCTGATCAGTTCAGGATAGGATGGGAAGGGAGGAAATGAAGAAACAGGCACAGAAAACTCCTTCAAGGATTTGCTATAAAAGGGCAGCAGAAAAACAGAGAGAATTGCTGGGGATGGATGGATGGCAGCCATGGAAATGTTTGTTTATGTGTTTTTTTAATATAGAGATAATATAACACATTTACAAAGCTAAAAAAAGTTTCACAAAACCCAGCACTGGTAAGGATGTGCGTAAAAATCACTATAATATCTCGTTGGTGAAATATAATTGGTAAATTCCTTTTGGAAGGAAAATCATTCATGCAACAAATATTTACTGAATCTTTATTATATGATGGGTACCATTCTAAGAGCTGGAGATAGAGCACTTAAATATATATGTAAGTAAAAATAAGTAACAGACAAAAATGTATACCTTACATTCTGTGGGAGAGATGGAAAGTAAACAAGATGAATAAATTCGGAATATTCACAAGGTCCATGCCATCCTCCAGATATGGTTCATTCCTTCTCTGTGCTACTCTACACCTTGGTCACTATCTACCACTGCACTCACTACCGTGCTCTGCAATTTACCTGGTTACATAACTATGTCCTCTTTGAAGGCAAGAATGATGTCATATCCAACTTTGCAAATTCTAATGCCTAGCAGAAAAGAGGCACTTGATGTTTCTTAAAATGAAAGGAATACCTTAATGTAACGTAATTCCCAGAAGTACCTTAGAGAGCAGTATTTAATGAGAACTGTTATCTCTACTGAATTCAGTGTAACCTAGCTATATTTTTATTCTTTCATTCACTTATGCATTCATATATATGATTTCAAAAATTAGCAAACATAAAGTAAGCGCCTACTGTATGCCAGGCACCATGCTAGGCTAGAGATCCAAAGAGTGGTTATTGTGTCGACAAATTCTCCCCTACATTCCTGCTTGGCCAGGACACAGAATCTGACTACAGAATACAACAAAATGTAATGCCAGAGTTACATTAATGACATTTTAGAAATGAGAATTCTACGTGTGTACTCATCTGTGAAAAGAAAGGTTAATTCTAACCATTGATGAAACTGGGTAGTAATACAAAGTAAGGCACCTTAAGTATGGCTTTGAAGAAATCAAATATCTCCCAGGATCTGCTCACTTCTCTACACCAGGTACTCCAAAATCTCCAAGTTGCAAACTCAAGTTTATCTACATCGTGGACTATCAGTTCAAGGAATGCCTTTTAAATGTTTTCTTGCTGAGCTCTTTTTTTTTTTTTTTTGCGGTACGCGGGCCTCTCACTGTTGTGGCCTCTCCCATTGCGGAGCACAGGCTCCGGACGCGCAGGCTCCGCAGCATGTGGGATCTTCCCGGACCGGGGCACGAGCCCGTGTCCCCTGCATCGGCAGGCAGACTCCCAACCACTGCGCCACCAGGGAAGCCCTTGCTGAGCTCTTCTAAAAGTGGGAGAAAATACTCTGGTACCACCCGCTGGCAGAAGGGGCCAGCTGTGTGAAAACCTTTTTGGTTTATTTGAATTCTTCCCTTGGTTCAAGGGTAAGAACTGACACACCATTGCTAAGCAGTCACGGCAGAGTAAACATTCAAACAACTTGTTAACAGGAGGCACCTTCCTGAGGACAAGGAAGAGAGTTTCTTCCTTTTGCCAAATCTTTCCTCGACTATTTATTTATTGAAAAGCAGTGAAACAAATTCCAGAGTCAACTTTAACCCCAGCACGTGATCTAGTGAGTTACTTTACAGCTGTCCTTTAAAACATCACAGCTCATTATTGCTACCTAAATATTATCACACAGGAATGTGCCTATCTTTCTATTAGGTTAACGTGCTGTCAGTTGATTTGAGAGGTTGGAAAGAAATTATGACCCTCACAGTCACTGACTAAATATTTGTTGACTTGGTTTATATTTCTCTGTGGCAAGCCTGCTCAGCTTGTTAGAAAATTGTGATATTCAGGACAACAACCTGGGTTCTGTTGCTCTACGGGTCAGGTGGCTTGAAATTATATTCAACAGCCACCAAGAGCAACCTAGGTCCAACCTCACAAACAAACATCCCTGACCATAAGGAGGGTTAGAGGATGTATAAATCAGGGTATATGCATTAGCACTGCTGGAAAGTTATTCAATACTATGTCACTTTCAAAAGTACTATATTTGTCGAAAGAGGAAACTTCTTAATAATATTAGTGCTATTGCTACTTGACTAGTTAAGTTATTGGAAAACAAGAAATATATTTTAACATACATATCTAACATCTATACATAAATATATGTGTATACTATAAATGTATATAAGTATATACAAATTTTATATATTTTTAATTTATATACACATACATATAAATATGTATCATTTCCCTGCATTGCTCGCAAATGAACAATTTGTTTGGCCAAATTTATCATAACTGAACAAGGTTCCTGCCATCTTCTCACACACAGATCAGTGGCCTTAGCACATATGTCATCTTTCTTACCCACAAAAATTTACCTTGGCAAGGGAGAAAACAGCCCTGATTTCCTCTGCATAGAAACTGTTATCCCATCCTCCTTTTCTGATCTGGAAACAGTGGCCGGCAGAGAAAAGGTCCACAGTAAGAGGACACCAGCCCACCCCATCACACGTCACTTGCCAAGGCTGTCTGACCTCTGTTCTAGCATACGTACCATTCAAATATTCTCATGTAAAAATTCAAAACAGAATTTGGATTTAAATCATATCAGATAAAACAGAATTCTGATTTAAATTACATTGCCATTTTTCAGACTGCAGTGTTTTTCTCATTTAGAATATTTTTTTAAGCATCCAAAGTGGTTAACATAATGCCAGGTGATATTCTAAACAAAATATTCAAGGTTTTCTTTCACATATTCTACAGTGAATATGCTATTTTATCAAGTAGAAAATTGTTAACAGAAAGTTTCTACAAATACTCAATGACAAAGAAAATTACACATTTAGCATAAAAATGTGGAATGAATGTACAAAAAAAAGGCAAGTAAGCATGACAATTCTATCACCTAAAGATAACACATCAATATCTCAATCCATTTTCAACTAATCCTTTTCATATGGTGTATATTTACATAACTGAAGATCATAATATATATGGAATATAGTTTTAAATCCTGCTTTTTTCATTTATCATCTAATGATCATGTTTATTGAAATTTTTCATACACATAATTTGTAACAGCTATAGATACTTATTGAATGTATGTATCAACACTTAATTTGCTTAGCCATTCCCTATTGGTTAGGCTCCACTTTTTTATATGTGTGTCCATATGTATATTTTTGGTTTTGTGGGGTTTTTTCGCTATTACAGATAATACTGCTGTGAGTATCTTTGTCCATAAATCTTTAACTACTCTTCTAAGCATGTCTTTAGAACTGACTTTTAAAAGTGAAATTATTGGGCCAAGGAGTAAAAACATTTTTAAGACTAAATATATAGATGGTTGAGGTTGTCGTCCAAAAAGATGGCAACGAGGCACAAGCTGATCCCCATCAACCGCCACCAGCACGTGGGGGGAACCCTGCTCACCAGCAGACTGTTTATTTCCTTACACTGAGGTAAGCGAAGTGTGGATATCAAACATGAATTTGAGAAATTAATTAAAATATTTTATAGGGTATAAAGCAACATTCACTGTCTAATCTGGTAGGGGTTTCTCTAACAATATTCGAAATTTATATGAAAGTAACTGCAGAAAGAATAACAATAATGGACACCGCAGGCTACCCTGATCAAACCTTGTCCATCTCTGAACTTTCAATTACAAAAAAACACCATGGACACAAAAATCTCTGCTTTTTACCCAAAATTCACTTCAAGTAAGTTAAGGGGTTGTGTGTTGAGGTTGTTATACTGTGTGATTTTAATTTATAACGTGTATTTGTCTGAAAAGAAATCTGTACGCAAGAACTGCTGACAGACGCTTTCTGGCAGTATTTGCTGGCGTTCAAAATAGTAAGTTACCATTCATTCCCAACCATTATCCTCTCTTCCTTACTGCTTTCCGTGTCCATTAAGCATATATATACCCCTACTTCCCTAAACTACTAGAGGTAGTAAAATAACTCAAGGACTTGGACTTTAAATTGGGTTTGATCTTGTCTTACTACTGGACACTGGCAAAGGCCTGATCAATTTCCCATGTGAAAAACACAACCATCAAGGCTTATCCAACTCACTGGTCTCAGAAGGAATTAACATGGTCGTGAGGAAGTTCTTCTACCTCCTTCCTATACTCAGAGGAAGTTAAAGGCCAACATCCATTATTTTCACTGCAGTTCTGAGTGGCTGACTTAAGTGTCTGAGAAGATGCTCAGTGGTCACTTTGCTCCCAAGAAAGCACCTGGCAGTACAGTCTCTTCAGAGTACAAAAAAAAAAAAAAAAGCACAAGAAAAAGAACAGCTAAGTGTAGTATCCCATTCAACCTACAAATCAGGATCAGGGGATAACTCTTTCCTCCATGCGGTAAAAATCTTTTTTTTACCCATTCTCCTCCCCACTCCCCACTCTCATATGGCCCAAGTGCTGCTCCTTGAGTCCTGGCCTAAAGACTAGCTGGTGTCTCCTGAGTTACAGGGCTTTCTCTAGGCCTCTCCTGCCTGCAGAGAAGGCAATTTGTCTCACATTACAAACTGTACTTTTAAGCCATCCCAGGCTTAAGAGAATTTCTGTCGGCAAAGGGAAGCTAAAGGTATGCCTCGTCTCAGAATAAGAAAGGAAATAGTTCCCTAACATTTACTTAACTTATTGTTCAGGTTGTGAACTTCATGCTTTTATAACCCCTTTTCAACATGCTGCCAGAATAATCCTTTGGGGAAAGTCCTGAATTTCTAGATTTGATTCCTCTGTTTTTAAAGGAACGCCTTTGCTTTCCTAAAGCTGTCTCTCTGAACTATCCCCTCCCTAGACTCCTATATCAGACTTTCTTATAGTTTTCTTTGAGGCTTAGGGAATAACTGGGATTAATTTGTGAACAAAAACTCAGCTTTGGGATCAGTACTGTTCTTCAAAATAGAAAATTCTTTAACTTAGTTTTCTTTTTTAAAGGCATCGTTTTCTTCATGAAATAGTAATTTCCTTCTTAAAAAAAAAAAAGATTGATTCTTACTTTCAAACCCTCTATTTCAAAACATCCTATTTCTCTATTGTTGAGAAAAAATGAGTTTTCAGAAATAACTAAACAAAAGAAAAAATAAAGCATGTCTACTTTAATTTTTTTTATTAGGCACTGATTAATTCAGCACAATTTCAGTTACGGAAGTCCAACACAATATATGCTTTTTTTTAACCTATTGAACCACCTTGACCTTAATCACATCCAGCTTTAAATCTCCTCTCAAAGTTTTCTTCATTCTGAATATTTGAATAATTTAGCTAATCCTGCACAGATTTCTCAAAGAATCTTACTTTTTCCAAGAAATATTCATCCAGTCAATTAATTCCATACGTAGGGCATCTACTCTGGGCAAGATCCTGGGAGGGTACAAAAATGAGGAAGATGAGGAAGGTATAATTCCTGAACTGAAGGATACTGCAGCCTAATTAGGAAAAGAGGGCTTGAATTAACTTTGGAATAAAGAAAATGATAACAAGTAAATGAGACAGTAAAAAGCATTAGAAGAATTCAAAGCAGAGGAATTCATGTTTCATTCAACAAATACTTAGTGCCTGCCTACTACGTGTCAGGCGCTGTGCTATGCTGGAAACTCAGCCAGGGAGAAAACAGGCAGCGTAGCTGCCTTCAGGAGGTTTTGAGTCAGGTGAGGACAGGTGACAACTAAAGAAGCTGTTCAAACACAGCCTCACCTAACAGAATGAGTAAATGTTTTGCCACAGGGGCTCCTGTGAAGTTATTCCATGTTGCAGATGGCTTCTTTTTATTTGGTATAAACTTTTATATAACTTTTTCAATCAGAAACTAAACAATGGAACTTTGATGTTACAGCTTCGGTCAAAGACACACCCACCAGCGGGGATGCATCATTTCCACAACTGGTGGAACACTTCGCCGCTTAGCCTTTATTTCACCATAAGGTGCTTTTGTGTGCTGTAACTTTAAGTGCCATGGGACTGCAAGATAACTACATGCCTTTAGAAGACTTCCTGTCTCCAAGTCCACTTCCCGACTCCCCCGCCTCTGAAGGACTTCCTCACCAGCCCTCCTTCACCAGTCACCACCCTCAAGTCTTCTCTTTCTCCTTTGCTGAGGACAATAAAATCACTGCAATATATTTAGGAACAAACTATTCATTTACTTTCAAAATATTGTTTATCACCTACACAAATTTGTTTTTATTGCTTAGTTGATCTATTTTTCTATCTGTGAAAGCAGTGTAGCTCTCTTGGTTTGGGAGGGAACACATGATTTTTTTTTTCCACCAAAATCAATGAAAATGGCTTTCACCAAGAAGCGAGGCTTTTTAGTGGAATTCCCTGGCGGGCCGGTGGTAAGGACACAGTGCTTTCACTGCCGTGGCCCCGGTTCAATCCCTGGTCGGGGAACTAAGATCCTGCAAGCCACGGGGCATGGCGAAAAAGAAAGCAGCAGCAGCAAGGCTTTTAGGAAATAAAGGTTTTCAGGAATTAAAGTACGTAAGTGAGGAAGGGATAGGTGAGCCCCAGAATAAAGCAAGTACAGGTGCTACGGGGAAAACAGAAGGGTTACCCAACCAAGACTCGGCGGCTGAGAAGACTCCCCAGAGGCAGCGATGATTCGGTGAATCAGATGGAGAAGTTCGGGAGGAGGGAGGACAAGCAAGGGGAGGGACGTCTTCCAAGCAGAAGGAAGAGTCTGTGTGCAGAACCAGAGGCAGAGAGCAAGGAAGAATGGGCTGGAGAGGGGAGTAAGGACGGGATTGACAGGTGACAGGTAAGGCACATAGGTGAGTAGAAGCTAGAGCATAAAGAACAAAATAAATCGGGTTAGGGTGCTTGGCTTTTTTCCTGAGAGAGGAGTATGAACAGCTTTGAAGCAGGCCAGGGACAAGATCAGACTTGTGCCTTTGAAAAATCATTCACACTGCAATGTGGCGGATGACTGAAGAGGGTTAGGAGGCTGCTGTGAAAGAGAACGGGGACCTGTACTAGAGAAATATCAGGGGATAAATGTAAAAGATTTAAAAAGTGTTAAGACATGGACATATTTAAAAGCTATTGGGTTGGCCAAAAGGTTCATCCAGTTTTTTCCATAAGATGGCTCTAGTAACACTTAGTTGTCTTTAACTTCATTCGAAACAATTTTGTTAGATTGTACGTGACAGCTGTCGCATCAGCGTGCATTTAAAAAAAGACTTATCAAAATTGGTGAATTTTTGTGTAGCCATATTTAGGAGGTAGAATTGAATAGGACCTGGATAGTGAATGATGTGCATTGGGAAGGAATACATCTCTTAGACATCTTTGGAATCCATCGTCTGTCCACTTCTGTTTCCCTACTGCTTCGGCCATAAAGAAAGGCATGAAACCTGCTGTCCAGATCTCTCATTTGGACAAGCGAGTTCGTGGATGCCGTGCCTTCCCTAAGACAGGAAACGCACAGACGCAGCAGGGCTCTCCGTGGTTTGTTGTTGCTGTTTGGAGGGTAGCAGAGAATGGAGAGGATGCATCTTAAGGTGTGGAGCTAATGAGCTGAGTTGGAGAGAAGAGACACTCTAAGAAAGACCTGGCAGGCAAGCGGAAAGAAGCCTGAGTGCTTAGGAGAGATGAGGGAGGCGTCTGCACACAGAGGAACTGTTATCCCTGCGGGGGAGGGGCCTCGAGCTGAAGCCTAAAAATAAAATACAATACAATCGCCTTTCAAGGGGTAGCCATTCCTCACTCAGAATAACTCATATTATCAATACTACTAATAAAAAAGATTTTTGTAACCAAAAAGGAAAAGACAGAAAATGATATTCTAGGGATGGAATCAGACACTCAGACTTCCTAAAAATGAGTTTCCAAATGTCGCTGAATTTCACACCCATATACCTTTCAAAGGTACCACAGTGTAGGGTAACCAGACGCATTCCTTCACTAAAGCCTTTGATCAGTGACAGTCTTCATGCTGCCCACATGGGGTCCCGAGAAATGAGAGTAACAGCTGGCAGGCATCCTTCAGTGGTCTGACTGGAGGCGTGGGTAGGGGCAGGTGGAGGTGGAGGAAAGGAGAAGGGAAGAAAGTGCTTTCCTAAGTTCGGTGGCAACAAACACACCCTCTAAGAGTCAGCATGTTCATCTCTGGGGGCTATTCTCGGTGCTTTTAGAGACTAGAGAATCCCTTCAAGCAGTCACGTGCAACTGACAAAGATGCGTCCTCCGACCTGCCTCATAGCTGGGACGCAGGACGAGGAACGTATATATCTTGTGAAAGTAGAGCTGCAGAATGTCCAACACCCAGGCCAGGTCAACAACTGGCAGAACTCTCTTCTCACCAGAACTCAGTCCTCCTTGCCGTGAGAAATGCAGCACTCTCGGCGGTCCCCGCTTCATGAGCTCGGAAGGATCACGCAGTCAGGAGGCTGAACATTTTTTAAAACATTGACACCTACAGACTTCACAACCTTCCCCCACTTCTCCTGAGTCTCAATCAAGTCAGCCAAGCATGCACACTGATCCTGCTGCTTGCAGAAGCATTTCCTTTCACTGTGGACCATCAAAAGTCAAGGAAGAAAATGGAAGTGACTTGGAGTTATGGCACCAAAAAAGGCCAAACGAGCAAAGAAATAATCAACTCCACATGAGCCACTTCAGCTCCAACACAATGAAAAGGGCCTAGGACTAACCCCAGGAAAGGTCACGGAGATCAAAGGTCACAGTAGAAAAAGGCAACAGTGAGGGGCTGCCAGCTGCAATAGGAGTCAATGTGGTCTTAATTACACTCCGAAAGGGAAGGGGTCTGAGCGAGAGCCAGTTGGGTTCTATTCACAATATTTGTGTGTTTAAAAAAAAAAAAGTCAAGTGTTCCTGTTCCACTGTCTTTCAAAGAGGCTATTTCTTCCTGCTTCTAGAGCACAGGAAACCAAGAATTGCGGAGATAAGATAATTCTGGCATCCACAGTGGGCTGTACAGGAGCGTTACAAATATTTAAAAGCACAGCTGCATACAGACAGTGAAATTCTAAAAAGTGACTTGGGAGAGATTATTAAAAACACAGAATACAGCAAGTTTCAAGGGGATTACTCTGCAAGCATCACAGAATCAACACTTGCCACAGATCCAACTCTCAGTAGATGTTCAGGTTTGTCATCGGAACTGGCTTCACGGGAAAAAATAAGAGAGCGACGGGAACCGCAAAACACATGCCAAATGCAAAATCTTAAGTTTGCAAGGAACCAGCTAACCCTGAACAGGGTGATATTATAAAGATCCAGACAGACACCTGGCTAACCGCCTTTGATGGAGAATGAGGAGGAGGAAAGTGACGACATTTAAAGAAGAGCTCTAGATGGTGTGTTAGGTAATAAAATTAATAGAGTTGTTAATAAGGCCAATGCCTTGCTCAGACCTTACCAAATGGAACAAATTTTCCCAGGCCATGATGAAAGACACCCTCATGGGGTTTGGTTTAGACTGCATTTTCATAACAAGGAAATAAGAATTGAAGGAGAAACTCGTTTCCATGAAATATATTCTAATGTATACAAACACTGAGGAAAAAGCAAAATAAGAAAAATTTAGAAATCTAAGAAAAAATATCTTTGCTGCAAACAAACTTGAGTCAATGCTGGTTGAGCACTGGGCCTCCTTCAGGATGATTTTTATATTATATGACCTGCTGAATTATGAGTTTCCTAGAGATCTGGAACATAGCGATACTAGTTTCCAAGTACCTCTTCCATCTTTAAACTTGGCTGCATAAATTAACTGAAGGGGTCTAGATTTCTCAGGAGGCCTGCTTTGTTCAAGCTGGTGATGGGAATTAGGTGAGACACGGCTTCATCAAAGCTGTCACAGCACCGTGTCTGTGCACCAAGTACTGAGAATGGGACTCTTCAAACACGTTCATAAGTTGGCACACGAGTCAGTCACAGATTCCTGTGCAGTTAGTACGCAATCCCCACAAACAGATTGAGAAACCTGAAAATAAGTAAAAATGCACATTGGTCTGTAGAAAGAAAACTTGCATTCCCGGAAGCTTTGATAGACAGATAAAATCAAAGAAATGATCAAGATACAATGCCTTGATGAAGTGAAAACAGAAAAAGAGATCAGTTAAGACTGGGATATCTTTCTAAACACAGCACAATATAGCATGAAGTTTTAGTCCGACTGGAGAGCCTGAGACGCAGTTTTAGCATTGGGTCCAGCCTGTCCACCAGAAATGAAGCAAAGCTTGTTGGGACAACTCTGCTGGGCTGCACGTGTATCAGGCAAGAGCAGCTGCTTCGTGACATTATATTGGGCAACAGTAAACAGGACGGTCCAAAGAAAGGATTCAAGGACACACTGATACAGGAGACACACACACACATATACAATACACACAGATACCACTGGAACGCCGTAGCAGCAGAGAGACCCAAACGGGAAGACAGATAAACTTATTCTAACGATGCTCCTCTTTGCAAAACTTTTCTGGAAATCCTTTGTTAATCATTTTCAGTGTCCATGTATAAACAAGGTATAAAAATAATCTCATTAGGTTATAATTACACCTGATTTTTAACCCCACATAGTCTTAACTCTATCAGCATCACCCGATGAATTCATTAATGGTTATTTCCAAAAAACTCAAGAACACCAAAAGTTTTTTTAAAGTGCCGTAAGAAGTAAAGGTAATTCCAAAAGAACCTCAAATTACTCAGTACAATAACAGCAACGTGAGATTAAATATACAGCTTCCTGAAGAGACGGACTTCTTTAAAGACACAATTCTCATTTGAATATTTAAGTTCTGATACATTTCTTAAATACTTCATGTCACACTATTCATGTCATAGCTGACATTTATAGAATACATGTTATATGTTGATACATCCATGTACCTTGTAAGCTGGAATTTTAAGGACTTATTGGCTTCTATGCACAACTTGAGGAGTTTTTGTTTTGTTGGTGAGATTTAGAAGAGAGTTAAAACTTTATTCTTTACATAATGAAGATGATTAATTTAGGGCTTAAAAGTATAAGAGTGCTGTGGATTGGATCCTTAGCTTAATTTTCTAAAATCTCTTCATTCAACCCTTTTTCTAAGACAAATTATGAGTGGAGTTGGAAGCTGTAGTCTAAAAACACAAAAAGCAGTTTCTTGTTCATTTATACCACAAAAATGTATTGAGTACATATATTCAAGGTAGCTGGGCGGAGGGGAGATAACATAGAAGTAGAATAAGATAACAGAGACCAGATCTCATTTCTTAATCTCTGAATCTTTAACTCTTGAACTGCATACAAACAATAGCAGTTAAAACTTTTTTGAGGTATGAAAAAGTTTCCAAAAGTGACAGGAGTCTGAATTTTTTAAATAACGTATTTTTAAATATTTAATAAGTATATTTTAAATATATATATTTTTAAATTAATAGCTGGTGGTCTACAGTGATGTATTTCTTTCTCCTAGAGAATGTTAGTCAGTTAGAACATTTACTAATTTAATGTGGCTTAGGTTCTGTCTGCAAGTGGGGAGAAAAAAAAAACCCACAATTTTTTCCCCAGCTTCAGGATTCTATGACACACATTTTACAAGTGCTGTGTTTAAATGAAAAATCACTTAAAAGCTTGTATGCACCTCTCACATTAGTTTTGCCTCATCTTTGGCAGACTCCCAAAATGACTGAACTAATGAAAGACGAAAGGGGGAGTAAAAACAGCAAAGGTATCCAAAATCAACAAAATTTCAGCTCTAAAAATTAAGGCAAAAGCATATAGTTCAGCACTCCAGGTTGAAAGCAAAAAAACAGACTGTTCGTGTTCACTCTTATTAAAAAAAAAAAAAAAAAAAAAAGCCAAGTTGAAAACGAAGCAGGAGACTAGTTTATGATTTCATTGTAAGAACTTGGAGAGGCGGCCCCTTTACTTTGTTTTCAGGTAAAGAAACTGGAGAAATTTCCCTAGCAAACCTTCCTGCTTTGTGAAAGCGTCACCCACCATCTTACAGTCAAATTATCTGTGAGGTTTTCACAGAATTCTTGAACCACTGCTAGAAAACATGTACATAATGGAAAAGACAGGCCTTCTCACGAAAACTCAGGGTTTACCTTAGCAAAGAACCATTGGTTACGAAGCAAACAGCGATGGCAACTTGAAAACTACTTCGTCATCAAGCTTTCCAAGAACTTACATTTAAAACGCTTCCTAACTCCACATAATCGTCTTCTTTTTCTCTTCCCAGCTTCCCTGCCAACCTGAGTAAGGACTTAAGAGGAAAAGCCCAGATGGCAGGTGTGGGTGTTCCAAAACATCAGATATTATTTTGTTTCTTTGAATTACATTCTTTGCTTGAACAGCCTCAGGGTACAAATAAAACATACTACTAATTAAAATAACCAACAGCAGGACTAATAAAACATCTAAAAAGCAGCTTTTATAGAGAGAGAGACTTTTTAGGTGTTTGCCTCCTGACCTCCGTATACGGAACAATGAAGGTACACTTCAAACTAAGTGAGGCATTTCCATTTCTGTTGGGGAAGGATAAAAAGTCAACTCTTAAGGCTGTGGTCAGAGAGAGAATCCTACTCAATACTGATGCATCCTAAACACGTGGGCATAAATCTTACAGATGGAAAAACATCTAGCATGAGACACAGCAAAGAAGCCATATCCAATTTGGATAATTGTACACTGATAGTTTACTAAATTTAATCTACAGCAGTGGTTCCCAGACTTTTCAATTTCAATAACCAGGAATATCTAAAAATAAAACAAACACCAGTACGTCCCATGTAAGAGTGCCAAGCATTTACCAAGTTAAAAAAAAAAAAAAAAGAAAGAAAGGAAAAGAAGAACTACCATCTACGATCATAGTTTCATTGGATCAGAACAAAACGTAGGCCAAAAAGTCATTTCAGAATAAATTTAACTTTAGGAAGTAATCACTACATGTCTTTTGGTTGGCTGTTTCTCGTTTTACTCCAAACAAATATAAAATTATAAACCACGCTGGTTTGAAGAGCAATGTTGAGAAACAAGCTAAAGACTTAAGTTTTCACTGTCTTAAATCAGTAGATTATGTTATAACAGCTCATCACCAACATTTGGTTACAAAATAGGCTGAATCACATGTCCCTTAATGGAGCATTAAATGTAGATATCCCTTAGCTTTTCATCCTGAATGACAACCAACAAATTTCCCAAAAGGAGTGTTTTCACTCTTCGTAGTACTGACAGGTTTCTGCCACTCAAAAAGACCCCCTGCTCCCAGTGCCACCCCTACTTTTCCTTATTAACACTCCTCTCCAAAACAGGCCAAACTTTTAGAACTTATTGGGAAACTGTTGTTTCAGAGGCGGGAACCTTGTCCTATACATCCCTACATTCAACTCACAAAATTCCTGTCGTCCCCTTGCTTTCTCTGTAGATCGTTCTTAAACGTACTTCTTTCCTTATACAGTAACGGCCTTGATGTTCATTTTAATCTGATTCCTCCTGAGTAAACATTGTAGCCAAGGAGGAGTCATGCAGAGAAAGTACAGAATTTGGTTTTACCTGACGCATTATCCTGTGAAAAAAAAGAACTACGCTAGATATTTATATCTAAAGACTTAAGACATAAATGTAAAAACTTTCTACCGGACCTGGATTAAACACTAGTTTGTCAGTTCCGTGAGGGAAAGGAACCGTGTCTACTTTGCTCACCGCTGTATATCCAACACCTGGCAAGTATCCTGCACAAAATGAGTGCTTAATGAATGTCGATAAATGAATAAACGTACACTGAGAGAAACGCAGCAACGGTTCCTAGGAATTACGACATGTCTTAACACACTACTAATTTAATATGTTTAAAAACATTCTAGGAAACCAAAAGAGAAATGATTGGAACAGTCTAACACTCTAAAACAGATGCTGAAGAGAATCAGTACTAAAGCTTTATGATCTGTCCACTGAGTTTATTTGGTCTTCTACAGAAGCGAACACTCATTTACTTACCTTTTGTGATGTCAATTTTTAAAAATCAATAGCTGTTATATAACATACAATTTGACAGGTACTGAGGCCAAATGACTATCAAAGTACATGATGCAGCAGTACAGAAAAGCCATACACAAAAATGAAAAGAGTTCAAATAATGCATGTTATCAAGAGGTCCTTTTAAATCTAAGAGGAAAAAAAGGTACTAGAGCTAACACCGGAAGCCTTGTTACTTTGCTCACCAACAGCAGTGACTCGGTAGTCAGCAAAATATTCATCTTAAGCACTCTAAACAGTGGGTAAATGGAAATCTTACTTTTAGGATCGCCACAAGGATTTGTAGCTAAAACAAATACAGCAGACTCTCTTCACACACTTATGACAGAGATCGGTGTTACAGACTAAAATATCAGGTTTTTAATAGTACATAGTCATGTTTCCTGCAATGGGATATGAACTTTTGTATAGTCAAAATCATGTAACCAAAATCCTACCACACAATGCTATTTCTAAATAAACTGGGTCAAACCACAAAGAGGTTTATAAATTTCCGTAAAACCATCAAGTCAATCTGTCTCACATCTTGTCAACACTTTTCCTTAGGTCCAGAATTTGGTAAATAAATACCTAAGGAAAACCACGTACATTTTTTAAAGCAATCTGCCGCAACGCTGATTTAATTTATACATACACGTCAGGTAGATTAGTCATTCCCTGTCAGTATCAGGCAATATCAACTTGCTAATTTATTCACACAAATAAATAAGTTTGTCTTTAGGATAACTAATAATAAAATTAGGATATTAAAAATATTGTACAAGTATTGAAATCAGAGCTACCAGAGAAATATTCAAATGTTTTAGCCAGTACGTCTCAGTCACCTTTTTGTCCCAGCACAAGAGAGTAATGATACATTCCCAGTGGTAATCCCAGGTCATTGGGAAATGATTTTAGGAAGCAGGTCTCTACATGCAGTGTGAAAAACCTTGCCAAAGAATTCTGAAACTCTTTGCCACCCTTGCCTCTTGCTTTCACTAGGCAGAAAATTGCTTTGTGTAGAAATACATACATTTATAGATAGATATAATACAGATACATACATACATATATATATATATATATATATATATGCATCTTACCAAACATCTGTCTTTTTTTTTTTTTTTGCCTGCACCACAAGGCTTGCAGGATCTTAGTTCCCTGACCAGGGACTGAACCTGGGCCCTGGCAGTGAAAGCGCCGAGTCCTAACCACTGGACCACCAGAGACCTCCCAGCCCCACTTAATATCAATTGGCGAGAGCTCTCCCAGTGATCTCCGTCTCAATACTAAGAACCAGCTTCACTCAACGACAAGCAAGATCCAGTGCTGGACACCCCATGCCAAACAACTAGCAAGACAGGAACACAACCCCACCCATTAGCATAGGAGCTGCCTAAAATCATAATAAGTTCACAGACAACCCAAAACACACCACCAGGCGCAGTCCTGCCCACCAGAAATAGAAGAACCATCCTCATCCACCAGAACACACATACCAGTCCCCTCCACCAGGAAGCTTACACAACCCACTGAAACAACCTTACCCACTGGGGGCAGACACCAAAAACAACGGGAACCACGAACCTGCAGGCTGTGAATAGGAGACCCCAAACACAGTAAGTTAAGCAAAATGAGAAGACAGAGAAATATGCGGCAGATGAAGAAGCAAGGTAAAAACCAACCAAACCAAAGAAATGAAGAGGAAATAGGCAGTCTACCTGAAAAAGAATTCAGAGTAATGATAGTAAAGATGATCCAAAATCTTGGAAATAGAATGGAGAAAATACAAAAAATGTTTAACAAGGACCTAGAAGAACTAAAGAGCAAACAAACAATGATGAACAACACAATAAATGAAATTAAAAATTCCCTAGAAGGAATCAATAGCAGAATAACTGGGGCAGAAGAACGGATAAGTGACTTGGAAGATAGAATAGTGGAAATAACTACCACAGAGCAGAATAAAGAAAAAAGAATGAAGAGAATTGAGGACAAGCTCAGAGACCTCTGGGACAACATTAAATGCACCAACATTCAAAATATAGGGGTCCCAGAAGAAGAAGAGAAAAAGAAAGGAACTGAGAAAATATTTGAAGAGATTATAGTTGAAAACTTCCCTAACATGGGAAAGGAAAAAGTCAATCAAGTCCAGGAAGCGCAGAGAGTCCCATACAGGATAAATCCAAGGAGAAACATGCCAAGACACATATTAAGCAAACTATCAAAAATTAAATACAAAGAAAAAATATTAAAAGCAGCAAAGGAAAAACAACAAATAATATACAAGGGAACTCCCATAAGGTTAACAGCTGATCTCTGAGCAGAAACTCTGCAAGCCAGAAGGGAGTGGCAGGACATATTTAAAGTGATGAAAGGGAAAAAACTACAACCAAGATAACTCTACCCAGCAAAGATCTCATTCAGATTTGACAGAGAAATTAAAAACTTTAGAGACAAGCAAAAGCTAAGAGAGGGCTTCCCTGGTGGTGCAGTGGTTGGGAGTCTGCCTGCCAATGCAGGGGACACGGGTTCGTGCCCTGGTCTGGGAGGATCCCACATGCCACGGAGTGGCTAGGCCCGTGAGCCATGGCCGCTGAGCCTGCGCGTCCAGAGCCTGTGCTCCGCAACAGGAGAGGCCACAGTGGTGAGAGGCCCACGTACTGCAAAAACAAACAAAAAAAAGCTAAGAGAATTCAGCACCACCAAACCAGCTTTACAACAAATGCTAGAGGAACTTCTCTAGGCAGGAAACACAAGAGAAGGAAAAGACCTACAATAACAAACACAAAACAATTAAGAAAATGGTAATAGGAACATACATATCGATAATTACCTTAAATATAAATGGATTAAATGCTCCAATCAAAAGACACAGACTGGCTGAATGGATACAAAAACAAGACCCATATATATACTGCCTACGAGAGACCCACTTCAGACCTAGGGACACATACAGACTGAAAGTGAGGGGATGGAAAAAGATATTCCATGCAAATGGAAATCAAAAGAAAGCTGGAGTAGCAATTCTCATATCAGACAAAACAGACTTTAAAATAAAGACTATTAGAAGAAACAAAGAAAGACATTACATAATGATCAAGGGATCAATCCAAGAAGATATAACAACTGTAAATATTTATGCACCCAGCATAGGAGCACCTCAATACATAAGGCAAATGCTAACAGCCATAAAAGGGGAAATAGACAGTAACACAATAATAGTAGGGGACTTCAACACCCCACTTTCACCAATGGACAGATCAACCAAAATGAAAATAAATAAGGAAACACAAGCTTTAAATGACACATTAAACAAGATGGACTTAATCGATATTTATAGGACATTCCATCCAAAAACAACAGAATACACTTTCTTCTCAAGTGCTCATGGAACATTCTCCAGGATAGATCATATCTTGGGTCACAAATCAAGCCTTGGTAAATTTAAGAAAATTGAAATCATATCATGTATCTTTTCCGACCACAATGCTATGAGATGAGATATCAATTACAGGAAAAAAACTGTAAAAAATACAAAGACATGGATGCTAAGCAATACACTACTAACTCACCAAGAGATCACTGAAGACATCAAAGAGGAAATCAAAAAATACCTAGAAAAAAATGACAATGAAGAAACGACGACCCAAGACCTATGGGATGCAGCAAAAGCAGTTCGAAGAGGGAAGTTTATAGCAATAGAATCCCCCCTCAAGAAACAAGAAAAATCTCAAATAAACAACCTAACCTTACACCTAAAGCAATTAGAGAAAGAAGAACAAAAACACCCCAAAGTTAGCAGAAGGAAAGAAATCATAAAGATCAGATCAGAGATAAATGAAAAAGAAATGAAGGAAACGATAGCAAAGATCAATAAAACTAAAAGCTGGTTCTCTGAGAAGATAAACAAAATTGCTAAACCATTAGCCAGACTCATCAAGAAAAAAAGGGAGAAGACTCAAATCAACAGAATTAGAAATGAAAAACGAGAAGTAACAACTGATACTGCAGAAATACAAAGGATTATGAGAGATTACTACAAGCGACTATATGCCAATAAAATGGACAACCTGGAAGAGATGGACACATTCTTAGAAAAGCACAAACTTCCGAGACTGAACCAGGAAGAAATAGAAAATATAAACAGACCAATCACAAGCACTGAAATTGAAACTGTGATTAAAAATCTTCCAACAAACAAAAGCCCAGGACCAGATGGCTTCACAAGGCGAATGCTATCAAACATTTAGAGAAGAGATAAGACCTACCCTGCTCAAACTCTTCCAAAATAAAGCAGAGGGAGGAACACTCCCAAACTCATTCTATGAGGCCACCATCACCCTGATACCAAAACCAGACAAAGATGTCACAAAGAAAGAAAACTATAGGCCAATATCACTGATGAACATAGATGCAAAAATCCTCAACAAAATACTAGCAAACAGAATCCAACAACACATTAAAAGGATCATACACCATGATCAAGTGGGGTTTACCCCAGGAATGCAAGGATTCTTCAATATATGCAAATCAATCAATGTGATACACCATATTAACAAACTGAAGGGGAAAAACCATATGATCAACGCAATAGATGCAGAAAAAGCCTTCGACAAAATTCAACACCCATTTATGGTAAAAACTCTCCGAAAAGTAGGCATAGAGGGAACTTACATCAAAATAATAAAGGTCATATATGACAAACCCACAGCCAACATCGTTCTCAATGGTGAAAAACTGAAACCATTTCCTCTAAGATCAGGAACAAGACAAGGTTGTCCACTCTCACCACTATAATTCAACATAGGTTTGGAAGTTTTAGCCACAGCAATCAGAGAAGAAAAGGAAACAAAAGGAATCCATTTGGGAAAAGAAGAAGTAAAACTGTCACTGTTTGCAGATGACATGATATTAAACAGAGAATCCTAAATATGCTACCAGACAACTACTACAGCTAATTGGGTAAAGTAGCAGGATACAAAATTAATGCACAGAAATCTCTTGCATTCCTATACACTAATGATGAAAAATCTGAAAGAGAAATTAAGGAAATGCTCCCATTTACCATTGCAACAAAAAGAATAAAATACCTAGGAATAAACCTACCTAAGGAGATAAAAGACCTATATGTAGAAAACTATAAAACACTGATGAAAGAAATTAAAGATGATACAAACAGATGGAGAGATATACCATGTTCTTGGATTGAAAGACTCAACATTGTGAAAATGACTCTACTACCCAAAGCAATCTACAGATTCAATGCAATCCCTATCAAACTACCAATGGCATTTTTCAAAGAACCAGAACAAAAAATTTCACAATTTGTATGGAAACACAAAAGACCCCGAATAGCCAAAGCAATCTTGAGAAAGAAAAACAGAGCTGGAGGAATCAGGCTCCCAGACTTCAGACTATACTACACAGCTACAGTAATCAAGACAGTGTGGTACTGGCACAAAGACAGAAATATAGATCAATGGAACAGGATAGAAAGCCCAGAGAAAAACCCATGCCCATATGGTCACCTTATCTTTGATAAAGGAGGCAAGACTATATAATGGAGAAAAGACAGCCTCTTCAATAAGTGGTGCTGGGGAAACTGGACAGCTACATGTAAAAGAATGAAATTAGAACACTCCCTAACACCATACACAAAAATAAACTCATAATGGATTAAAGAGGGCTTCCCTGGTGATACAGTGGTTAAGAATCTGCCTGCCAATGCAGGGACATGGGTTCGAGCCCTGGTCCAGAAAGATCCCACATGCCTCGGAGCAACTAATCCCATGCGCCACAACTACTGAGCCTGTGCTCTAGAGCCCGCGAGCCACACTACTGTAGCCCCCACACCTAGAGCCCATGCTCTGCAACAAAAGAAGCCACCACAATGAGAAGCCCACGCACCACAACTAAGAGTAGCCCCCGCTCGCCCCAATTAGAGAAAGCCCGCGCATAGCAACAAAAAACCCAACACAGCCAAAATAAATAAATAAAATAAATTAATTTTTAAAAAATGGACTAAAGACCTAAATGTAAGGCCAGACACTATAATACTCTTAGAGGAAAACACAGGCAGAATACTCTATGACATAAATCACAGCAAGATCCTTTTTGACCCACCTCCTAGAGAAATGGAAATAAAAACAAAAATAAACAAATGGGACCTAATGAAACTTAACAGCTTTTGCACAGCAAAAGGAAACCAGAAACAAGAGAAAAAGCCAACCTTCAGAATGGGAGAAAATATTTGCAAACGAAGCAACGAACAAAGGATTAATCTCCAAAATATACAAGCAGCTCATGCAGCTCAATATCAGAAAAACAAACAACCCAATCCAAAAATGGGCAGAAGACCTACATAGACATTTCTCCAAAGAAGATATACAGACTGCCAACAAACACATGAAAGGATGCTCAACACCACTAATCATTAGAGAAATACAAATCAAAACTACAATGAGGTATCACCTCACAGCAGTCAGAATGGCCATCATCAAAAAATCTACAAACAATAAATGCTGGAGAGGGTGTGGAGAAAAGGGAACCCTCTTGCACTGTTGGTGGGAATGTAAATTGATATAGCCACTATGGAGAACAGTATGGGGGTTCCTAAAAAACAAAAAATAGAACTACCATATGACCCAGCAATCCCACTACTGGGCATATACCCTGAGAAAACCATAATTCAAAAAGTGTCATGTACCACAACGTTCATTGCAGCTCTATTTACAATAGCCAGGACATGGAAGCAACCTAAGAGTCCATCGACAGATGAATAGATAAAGAAGATGTGGCACATATATACCATGGAATATTACTCAGCCATAAAAAGAAACGAAATTGAGTTATTTGTAGTGAGGTGGATGGACCTAGCGTCTGTCATACAGAGTGAAGTAAGTCAGAAAGAGAAAAAGAAATACCATATGCTAACACATATATATGGAATCTAAAAAAAAAAAAAAAAAAGTTCTGAAGACCCTGGGGCAGTACAGGAGTATAGACGCAGACGTAGAGAATGGACTTGAGGACACCGGGATGGGGAAGGGTAAGCTGTGAGAAAGTGAGAGAGTGGCACTGACATATATACACTACCAAATGTAAAATAGATAGCTAGTGGGAAGCAACCGCATAGCATAGGGGGACCAGCTTGGTGCTTTGTGACCACCTAGAGGAGTGGGATAGGGAGGGTGGGAGGGAGAAGCAAGAGGGAGGGGATATGGGGATATATGTGTACGTATAGCTGATTCACTTTGTTGTACAGCAGCAACTAACACAACAATGTAAAGCAATTATACTCCAATAAAGATGTTTTAAAAAAAAAAGAATCAAATCAAACAGACACGTGAAATATGAAATAAGCAAAAATATCTTCCTACTATTAAACTCAATACTGACAACATAAAAAAAATTTTTTTAAGATTTAACATTTCTGAATTATATTGGTTTTGTCACAATTTGCAAATTTAGTTTTATAAAAAAGTCTGCATCTAGTTTATTTGTACATAATTAAATGAGATTCATAATAAAATTATTTCATCAACATTGGGGTTTATGAGAATTTTTCCCTTTGAAGAAGTCACACATTATTCAAGTTTCAGTGTTTATCCCTTTTTAACAAAATATAGGACATTATCATCTCGGTTAAGACATGATGTTGACTAATCAAACGCAAAGCTATTTCCTTGATCACACACATCTTTGCAAATCTCAACTGAGAACGGGTGTGACAGGACAAGAATTATAGTTTCAAATACTAGATTCACATTCCCCAAAATCAAAAAGTTTAAAAGAATCTTGTAAATGCTACCCAATTCCATAGCCACCAAGACCACTACTTTAAGAAAACTCATAAATGCAATTCAACCAAGCTTTATTCTCTATTTCATAGGCCCCAGATGGAATATCTTAAAAACCTGTGCATTTTAGAGTGGCGGTACAATGTTTTCTCCTGCAAACACGCTCATGATTGCTACAAAAACTACTGTACTGAAAACCCAGATTCCAGTGATAAAAACGCAATAATGAGGCCAACCTGTAGGGTAGAAGAAACAGATGAATTCTCAAAACTTACCTTAAAAAATATTTAAAACAACAACAACAACGAAAAAGTAAGACAAACATCTCCTTCCTGAAGCATTATTACTGTCACTGCTGATGACAGAAAGGAACTGCAGGACAAAAAGCCAACAGTCAGCTGGAAAGGGGTGCATGCAGCCCCACTTGTCATGTTCTGATTCCACAACTCCTGGCTCCAGTTCTTTGGATCCCCCTCCACTGCTAAATCTCAATCTTCAACAGTCACTTGAGGGCTTATCCTGGCCAGTGAGAAACACACCGGGGAGTGGCTGGCGTGGAGCTGGCAGTATGCAGAACTGGCCTTTCTCCAAGTCAAAGATTGGCATCTGATGATCCCATATCTATTCTTTTTCTTCTTTTGAAACAACGTGGGAATGGTACTTTATTGGCGGTCTTCAAGGCTACCAATCCCAGTTAAGTGTTTACCTGCTCTGACCATACCTAAGCCCAAGAGAAAAATAGGAAAAGTGGAAGAACAGACGTAAGAGTCAAACTCGTTATTTAAGTACATATACATCAAAATTCTAGAAAGCACTGGGATTTCCCATAGATAGCAACATTTGTACTTTTGGTGGAAAATTATCAAGAAGAGTTATCAAAGGGTTCCAATAACAGATATCCCTTGCTTTTAAGAAGAAAAGCAAACTTATGTCAGTAAGTCTAGGTATGAAGTACATCTCATGCCTAAAAATAAATTTTATTTTCCTGGTACTAAAGTATGTTTCTATTGAGTCTAGGGAGATGAGAAGGAGAAAGGGGAGATCTCAAAGAAACAAAATTGAAATTTAGGGCAAGAAAGTTAAGATGGTATTCAGCTGTTTGGGGATATGGGAATTCATCCAAAGGTGCCCCCAGCAGCTATTACATTAGTCACCTAACCTAACCAGTCTCTGTGATGGGAGCCAAGTCCTAACCAACTCAAGAACAACAACATATAATCAATTCTAGTTTACTGCCACACTTAGAGCCCCACAAAGTTTAATCTCTCCTCATTTTATATTTGACAGTGTCTAATTCAGCTACATCGCTATAATATTTTGTCATTATCGCTAACATAACAGCCATGGAAGCAGCAACAGCAACCGCTCACATTCAAGAAGCACCTACCAAGTGCCAATCACTCTGTGAGGACTCACTGAGGTGATCCCAGAGCCTAATGAGGTGCCATTCCCATTATACAGATGAGGAAACTAAGGCACACAGAGGCTATGTCACTAGAAGACGGTGGAGTCTGGCTTTGACGCCAGGCACTCTGACTCCAGAGTTTAGCCCAGTCTAAACCTGTATGATCCACAGCCTGAAAACTCCCAGGTTAAGAAAATCCATTTACAGAAAACTAATTCATTCTCAACTCAATCGTTTCACTAATCTGGAAATTCCTTATGCTCAATTTACTTAAAATAAGGCGGAGAGGGCTTCCCTGGTGGCGCAGTGGTTGGGAGTCCGCCTGCCGATGCAGGGGACACGGGTTCGTGCCCCGGTCCGGGAAGATCCCACATGCCGCGGAGCGGCTAGGCCCGTGAGCCATGGCCGCTGAGCCTGCGCGTCCAGAGCCTGTGCTCCGCAACAGGAGAGGCCACAACAGTGAGAGGCCCACGTACCGCAAAAAATAAAAAATAAAAAACATAATAAGGCGGAGAGAGTTCTTCTGGTCCTACACCCATTTCTACTAAGCAGCGTATGAATGATAAAAAAAACAAGAAATTATCTTCTTCGGTTGGACGCAGCACTATATGTTGACTAATGATTTAAAGTGTTGCCAAGAACATCTGGCACATTCCGGTCACACACAGAATCTATCTGATGGTAATGAGAATAAGATAAGGAACAAATAACGTAGCAAAGGTCAGCAGCAACACTCAATGATATGCTATTACAAGTGTCCAAATCATGACTGTATAGTGAGAAAGCAGGGGGTTGAAATGCCTTAGGTTAAAGCCAAAGATTTGCAAATAACTCAATTTCATTAGAAAATAAAAAGGAAAATTCCTTACAGGTTAAAAATTCCACTAGACTAAAGAATATATAACATCCGGAACCTCCCTGGAGGTCCAGTGGTTAAGAATTCCACAGGGGATGCGGGTTCGATCCCTGGTCAGGGAACGAAGATCCCACATGCCACAGGGCAACTAAGCCCGCACGCCACAACTACTGAGCCCGCATGCCTCAACTAGAGAGAAGCCTGCACGCCGCAACAAAGATCCCACAAGCCACAACTAAGACCCGACGCAGCCAAAAAAATAAATAAATTTAAAATAAATTTTTTAAAAAAGAATATATTACATCAAAGAAAACCATAAGAAAGACGTTATGATATGAAGCAAGATCTCTAAAATTTCAAGAATTTAATCCTGTAGAAGCTAAATTAACCTCCTGACCTAAAAATATTATTTTAAAGCCATTTCATTATAACATTAAAAACAGCATACAAATTAATACATATTAACCACTACAGATAAAACTACATTATAGACTTGGCTTATACGTGGCAATTAGAGATCTGAACAGTATTCGTTCTTGTTCTGTTTTTCTCCTTTCAAAAAAAAAAAAAAAAAACTTACAGACAGGCCTCATCAATCATCAGGAGAGCCTGGCTCTGATATTATATGAGCTGTGTCAACCTTAATCAAATTGCTTGCCAGATCGTAGATAAGTAATGACTTGCTTAGGTTAAGCAAGGCCAGAGTTTTCCTTCTGTAGTATATACATCTCCAGAGTGAAAATAAACAGCCTCACACCTCTTACTGCGCGCTGGACTCTGCACTCTTACAACTCAGCCTTCACTCCAGCCCAAGAGGAGGGGCAAGATTTGCCTTTAAGAATATTATTTTTCGTTCTTTCCTTCTCAATCTGGTCGTCAAAACTACTTTTAAACTATCTCATTAAACAGCTAATGACTATTTTGATCTACACTGAAAGAACACATGAGCTATCTTTAAATGCTGTAGCATTAACATTTGTTGTAGCCAATATGATACAATGATATAAAATGAAAAAGAAATAGCTAACGATTGACAAAAGCGATACTAGAGGAATCACTTAAAGTTGCAAAGCTTGTATTCATTTTCTTCATTTTCTAACATAAAGTCAGATTAAGTGTTGACATCATCTGTCACGCTTTGGACACAGGGGCACCGTGGAACAAATGTTAAGAGAAACTGCGTTCAATTTGATTTTATATTTATTCCACGAGCAAAGACACAAATGTAAAATGAGATTTACTTCTAAAAAGCCCCCTTTGCTATTTTCCTTACTGTCATACAATTCGAAAGGGCTTTCAAACTTCACTTTCAGCTGGAATATACTATTAAAGAATTTCTAAGCATCAAGTACCAGCCTTAAAGAAATGTATTAGAAAGCAAGGATCCCTGTGGCTAGAAAAAAAAAAAAAAGAAAGAAAAGACCTCTTTAAAGAGGAAAGGGTTTAAAAATACAAGACATCTGGGAGTCAATTTTACCTTGGGCAAAATTCACTATCTCAATATCTTCCATTAGGTCAATAGAATCTAGAATGCAGAGTTTGTGGTTTACAAATGTCAAAGACAAAAACAAAACAAAAGAGGGAATTCCCTGGTGGTCCAGTGGTTAGGACTCGGTGCTTTCACTGTTCTGGGCCTGGGTTCGATCCCTGGTGGCAGAACTAAGATCCCACAAGCCACACGATGTGGCCAAAAACAAAAACCTTAGAATTTAAGAATGTGCAATTATAACTTAAATTAAGCTTAAAAAAGAAAGGGACTTCCCTGGAGGTCCAGTGTTAAGAATCCATCTTGCAATGCAGGGGACACCGGTTCAATAGCTGGTCAGAGAACTAAGATCCCACATGCCACGGGGCAACTAAGTCCGCACGCCACAACTAGAGAGAAGCCCTCACACTGCAACGAAGAACCCGTGCGCCTCAACGAAAGATCCCGCGTGCTGCAACTAAGACCCAACGCAGCCATTTAATAAATAGATACTTTAAAAAAAAAGCTTGAAAAGAAAGACTATAGTTTCAAATATTAGGCAGAGATATTTTGAAGATCACCCAACTTTGAACTACATTAAAACTCTTGTATGTGAAACCAATGCTCGATCATTATTGTCTTCATGATTTCCATTCTCATGAAAATTTTACCGTTCATACATTATTGTAAACAGAAAAAAAAAACTTGTAAAACACTCTGCAAAGTACAAAGGACTCTATAATATTATTTAAGAAATGATGACAATTAGAAATAAAGGATAGGAGAAAATTATTTCGTATATGGAATAAAAAGAACCACAAGACAGGAGTTGTAACTGAACTAGCAACTCCTCAGCTAGGAGCCGAGTGAGCATGGGGAGGGTCCTGGTTCCTTCTGTGCCTGTCTGTGCATGCAGTGCCAGACAGGACAGTCTTTCCTTTCCCAATCCTCTGGAACCATCATTCTGATAAGTCTGCAGGGCACTCAAACAGACAAGGGCCCTGCTTTGCCTAAGCAATACTTCACTCCTTTGTCACCAAATTATTTATCGTTAGATTGCCCAAGTATACCTGTAGTACAGTCCCTCTAGGTGAATCAGGCACAAAAGATGCTAGTATTTCTCAGTGAATTAGAAAGGACTTTTACAAGCGAGTGGGGACTCTGTTTGCCTAGGAAATGTCAAGTGAAGGGATTCTTTTTCCAGAAAACTCACATTCCAACATGAAGGGGGAAAAGATTCTTAATTGCACAAATGAAAAACTCAGTCTCTCATTCTTAGTCGTTGAAGGCCTTGGAAGTTTAATATGTGGTGCCTGTTAATTTGATTCCATGACCAGCTGACATCTACAATCACAACTAATTAAGTATTCTGTGTATGTGTACAACACCCAGCTGAGAAAACATGGATCTGATCAAGGGTTAAAGTCTTGGTTCTACAAGGCCAACTGTTTCCTTATCTTTTTCCTAATAATCTACCTATCTGGAAGAGAAATCCCAAAAGAAGTAAAACACTGACAATTTTTCTTTAAAACAATTTCTACTGTTATTTTCCTGTGGGGTGGGATATAGCCTGAACTTACCAGGCTCACATTTAGAAATCCACTTTGGGAGTTAGCTATAAGACTCTTATTAACATTATTAAGATGTATCTAGTCAAATCCCTGAGCTAAAATTTATTTGATGCTGCAAAAAATGGCTATCAAATCTCTGCACAAGCTGTACTGTATCATTAAAAACCCCACCGCGGCTGCTGTCACAGTGACAAATGTGTAATTATTTTAAGACCTAACCACTGTGACAATAGCTCTTTAAAAATGCATCCTTAAACACAAAAGAAATAACAAATAATGACAATTTCGTTTCCTAACCTAATAGGAGACCACAGTTAACAACCCATCTTAGAATGACTCAAAATTGGCTTTAGTTAGCCATGGGGTTAAAAAAAATCTTTAGCTCTAAAATGTATGATGAAAATTATATGAAAGAGCTTATATAGGTCTACAGTCAAAACATGAATAACTTAATGACTAGAGCTTGGAATTAGGAACTCAGGGTAGAAGTTTGATCTATTTGTATTTGTTTTAATCTCAAAAAGGACTCAGCCATAGTAAAGGAAGTGTGCCTAATAGTCAACAGATAGAAATCAAAAGAAACGACTTAGCGATCAGAACCAATTCTAATCAGATCATAATATGACTTGAAGATATGTTATTCAGTTGAAGTAAATATGCAGAATTAGGTTTAAAATCTACTTTAACCCATCAGTACTATAATAATCCTCCTTACTGTAGACCAAATCTTAAAATTTCATTTTGGAAGAACATCTAAGACTTAATGGAAGAAACAATAAAATGGCCTTGTTTAAAAAAGTGATCACAGTAAGAAGAGCCAAAAAGGTAAATTATGGGCACAGCACAATGGTGAGACCAGTGTGGTTCCACTCAGGAGTTTTAATAATCTCTTAACAATCATAAAAATATCTTCTCAGGATTTAGCAGTCCCAAGATCTACTGGAACAACTGCTCAGATGCGTGGAAACCAAATTGAAATCCTGGTGCATGAGTTTTCATTAAATCATGGCAATCTCTAAAAGCCTAATTAGCCTAATTTCACAACAGGAGTGAACAGGCCAAGAGGAAACACTAGTTTAAATCAAACGATGTTACTTTACTGGTGTTTATAAAGAGGAATAAATAGCACCTTTCTTACAAAACTGTACAACCCCATTCATAATCACATTTAGACAGTGCCCCTCACATGACCATTTTAACAGCCAATTAACAAACTTTTTCAATATATTGCAAGCTATGTAACACCAACCCAAGTAATGAAGCTTAACTCCACTTCATAGATGGGGATTCCTCATACCCACTCTCACAACCTCATACTCACCAATCTGGGAGGAAGTTGACTGAAATAGAGATGAGTGATTAAACAGTACATCTGTTCCAGCTGAAACTATGTTCACTCCTTCTTATTGCCTGTTATTCACTGTGCTATTTTGTTGCACACACGCCCTGAGGCCCAAACCATGAAAATAAGCCAAAATAAATGGGCAAGAAAAATCTTATCCCTAGCTTAGGATGCTATCTTTCTTTTTATTGTAATAAAAGAGGCTGCCAAATTCTGATGTCACTACAGTAATTTCACGGCCTGATTAAAAGTAGTATTTTATCCATTAGACATTCATCCCCCTTGCCAATTTCACCTCCAATCAGTGTGTACAATTACTCACTAAACAGACTTCAAATGATAGTAAAATAGAAAATACTAATTACTGTTATTCTGATACCTAAAAAGCCAATAACTGTCAGAAATTCCCCTGGCAAGAGAGAGAAGGCAGAATGCACTTTTTAATACCTAGATATCCAGGAAAACTCCTCTAATACTGCATATTTAAAAAACAGACGAAACATGACATCAGCTCTCTAATGTAGCACAGAATGAAAATATGCATTTTAAATATGTAAGATGTTTGGCCAGCATTCCAGCAATAATGTGACAATAGATGTCCTAGTATCTTCAATATTTAACTATTTTTTTCTTTATCTAAAGCTTTTTTAACCTTCATTACTTGAAGCTGTGATCCGCCTGAACTTGACATGCAGAGTCACTGATTTCACTGTATTTTTTTTTTAACATCTTTATTGGAGTATAATTGCTTTACAATGGTGTGTTAGTTTCTGCTTTATAAGAGCAGAATTGTGTGTTGAAATCATTCATGGGTCTAGAGATGACAGTTTAGCAACTCGCTATTCAGTGTGGTCCACCCAGTGTCATCAACATGATGTGGACTCTTGTCAGAGAGGGAGAATCTTGGGATTCACCCACAACCTACGAAATCAAAATCTGCATCTTAACATCCCTCCCACCCCCACCCCAAGAAATTCAAATGCACATTAAAGTTTGAGAAGCCCTACTTTAGGACTCATACGTTTGGGACATTTGGGTTTAGTATTTGTTAGGCATAATGCAAGGAAAGGGGTGAGAGGGGATACATACAAGGGAAAATCCCATTGTCTGTCCTTAGGGATTAAGATAAGGATGAGACAGACGCATACAAAATGATGACACAACATCATCAGCACGAGAGACATGTTCCCAGCCTGCAAGAGAAAAAGCAAGGTATATTCAAGGAACGCAAGGTAGGTGGAGGACGGCAGAAGCACCAGGTCGGTAAAGACCCCCGTGTGCCCTATTAAAGACCTGGGTCTGAATAAGGGAGTCAGGGCCTTTGAAGAAACTGATGTTAAGGAGAGCAGTCACCTGATCAGCCTTATGTTTTTGAAAGATCATTACTCTGACAAAATGGAGAAAAATGGATGACGTGGAAGCGGGGAAAACCAAGAGTGGAAACGAGGGAGGTGAGGTGGCAGTACTCTAATAAAGAGTCACGAAGGTATTTCTTTTGTCTCACGTTTTGTCTCACCTTCTCTGATCCCCTTCCCAAAATTCGAAAAGGAAGTTGGAAGGGTAAGGTAATGGTGACAGAGAAAGGATTAGAGGTTACAAGAGGTTACACTTAGAGGTTACTTAGAGGTTACACTTAGAGGTTACAAGAGGCTTTAGACGGTTGTATGGGTATACGTCATGTAATACAAAACAGACAAAACTCACGATACTTTTCTGCTTCATAAAATAGACAAAATATTATTTTGGTGACTCAGGATTCTATACTCCCTTCAATCATTCTAAACAGCAATTATTAACATAAATTATTAACATATATCTAAAGACACAAGATGTGTACCTGGTTACAGTAAATAACTATGGACTCCAGAAAAGATCCTGAATACAGCTCTGTTGCTTGGATAAGCCACGCGTATCAGCCTTTCTCCCCCCGTGAGTTATTTCTCTCTTGAAATTCAAGTGTGGAAAAATTGGGGTGGAGGAGAGAAGGTAGAGAGACAAGAGATACATTTATTTAGTTTTACTTTACATATAATTTGCTGTAGGAGTGCATAAATAACTCGGCCAACAGAGGGGCTTCAAGTAAATTCAGGTGTGTACCTACCCAAAAAGGTAGCAAATACTAAACTTGTAAAGTGTTTTCACTTCTGATACGGATAGAATATTGGAAAGGTCCCTGTTCTCTCTTCAGGTAAAAAAGAAAGAATATCTGACATCTACTTGTTAGTGATAAACTAAATTACATTTAATGTGAAAAGGGTCAACAAGAAGAGGCATTCCTCAACTTTAAACTAGGGAAAATTTGAGAAAATTTATTTATCCAGTGGTCGTTTGGAACTTTTTTTACACATTTTCTCCCTCCAAAATTAGGTACGGTAGTCCCCCGCTTATTCACAGGGGATGCATTCCAAGACCCCCAGTGGATATCTGAAGCTGTGGATAGTACTGAACTCTATTTATACTATGTTTTTTTCCCAACACATACATATCTATGATAAAGTTTAATTTATAAATTAGGCACAGTAAGAGAGTAACAATAAAACAATTTTAATAATATGCTGTAATAAAAGTTACATGAAAAAAATAATAAAGTAAAAACTAAAAGAAAGTTACATGAATGTGATCTCTCTCTCTCAAAATATCTTATTATACTGTAATCACCCTTCTTATGATGATGATGATGCTGTGAGATGACAAAACACCCACCGGATGAGATGAAGTGAGGTGAGTGACGTCGACATTGTGACGTAGCGTTAGGCTACTATTGACCTTCTGATGATACGTCAGCAGTATCATCGGCTTCAGGTGATCCTGGATCACCAAGCCAGGGCGAAGTGAATGGCTGGATGTCAGGAGCAGAACAATGTTGAAGGTTTGGGGACCTCGGGAGGGATGGCACGGGATTTCATTACACTACTGAGAACAGTGCACAACTTAAAACTTATAAATCATTTCTTTCTGGAACTTTCCGTTTAGTATTTTTGGACTGCAGTTGACCTCAGGGGAATGAAACTGCAGCAAGCGAACCCTGGGTTAAGGGGACCTGGGAATGAAACTGCAGCAAGGGAACCCTGGGTTAAGGGGACTACTATATGTGGTGGTTAAGTAGTACAGCTCCCCCACAAGAGCCTGTTTAGTGGACTCAAAAGGCAAAGGCCCTTGGAGGTCACGTGGTCCCAACTCTCACCCAAGGAAGAGATTCTTACTGCACCATCTTTTGCAAATGCCACTACAACACATCTAGTAATAAGGACCTCATGCCCCTTCAAAGGAGCATTTTCCAAACATGAGGCAGCTTTATTTGTCAACAGTGCTTCCTTCTTTTGAAACAAAACCTGCATCTTTGGAGTGCCCCTCTGGGACAAAAGATGAATCTCATATTACTCTTTCACCCCTCCCACCCCCATTGAAGTCTTGGCCACTGGTGCTCTGAATTAAGAGACAAGGGAACAACTTGCCCCCTCTGGAGTCCAGAGGAACCCACCCTGCACATGGCTGTATGTGAAGAATGACCTTGTGTCAAGGAGCTATGAATAATAAGATTTAATAAAATTACAAATGCTGAAAAAGACAATGTCTCCAACGAGAGAAGGGGCTTGTGTTCAAGCAGAACATCCAGAAAATCCTTCATCAACATTTCCAAGAACAGAAATATGATGATGGCAAAGCTATGAACCTCAACCGCAGCCCCTTTCAAAGTGAAAAACAAAAAACACACTTTGGATTCATCGATATCACCTTGTATTCTTGTTTCATTGTTTAGCGAAATAAATTTTATTTAGCATATCAGGGAATCCCAACAATACAAACAGAAATTCCAAACATATAAGCACAGCCTGACAGCAACCGTTCAGAAAGTTAGTAGCCAAAATTCTTCTTCCTGATATAAACGTAAGGTCCCATTCTTCAAAATTTTCCTGTAGGATAACAATATCCTCGCTCCATTTTCTTCCATTATTGGTGGATTTTTTTTTTCCAGAACACACCATGTTGTTTTGTTTTCTTCTTAGGAATATTACACTTATTGCTGAGCTAGTGGTTACATCTCTACCATTCTAAGTATTAAATCCTAAGCATGAAGGTTATAAGCTACCTTAGGTGGTCCTTCTCTCTTTTGAGGCTCCCACCCTTCGCTTCTAAACACACACACACACACACACACACACACACACACACACACACACACAATGAACGCAGTTATCAAAAGATTTGGTTTATGGAACTGTCACTGAAGGTAATTATATTACCTTCAACCCAACTTTATGTATAAAAAGAAGGTCATGGTTATTTTTCTAAGATAGTGACTGGGATCTGATTTTCTAATAATTTAGGAAGAAATGTTGTTATTTTCTTGTTTTCTCAATGACCACATACCCAATGTGCCAACAAAATGAACTACTATGTATTTCAAAACAGGCAAAAGATGGTAAAACAATTTTAAAAGCATGAATTCCTACCGTACACAGTAACAGAGATGGATCTTGGACATAACGAGCAGTGCGAGAAACCAGATATAAAAGAGTATTTATCGTATGAGTCTATTTTAATAAAGTTCGGGAACAGGCAAAACTCACGTATGGTGAGACTGGTCCAAAGGGCTGTCGTCTGCTGAGCGTGGTGGGCTAGTCTGGGAAGGGGCACCAGGGAGCCTTCCACAATGAAGGAAATGTTCTACATCTCGATCTGGCTAATGGTTACCACACACGTGCATATACGACACTTCATCTGGCTGCTCACTGAGTATACATTAACTGTACACTTGTGTACATTTTTCTATTATACCTCAATCAGGAAAAAAAATTGCAACATATTGTTTCCAAGTGCCTTTTAAGTTTCAATTGCAAAATGAAGAGAACTGTAGCATACTGAAACTATAGCAGTTCCACGTGCCCACACTATTACTAACTTCAGAGAATTCCTCATTATTTAATCTTCAAAAGAAATCATTTCTGGATCAAAGTAACAGACTAACATGTACAGGAGGAGTTACTTAAAGCAGCAGCAGCTAGCAATCATAGGGGTTTTATAACGTGCCAAGCACTTTACTTTCAGTATCTCACGTAATCCACACAACAGCGGTAACAGATACTATGGTTATCCTCATTTCAGCGATGAGGAACCCAAGGCTTAGGTCAAGATCACTGCCCCAGCTCACACGAATAAAAAGAGATGCGCTAGTCTATGTCAAGAATAGCTGAAAAGCAAGCTATATGTTTACATTAGCGCAATATAAAAATTTTGTAACAAAACGTAAGCAGAATATATCTAAGTTCAGTAACATAACCTGTGTGTTTTTCCCCCTCTCAAGTAAGATGTAAGGAACTTCACAGTTCCTTAATTCTATGGTTAAAAGCACATCACTGGTTCTCAAGAACTCAAGTCCTGACTCACATTCCAACTGATATGTAGCAGAACAAAATGTGCTTTGGGGTAGCTTTTTGTTATCTCTGGCCATCAAAATACATCACACAGCAAAGTGCCTGAACAACTGTGAACCGAGGCAGGCCCAATGCTAAGTTTAGTGTTTACTCCCATTCATTCCAGAGTTCTTTCAATATGGCCATACTACTAGAAGGCAAGCCCAGGATGAAGGTGGGAAGAAAATTAACTATTCTCTCAAAGGCTTCTTTATTTTCTAAACACTTAGTATTGTAAGGAGAATTTGGTAGAGGACTACACGGGAATAGGATGGAGGGAACTGTGACACACAAGATGATTTTAATCAGAAACAAAATACATCAAATTAACCATCAAACAGGCTACTGCACTCTGCACTAGTTGAAAACTACAAGCACTGGAATTCACATTCATTTTTAACTATTCTCAGAAGAGGAAAATCAATTAACTAGACCATCCAAGATTCAGAACTGCTCTTCCTTGAAAAGTACACAAGAATCAAACTGGGCTCATATTCTGAAGAATGTCTGTATCCAAAAAGTATTCAGGGGCAGGGGAGGTGGGGCAGGGAGAGGAAGACACGCTGATGTTTCTCAGAAATTTTGCTCCAAAGATTTTACAGAATATTTTTGGTAGAGATATTTTCATTTACGCACGGCTGCTGGCAAGTCTGCGAAGCGATGCCTTAAGAAATACTAGCAATCAGAAAGAATTCTTCAAAAGACAACAGAAAAGAGAGATACCCTAAATGAATTTAAATTCTGTAATAATAATGTTACAAAAACACAAGAAAAGTCATATAAAAACAAAAGAGCAAACTCAAATATGCCTATTCAAACAAGCATTTCATCTCTGCAAAATACTTTGCTTCACAGAAAAGGCTGATTTTCCTCTCGGTTGAAAAGTTATTAAAACAATAAAAGCAGCCCTGACAGGCAAGACCTAACTGTAACACGATTTTACATATTTATCAAAAGATCATTCAGAGAAAACTTACCAAGGCTGCAACGTGTATATGCTTGTGCTTCGGAGGCAAAGCAGAAAAGTGACTTTCTGTACTTACAGCGGCGTGCACTTCAGGGTAAAGACACATCACCACGGTCGTGCTCGTAAGAGAAGTCCTGACCAGCAATCTGCCTTTGGGTTGGGCTCTTCTCTTACAAGATAAGCTGTTAAGTCCTGCCTTGATTTTAGATCTGCTAACATATGGAGTCTTCTAATGTAGCCTCTCTCCGCCCACCCGCCACCCTCCCCCCCTCACCACTCGGCTCCCCTCCCTTTCCACACACGCACATACACACATACAAAAAAGGCACTGCAGGGCAGAAATTCCTCAGGTGCTCGCTAATGGAATTCCCAGGGTCTTGGAGCCGCTTCGGGGATCAAGAGATCTCATCGCCCCTGCTGGGGTAAGGAGCAGCAAGTCTGTCCCATTTAATCAAATACAGAATGAATTTTCAGCTCTATTCACTAGCTTGTCTCCAGGGCTCTCAAAAGGCACCAGGCAGCTAGAATCACACACATGTGGCTCTTTTAGGCAAGTATAATTAGTTTGATTTTAAAAAGCCACATTAATAATATCACCTCAGGACCATTATTCAGGGGACAGATGACAACGATACTGTATGTTTTAAGCCTGACAATGGGGGAAAGAGCACAAACAATGAGGGAAAACTTGAAGGATTAAAACAAAAACAAAAAAAAAACAACCAGTTTTTCATTGAATTGTAATCCAATATTTTTAAAGTAACATTAAGTATATTCCATATACCATCTCTTAATTGCAATTGAAAAGAATCAAGTAAAGCCCTCCTCCCCGTTCTCTTGAAAATGAGTTAGTACCATATCCACAACAAAAATGTATAAATGGAATGTTCATAAATCAATGAAATGTCTACATCCAATATAAAATTTCAATAAAAACAATAAAGCATTCTCTAATTCAAGTTAAAATTTCTTGAAAAAAGCACCCATCAAAAACCACAGTAAAATCAAGTCCTTCGGAGCAATCTATTTAGCAACCAGACCCCAAATTCCCTTTCTAATCTAATTAGTTTCTATTAAGTAGTAAGATCACATATCTGAAGAAAGACTATCTCTAGACAGCTCATCTTCTCTTGCGATGTGTTGCCTTATCTGCACTCCTACATAGTACAAATGCTAATCACAAGGCAGTGGCTAACGTAACGATGTGTTAAAAATAACAGATTTTTCACTTAATTAGTTTTAATTTCCTATCTGCAGCCTGATTCACTACAATAATGTTTAATTCCTGAAAGCTTTTCTCCAGGATTTTACTCAGAAACAATACCAATTTCTAGTCTAAATGCCTGCATAAGAAACATTTCTAGAGAAGACACATCTTACTTCAACTTACATTTTGACAAAACCATAAATGAAGTCATCCAGAAAGTCATGAAAGCACACAGGCAAAGAGGAAAAATAAGAAGAAAGCACAAGAGCTAGTCAACAGGTTTTACCTGAACTTTTTAGAGCCCAGCCCTATGGCAGAAGTTCTTAATCCAACATAAAGCCTTCCTCTTTATATACACCTTGCAGATGGGGGCAGAGGTGGGGGAAGTCCTACCTTAAAGTGAACTTAATTCCTCCCATGCACAGTCAAACCACCTGCAAAGAAGGCAAGGAGTAACACTGACTTAGAAGCCAACCGACACAAGCTAGATCAGTATGCTCCAAGTCCTAAGGGTTCTCTGTACTTCCCGGCTTGAGAGTCAGAGCTGTTTAAGTACTTTCCACAGAAGAGGAGGTTGATGAGAACCATGGCAATCAATCAAAGCATCGCAAGTGAGTTACTACACAAACAATAGCACGGTACCTCTAGTAACTGATTTTCCTGGTTGACTGAACTATTCAAACGAAGACAGATTTCCCAAATACTATATCCGAGTTTTTGCATGAAAGTTAAACAATGTACACTTGTGTGTTTTTTATAGAAATATAAATGTGTCTGCTCCACACACTGCCAAACACACACCCAGGAAACGCCTTTACAAAATGAAACAGTTTCTCTCCATCCTTCTCATATAACTTCAAGTATGAGGCAGTTCATTTCAACATGTGCAAAACAGAAACTACAGTATTTGGTGCCTCTCTGGGTTCCTAAGAATGCTTTCTAGCTAAGCACTAACTTAAATTTTACAGTTTTCTGGAGTTTTCTTTCATCTTGTCCTAAAAGTTGAACTACCCCCGCATTTTCAGCTAAAATAGACTACCTCCCAAAAATGAGCTATGAAATGTAATAGAACATTTAGAATTATACTGAGAATAAATCCATTTCATTCTCCAGCCCCTTCCCCACCCTTTCCTAGCAGACACTGTCCACTAGGTATTCCAAAAGTCAGCTGGAGCATCTGTGGGTTGTGGCATCAGTGAGGCATGGAATCAGAATTGGCCTCTTTCATCTTTACTGGCCACTGGCCTGAGACTAAATCTCATGTTACCTTTTAGTCCTATCTTCTGTTTCTCAAGGTGTCTGATTCAGGACACAGAGGTTCTGTTAATGAGGTTCCCTCAATTCTAGATCTCAGCTGGAAAGCAGCCTGCCCTTAAGGCACCTGCCAC
Organism: Aethalodelphis obliquidens; assembly: GCF_003676395.1. NCBI lineage: Eukaryota > Metazoa > Chordata > Mammalia > Artiodactyla > Delphinidae > Aethalodelphis > Aethalodelphis obliquidens. The sequence goes on along the minus strand of NW_020838026.1, from coordinate 7,550,957 downwards.
CCTCTGGAGTCTGGACTGGGAAAGGCAGGCATTCTGGAGAAAGCTCCTTTTGGAGAGCCTTCCACCTGATTTGGTGGGGTTGGGAGAACAATGAAGGGAAAGGCGAGAGAGCCTCTCTAGCCCCCTCGGTGATTTATTACTGAAATTCCTAGATGTGGAGAGAATGCAACAAAGGTCTGGAAGCTGCAGAGTGAAATAAATAGCGAGCTGTAATGTATTTAGCAAATGATAATGCAATCCACAGAAAGCTATACAGAAGAGAAGGAAAAATACGCTCCCTGGGGCTGGGAAGTCACCAAGTCTGTGAAGGCAGAGAAACATTGCGCAGGAAATTTCTCTTGATTCTCCTTACACATAAATCACTGTCTCTCGCGGGCGCTCTGCGGGGATGGAGGTTGAGAGAGGCGAGGGACCCCGCTCCCTTGGGAAAACGTGCCGGCGCCCCGTGCTCCCGGCTATGCTGCATCTCACCTGCCTCAGCGCATCATTGTCAAACAGATTTAATCGTGTCACTGACACCTCACCCCGCCTCTTCCCACGAGGTGGCTCAGAGTTCCCGAGGACGGGGGACGTAGGCGCTCCCCACTGCGCATCCGTCAGCTGCCCTCCCCAGACCCCGCACGCAGCCTGGACCCCCACGCCCTCCCGGGCACTCCGGCCAACCCGCCCCCGGACCTCCAGCTCCCAAGCCTCGTGGCGCCCAAGCCCGGTGTCCCCAGGCCACCCCTCCCGCCCACCCTTAGATGGGACCCCACCCCCGCACCTCTAAGCAGGGCTGGCTAAGACCTCCTGCGCGGCAGCCGGCTCCGAAAGCCACCCCCAGGTCATCCCCCGCGCGCTGGCGGCGGCTACGGCGGCAGCGGCGGCTGCGATCCGAACGGGCCCCTCCATGCACCGGGCAGGGCAGCGGGAGGGCGCGGCGCCTCGCACGCCGGGGCGGGGGCGTGGGGGCTGGCGGCGCGGGGTCCCAGTCTCCTCGCACCGAGCCGCGCGAGCCGGGCACCCGGGACTCAGGGGAGGGGCGCCCGGGTTGGGGGGGTGGGGGGCGGAGTCACCGGGGCGCGCCCCCGCGGTCGCGCTCCTCCCCTCCAAGGCGCGCGGGCGCGTAACCCGGCGGGCGCTGGGCCAGTGAGGAGCACGCGAGGAGGTGGAGGAGGGAACCCGGCCGCGGAGGCCGCAGCTCCCCGACGGCCCGCGCCCTGCCGGAGGGTGCGCGCGCAGCCTGCCAGATCAGCGGCATGTGGGGGGAGATGGGCCGTACCAACGGGCGGGGGGGGGCGCTCTGTGCAGGTCCTTCTACCAGTCCCCCTCCTGCTTGCTCTACGAGAGAGCTCCCCCAGGAAAGGAGAAGTCAGTCTCTGCTTTGGTTTAGGATGGGTGAGGATGAGCTGCCTTAGCAATTCCCGGAGTTTCCCATAATGCCTTTATTCCGTTTCCCCTCATCTTTACTTCCCCGGGAGAGGCGGCATTTGGGGCGGGTCCACTACTGGTCTACACGTTCCCCTGTTTCCCCGCCCAGGCCCGGCCCCTCACCCCTCCACCTAAGCAGTGTGCGAAGCCAGCCAGTCCATCCATTCACTTGGCTCGTACCTAGTATCTGCTTTGTGGTTCCAGCTTCCCGCTTTTGGTACCTTCGCTTTTAAACCACTTTCAGTGTTTGGATTCTTAGGCAGTTTCCTCTGATTCCCATCACACCCGCCCTGCATTCACATACACGCAGGCAGGTAACAAAACTTCTCAGAGACTAGGAGAGGCTCATTGTCGCCTGGTGCAAGCAGCATGACCTTTGGCCCCAGAGTCTTCCCAACTCGTCCTTTGGATGTGCCCCAAGTGATCTGATCTCACTGAATTTCAGTTGTTCAAACAGAAAAAGGGGGAAATAATTTGTTTAAAAGGTTGTTGTGAAGCATAAATATGATACTTAGTGGAAAGCACCTGCCACTGCATGGACATTTGGGGACTGTGACTTCTATACACTACTAATAATAATTATAATTATTATTAGCAATTAGTTTATTTTTTTACCATCATCATCATTACTTACTATTTAACTACAGAAAGAGCTCTAATGATACTTGGAATTCAAAAACACTCAGTACTGAACGTCAGGAGAAATATGACAGAACTCCTTACCTTCTTACTTGAATTTCACAAGCAAAGGCTCTGCAAGTGTGGTGATGTTCAGACAGTTTAGTTTTTTGCTTTAGCTACATCCAGGGTCTTTATGAAAGTATAAGGTCCTAAGAAATTCAGTATAGGAGGGAATAAAAGAACTCTACTTGTTTGTTCTCTACTGTTCCATTTTTACTTATTCAAACTGAGTCTGTGTGTTATTAACTTAAGGTATATTAAATGATTTTTCAATCAGTAAATAAAATGTCCTGGAAACATTGAAGGAAAAACATTGAAAGTTTATCTGAACTGAGAGTTTTGTGTGAATGGGATGGAAGTCTTGCAGGTTTCTTGTGGCGATCTGTAAGAATCCTAGCTGTCCCCTACCACAGCAGTTCCACTACAAACCCTTCTAGGGTCCTCCCTTGGGGCCCAATTGATTCTGGGCACCCCCAAGTCTCACAGTGCCAGTTGAATATCACTATGCCTATTGTTACTCATAATCAGACCTGAGAAATAATCATGATGTTGTGGATACTGATTACTCCCTTGCTGCCTTGCTTGTAAAGTGGAGTATTCATTTCAGGGGCAAATAGTTTTTCATTAATGAATCATTCACTTATTTGTTCACTTATAAGTGTAAAGTAATATTTTAGAACCTTATTGAGCACCTACTCTATGCCACCGCTAGGCAAAAAGGTACATAGAGAAATATGGCACAGTCCCAAGCTTCAAAGAGCTCACAATCTAATTGTGATACTGATACATCGATGGATAAGTACATTGAGACGTCTTCAGTGCAATGAACAGGCAGATGTGGGAGCACAGGGGCAGTGTGGCCAACCCAGGCTAGAGTTTGGGGGGAGTGGAGGGCAGCGTGTCAAGAAAGACTTCCCAAAGGAAGTGACCCATGAACTAAGCCTTAAAGGGTAGTAGGGGTTAACCAGGTACAGGTGAAGGAGTGGAAGGACCATCTAGGCAGAGGGGACATTATGAACAAAGGAACAGAGGCAAGAAACAAGACAGCTCAGAGGGACTGCAAACTCTTCTTTGTGGTTGAAATGTGAGAGGCCAGGTAGGGATTGGTAAGGGAAGGCACTGCAGGAAGAAGCTGAAGCCAGATCACGGAAGGCTATGCATGTCATTCCAAGAAGCTAGGACTCGATCCTGTAGGCAATGGGGAGTCAATGCACAGTTTTAAGTGGGAGTGTGATATGGCCAGGTTTATATTTAGAGGTATCACCTAGCAGCAGCCATAAGGACAGATTTAAGGGACTTCCCCAGCAGCCCAGTGGTTAAGACTCTGTCCCTACAATGCAGGGGATGCAAGTTCGATCCCTGGTCAGGGAACTAAGATCCCACATGCCTCATGACATGGCCAAAAAATAAAAATAACAAAAAGGACAGATTTAAGGGAGCCAAGCCTGAGATAAAAAAATGTGGAAGCTTCTGAAGAATCCAGATAGTCCAATTGGATCAAGAGACTGAACTAGGACAACCATAACAAGGCCAGAGAAGAGAAGGGAAATTCTAGAAACAAGAGGGAATCTTGGCTGGACTTGGAACGTGATTGCATATGGAAGGTAAAGAAGAGAGAGGACTCAAGGATGACATCAGCCTTCTAGCTTGAGAGGGTGGTGGCCATCTCCTTACCCCCACAGTAGCCAGGAAGAGAGTCATGCCCTGAATAAGAGAAGGATTTTAGGGGAACGATAATGTGTTTAATTTGGACACTTTTGAATTTGAGGTGCCCATGGACCCTCCAAGTACAGGTGTCCACTAGATGGAAAAGTCCAAGCTGGAGGTATTAGATTTGAAAGTCATCAGCATAGAGTAGTTTTTATACCATGAAAGCAGAAGTGAAGCCTCAGGAAGAATGTGGAATTCTAGAAAGTTGTGGCCAAGGATAGATCTCTAAAACTCCGATATATAAAGCCCCCAATTATCCTGGTGAATTTGGAGGGAAAGTTGTTTATGGGACTCAAGGTGTGGGACTTGAAAAGGACGCTTGGGGAAAGTGTTGAGGGTTTGGAATAGTCATTAGGAAAAACAAGAGTTGAAAAATGAAAGTTGAAAAGCAGTCACAGGATTGATGAGTGATGCTGAGGGCCTGGCTGAGGTTGGAGATCATGAATTTGTAGTGACAGAATCTACATGGTTGTGTGACTTTCTCTATCAAAATTTAATCACTTAGGTGTGAGGGGAAAGCATAACACTGATCCAGATTTGGAGTTGTGCTGGAGAATGTGCAAGAAGGAGATTAATACACAGTATTAGTAAGAAAATAATTTAAATCATCAATCATAGAATCTAGGCTCTGAGCTGGAATGATAGACTGGAATAAAATGAAAAGTTGAATAAAAGTAGATTTCTATGAGGTTAAAGGGCCCTTGTTTCAGGATTGAGGAGTGAAAAAGCCAGGAGGTCTTTAGTTACGATCCCCAATTTCCAAAGTGGAATAGTTCCAGGTAACTATTAGGTCCAGCACGCTAATGGATGCTGGTGGATGAAGTGGTATAGAGGTTTAAGGTCATCAGAATTTATGGGATAAGGGGACATTGGGCCTTGAGAGATGGTCAGACATTGAAGGGACCTAGAGGATGTTAAGAGAAATACCATAAGCCCAAGTCCATAGTGACTAGCTGGGAAGGTTGCTAAGTGACACAGATATACATTCAATGAATTTTAGGCCTGAATCGGGTGCTTTTCTAATACAAAATAAATGTTAAAACTGGTTCTCCAAGAATAACACAACAGACAGTTGAATGAAACAGACCTGAATCAAATTCTGACACCACCTCATTTGACTTGGTCAAGTTACTTAAGCTCTTGGAGTCTTGATTTCACCATTAGTAAAATGGGGATGCGACTAATACCTTGTATGCCCACTTGATACTTTCACAGCGTTGCTGGGAGGATTAATTGAGATGATACGTATGAAGCACTTAGTACTTGGAACATGGCAAACACTAAATAAAATTAGCTAGAATAATAGTTAATGATTATATGGTACTAGCTGTATGCTAATTATCATTTTAAGCATTAGTTCCATATTACAAATGAGAATATGGGTGGCCAAGAAACCCGAGGTGTCCTGACAAAGATCACACAGCTAGTCAGTGTCAGATAGTCTGGCTCTAGAGGCTGGACTCTTGATTACTAATGTCTCCCCATAATAGGAATATTTATTTGTATTAATATCACTTCAAATGAATTTATCAATTAAAAAACTTTTATTGAGCACCTTTTAGATGTAAAGCACTAAATTAAAGAGGCATAAGTCCAGGACATGGAAGCAACCTAAATGTCCATCAACAGATGAATGGATAAAGAAGAGGTGGTACATATATACAATGGAATATTACTCAGCCATAGGAAAGAACAAAATAATGCCATTTGCATTGACATGGGTGGACCTAGAGATTATCATACTAAGTGAAGTAAGTCAGAGAAAGACAAATATATGGTATCACTTATATGTGGAATCTAAAAAAAGGTACAAATGAACCTATTTACAAAACAGAAATTAAGTCGCAGATGTAGAAAACAAACTTATGATTACCAAGGGGGAGGGGGGAGGGATGAACTGGGAGATTAGGATTAACATAGACACACTAAAATATATAAAATAGATAACTAATAAGAACCTACTGTATACTCTACTCGATACTCTCAATATCCTATATGGGAAAAGAATCTAAAAAAGAGCAAATATATGTACATGTATAACTGACTCACTTTGCTGTACAGCAGAAACTAACACAACATTGTAAATCAACTATACTCCAATAAAAAATAATTAATTTTAAAACAGCTATCACTTAAACAGCTAGCACTTTAAAACAGCTAGCACTTTTTGTACATCTTCAATTTCTAAATGTAGATCACCAATAAAATTCTTTGCCATTTAACTTAGATTATATATATAATCTTATATGTATAATAATATATGTTTAATCATATATATATATATATAAAGAGATATAAGAAAATACCTGGATTAAACAAACCTGAGGGCCTCCTGAGGCTCCCTTGGCCGCACTGTCCCTAGGACCCTCGGCCACCGCAGTGACCCACTCAGCACACCTCCCACCATTCCTGGACACTGCACAGCTTGGGATGTGGCTTCCCTGCATTTGCTGAGAGAGCCAAGTGACTGAACCCAAAAGTGCAGGTGTGTTATCTCCCCCACGATTGTGAGGAGAACACAGCAGGAGCCCCACAGGAAGGTTCCTTCTCTGCCGCGCCCTGTTCAGAGGCGTGGTCTTTCAGTACATCTCCTCCAGAGACACCTCTCATGGCCAAGCTGGAATGCCTGGTGAGTGACCAGCTGTATCTCTTGTGACATGTCAGAAAGCAGCGGCCAGCGTGGTAACACGTCCCCTTGCACTTGTCTCCCAGCTTTTCCTCCCCGTCCCCCTTCTCCCTCACTCCCACCTGGGATTGACTTCGTTGTCTCAATCTCTGTGTACCAGAGGGTCTCTGAACCTAAGGAATTTACATAAAGCTTTAGAAGGATTAAGCCTATGTCTGCATGAAATAAATTACATACAAATAACTATTTGATAAATACCAAATGAGCAGCATGCACCAGAGCACAAGTTTGCAGCCCAACGTGAATATCATTAACTACATGAGCTTGCATTTTCTGTGCCTCGGTTTCCTCATATACAAAACAGGTATAGTGAGACCTGTGTTGTAGTTTCACACATTGACGGGAAGAATAAAAAATGGCACAATCTCCAGGCAAGAAAATTTGAGGACATTTATAAAAATTTAGCACTCTTTTACCCTTTGATCCAGCAGTCCCAGCCTCTAAATCTATCCTGCAGGCACTCTTGCACACATATGAAAGGCTGATGTGAAAGTCATTTACTGCAGCATTGCTTATAACAGATTAAAAACAACCCAGGTGGGACTTCCCTGATGGCGCAGTGGTTAAAAGTCTACCTGCCAATGCAGGCGACACGGGTTTGAGCCCTGGTCCAGAAGATCCCACATGCCGCGGAGCAACTAAGCCTGTGTGTCACAACTACTGAGCCTGCGAGCCACAACTACTGAAGCCCGCGAGCCACAACTACTGAAGCCCGCGCGCCTAGAGCCTGTGCTCCGCAACAAGAGAAGCCACTGCAGTGAGAAGCCCGCGCACCGCAAAGAAGAGTAGCCCCAGCTCGCTGCAACTAGAGAAAGCCCATGAGCAGCAACAAAGAACCAACACAGCCAAAAATAAATAAATAAATAAATTTATTTTTAAAAAACCCCAGGAGTTCATTATTAGACAAAACACAAAAATTTGATATGAAAATAATACCCTCCTTTCAAGGCTTAAATGAGATAACCCATGTCAAATTCCTAGCATAGTACCTGACACATAGTAGGATCTCAGAAAACGGTGACCACAAAAAGAACTCTCAGCTGAAGTGGAAATAGAAAGGCTTTAAGAAGGAAGGAGAACTTGACCTCATCCAGGAAGCTGGGGAAGACTCAGAGAGAAGTAGGGAAATGGGGAGGGTTCCCAATGAGGAGTGGGGGGCACAGGGGAGCAAAGCTGTGAGGGCAGAATGGCAGGTGGAAGGAAGGCTCTGGACAGAGTGGCCCAGGGGATTAGAGCAGAGTGGTGCATAGCAACAGTGGGAGGTGGAGTTAGTAGAGAAGTTGGGGCACATGGGGAGGGATTGAATTGTATCATGAACTTGAGACTTTATTCTTTGGGTCATAAGAGTAACTAATTTTATATTTGTATTGTAGTTTATGGTAGAAAATCAAACCTTATTGGTTGGATTGGATACCAACCCAAATCAATATTATGGGCCTCTCAAATATTCTTGGGCTAGAAATGACCTAATAGACATGGCAAATGTCAAGGAATTTCCCTTTTAGGGAGAGCAAGTTTGGTCGGAGTTGGTTATCACCAAGCTGGCTCAGTCTGTTGAAGGTTTTCAAACTAAACAGTGATTTCACATGTTTTGATGTTGGTCATGGCTTTGGATTTTATTGGATCTTATATACATAAGAAAAAACATGAACCAATTTAAAGCAAAAGAGGGAAGGAAAAATGATCATCTAAAAGTCAATTGGTTTAGGGCCTTTCTCTCTGCTAAAGGTTCCAAAGTTCAAAACAACAACGAAATCCCACAATAAGTTGGGCCCAGAGGGCTAAACAATAACAAAAGTCGCTTGTCTCCCTTTGGATGGTTTCCAAATTTATACAACAAAGTTTCCATTAAATATGCAGGAAGTTCTGATTATTTACGATGTAATTTAATATTGACATGTTATTAAGTGAGCTGACCCTCCCCCAAGCCTTTAGAATTTCACGTCTAATGACTGCAGGGTAACTCCCCTACCAAGGCTCAGAGGTTGGTAATCAACGGTTTTCCTCTGCGAGATATTTTTTTCTTCAAAAAGAAATTCCAATAGGTTGACTGTATTCTCACTGTCTTGTACATTTCCTGAATTGTGTGCAAGAGGATTTCACGGAGAGAGAGATTTCTATGGCCTTTTTTATGCTGAACAGGCTAAGCTCTGGAGACCCACTGCCTAAACCCATTACACACAGATCAACTAACTCTGTGACTGGGCTTGTGATGCCAGATTAATTTACCCACACACCAGGTCGGGAGAAAATGACTTTACACATCTCCTTTGCACTAGCAAAGAATGTGGAGATCGTTTTACAGGAAAGAGAAGACAGGTCTGTAACAGAGGTCAGGGCTGAACAGATAGGATGCCACCTTCCATGCCATTCAGTTACAGGCGGCAAAGGGGCCCCATCGGAGACTTGAAAGAAAGCAAAAGTCCTGAGAGGGAATGATGAGGGGTTGGGGATATTTGCAAAGGGTAGCAGCTAACGAATGAGCTATTTGGGGCTGGACGGCCTCATAGGAAAGCACTGGACTGAGGAATGGGAAACCTGTCCAGTGTGATTTATTCCCAGGTCCCTCATTAGCCTACTGTCTGCTGTGTGAACTTGGGCCAATCACTTAATCTCTATGGTAGAATTTCCTTTCTTCCTCCCAGAGAGGAAAGAAAATGAGCTACAGTATGTCAAGGTCTCTAAGGGGCTGGTGTTGTTAGAGCAGAATCTGGCAGCTTTAACAGCTCTAGTATGGGTCGGAACAAAAAGATTTTGGCATGATGTCTTAGCTGCTGCTTGAAGGATGTGGTTTTCCAAATCCTCGGGACGGGATCTCTAACACCCAAGGCAGCTCTGACTGGGCTCATCTCTGGAGATGCTGGAGGTCTTCTGTTTAGCCCTTTGGTCCACACACTGTGTAAAGTCAGGTGAGTTTCCCCATCCGCCAAAGAGGTATAAAGATACCATACGCTGCCCGGTGGTTTCAAGGATTTAAAGTGTATAACGTACCTTGTGTTGTGGTCAGCACAGAATACGTGTGCTGTACTGATGGCTCTCATTACTCACCAGGTCGCTTTAGACGTTCCTTATCAATTATCAATATTTCTTGTATCAGCAGCAAAGAATGTTATGAAAACTAACTTCCCTCTTGGACAAATTACTTATGTTTTGTGCATCAGTTTTCTCATCTGTGAAACAGTAATAATGGTACCTGTTTTCTATGACTGCGGTGAGGATTAAGTGAAATAATGCATACAAAGAACTGGGCTCAGGAATAATAAATAATAAAAGCATAATCAATAATTTAAAATAGCTACTATTATTATTTTTATCATCATCATCATGGTAAAAAATCATTGTGAATTCTCCTACAGTCTAAAGTTTTCTCTCACTGCTTTAGCTGTGAACGACTATCATGCTACACAAGCAGTGAAAGATTGAGCACACGTGAATTAATGGTCTGCGTTCTGATCATTCACAGATTAGTCATAAGGATAATACTTGCTCTTCATATTAACAGGTATCCATAAACGACATAAATTTAGAAGACCGTTATAAGGTTGAGGTAAGTTTGGCACATGGCAAGCATTCTATGGTGCTTGTTAACCAAATAAACACATACATATATAGAAAGACAAGGCGAGCTCATGAATCATTATCCTTAACCTCGCTTGTGCCCTACATAACCAAGTGTTTCTCTTCTCTAGGTTGGTTAAAGGTACTTACAGAGCGCGTCGGTGCTGACACACGGTTCTGAACAGAGCTCTCTAAGAGTCCTTATGTCTCCCCCAGCCGCAGGTCTGGTGCCAGCCACTATGCTTCCCCACGTTCTCACATCTTTGTCCCATCCTTTCCCTTGATCACATCCTGTCCAGCTCATTTACCACCTGCTGCTCGCCAATTACTGTCTATCCTGTCCTGGAGGTTCTGGGTACCACATTTCCCGGGAGAAATGGAAACTCTTTGTTTCTGACTCTGCATTACGATCTCAGCCTTATCACCTTATCCCTGGGGGCTAGAGAGATGGGGACCAGGGCCCGGGCAGAGAAAGGACACCAGGAGAGGAGAGCCTGGGACTCTGGCCACTTGGGACAGAGATAGGAGACTGGAGAAGGCCCCCCACCCCCGAGTTTTGGATTCAGCCTTCACATTCACATTTATGCCCGAAAGGGAGGGAAGCAAGTAGGCAGACAGCCCCTGGGAGCTAGGTACCCAAGTGAGGGAAGTTTATGAGGGGCGGCAGGGATGGAGAACAATTTACACCGTGTTCTTACTCACTGCCCCTCGCCTCCTTGCACCAGGGACCGCCTTGTTAATGAGGGGAGTGCGATGGAGAAAGAGACAGATTTTCTCCAGGCTTCTTCAAGATGCCCATGTAAACTGGCCATGGGCTTCTCAGCATGTTTTCAGGCTAATTCAATCTAAGGGGTCAATAACTGACAGCAGCTTTATAATTGGGACCCTGGGATCCCGGGCAGTCAGACTCTCAGGTGCAGCAGCAGACACCTAGGGAGATATTCTGGCTCTAGGGGATCTTCTGTCTCCACCATCCAGATCACAGCACACGTCTGGCTCTGTGCTGCCTACGCTTCAGGCCCAGTACCCTTTCTCTGCTTGCCCCACAGCCAGCAAGCTCCCTGGTGACCAGCAGTGTGTTAGGGGCTGAAATTAGCAAACCCCCCCCCCCACCTGGTCCCAGATTGGGAGGGGGCACGAGAAGACCTTTGGAAGAGCACATTCACAGCCCCCTCCGGTCCGTCTCAGACCTCATCTGCACTCAGGAACACCTCTTTGCCCACTCCTCTCTATTCATTTCATGGATTTGTCAAAAGGTCAACTCTGGGGCTTCCCTGGTGGTGCAGTGGTTGAGAGTCCACCTGCCGATGCAGGGGACGCGGGTTCGTGCCCTGGTCCGGGAGGATCCCACATGCCACGGAGTGGCTGGGCCCGTGAGCCATGGCCGCTGAGCCTGCGCGTCCAGAGCCTGTGCTCCGCAACGGGAGAGGCCACAGCAGTGAGAGGCCCGCGTACCGCAAAAAAAAAAAAAAAAAAAAAAAAAAGCTCAACTCTGCAGTTAGCCCCTCCTGCAGCCCAACTTTTCTTGGGCCCCTTCACAAAGGGCTTCCACCTTGATTAAAGGACTGTGCTTAACATTCTTCACAAACACTGGAGGAGGAGGGCTGTGGGACCTGTTGAAGAAGGAAAGAAGGGAGGAATGGAGGTGCGGACCTTGAGACTTAAGCCCCCAAATAAACCAGACCCACACAAAATGTCAGGACTCCAGGACGTTTTTCCACAGTGAGATCATTCTCTTTTTAACCAGCCATCAGGAGCCAGGCCTCTGGGGACTATACGTGCCCATCAGGTCCAGTCCCCTGCCTCCATGCATGAGGATGGCTCAGAGACGGCACACTCCTCTAAAAGTGCCTGTTTACCCTTCTCTCCCCGCGTCAGTGTCTTTCACTCCTGATCACGAGGCACGTAATCCTGAGGGCTCCTTCTAGGCCCAGGGGCTGGTTTCACCATCCTGTAACACGGGAAACATTTCAGGACGTCTCTGGGATGTTCAACCGTCTGGCTTCCTGTCGGTGAGCGCTGTGACCTGTCCGGAGTCACCAGGAAGGTGGTCATTCTCTACCTTCTTTTCTATCAACAGTAGCAGCCACAGTTTGGAGATTCAGTGCCGTGCTTCCTCTCGAGCCCGGATCGGTGCATGCTTCCACCCCACGGCTGCCCTAGAGACGGTTCAGAAGGTGCTGAGCTTAACAAGCACTTGGCAAAGCGAGCCAAAGGCATGAAGGAGACAAAATCTATCATCATCCCTCTGCTTCCCTCTTTTCCTTTATTTCTCTCTCTACCTTTAAACACTGAAACTGCCATAGTTCTCAATTTTAATCAGTTTGCTGATTAAGTTAATGAAGTTATTCAATGACGTTTACTAAGCACCTACAAGATACTATCAAGAAAGGTGTCATTTCTACACGTCTTTGTTTTACTTCCTATTTTGCTGCTTTCCTGGGAGGGGGTCCCAGGAAGATACATGTATCTTCTCACCATTTCTTTGAGCAGACAAAGACCCAGGCAAATGCTTATCCTACTTGTTCATCACTCACTTGCCACTTATAGAAAGACACGGTAGCATCTCTGCCCTTGAGACACTTAGTCTCTTTTGGCCAGATAGCATTACACTTAGGTAGTACCTATTATGTGCCAGGCACAGTTCGATAGCACTCATTTACTATTCCTGTGAAATAAGCATATTATTCCTGCTTTATAGATGAGGAAACCAAGGCTCAGAGAGGCTGAGTAACTTGCCCAAGGTGACACAGCTAGAGAGGACAGAGCTGGATTCAAACCCGAGCGGCTAACTTCAGAATCCACACACTTTGCCCCTATGCTATGCAGCCTTTTAAATGTGTCTCCAAAACAATGAGAAAGTCAGGCAAGGCAGCACAGAAACAAACATTCAGTGGTTATGATGGAGACTGAGGTTATGGGGTTAGAGCAAGAAAGAAATGGTTCTTGGGGAGAGAACCACAGAAAGAGCTGGGTTGGACTGTTTCGAGGCTAACAGAAGATCTTGTTCATGTGTGGAATGAGGGAGATAACCTGCAGATCTGAAGAGAAGCTAAAGGGTAGGATGGGAGCCTCTCCTAACTTAAGAATAAAGAAAATAGGAAAGCTCTTCTCTGCAAAATGACAGTACAAAGATTACCTCCTGCCTGGTTTTGTGAGAATTAGAACAATGCCTTGTACGTAGTAAGTGTAAGTTTGGGTTATACTATTATTATTATTGTTCTTGGATGAACTTTGACTCCAGGACTAGCTCAAGTTGGGGACCGCGGAGCCTGGCTTGTATGATGGTGTCTTAGGTTAGCGACTGAAACACAATGAAAATCTTTATTCCTGGCCAAGCAACACTGTGCTCTCATTTCAAACCCACTTATAAATCCTGCAGTGGAAAAAAAACAGGACTGGCCCGTAGGGAACTCACTGTAAGGGCCTGACACTTGGGCCACACTCTCACTAAGTCTGCTGGCAGAAGACCTTCAGGCCACCCAGCCCCACCTGTAGGTGGAAGGCAATTAAATGGGTGATCTCACCGGGTCCCTTTTGACCAAGGAAAGGGCCTGAGCCTGCGGTCCTGTAAACAGACTCCTGTGCATTGCAAAACCATGGGCGTTTTTGTGGATTGTTCTTTGTTCAGAAAAAGCCAGAGCCGTTCTGAGAAGTCTGCAGAATGTTAGCGCTGTCACTCCTAAAATAACCTAACTCTGTTACCCAGCCGGTCAGCAAAGTAAAGCAAGGTATCCGTCTCTGTGAGTCAGGGTTTATTTAATATTCACCACCCTGGCAGTTTTTTGACTGATGAAAATGTTTTGCAAACAGAACCTGGTCCTGTTTTTCTCCACGCTCCTTCCCCTGCCAAATGTCGAGTGAGAGGTTGGCAGAGGTGCTGCTAAACTAGTAGGGCTGATGAGATAGTATCTCCGTGTCCTTGTAACACAAAACATTTATTTTGCAGCGAGTTGAAAGCCAAATTGAAAGTCGTCCAAGATTTCTGGGAGCGAGAGGCTTGATCTTCCCCCTCACTGGACGGTCTGGTTTGCTGACTTTCTGCCCTTTGTGTAGCCACAGCAGTGCACAAGCCGCTACCACCACCCCGAGACGCACGCTGTGAGGAAGGCAGCTCTGGATACACCAAACACCACCCCCCCACACCTCGGCCTAGGAGGTTGGGGAGACTGCCTATGTTCAGTGAAAGACACGAGCTCTGATGGGCAAAACCAGGCTGGTGACACTCTCCCCGTCTTACCTTTGCCCTCTAGCTGTCTGTAGGGGACCCAAAGCCCTAAGTACAGACACAGCCTGGGCACCACTCAGCGGCCTCAGCAGACACAAGGGCATTTAGCCGAGGGCTTGACTCCCGTGCAGCAAGACAGCGAAGTCTCACAGCAGACCAGCTCCCCGGCTGGACCAGCCTCAGACGCTACTCTGTTAAAATCCTGGCTCTTACTAGGATGGGGCCCTGGGCAAATTACCTGTGGTCTGTATCTGCAAAATGGGGATCATAATAGTACTTACCCCCTAGGCTGTTGTGAGACTTAGAACAGAGAGCGCAATACAAGTGTTAGCTATGCCATTACTATTACTGTCAACGGTAAGGTGTGAGTATGGTTCCTTCTTCACAATCCAGGAGTCACTGACACCTGCTCTCAGTGGCCTTGCTGTGACCATCGGCTGGGCCCTGGTGCCTCTTCTCATGCAGGCTCACCTTCCTCTTACCTCAGAGCTGGCTTTGTGTTGTCTCTGAGGCTCCTTGGATTCATAGTCGATTTCTTTGGTCCTGCTTCTTGCACGGGACTCCCAGCACTGGTACCACTCAGCCTCAGTCTGTTCGTTCAGTTACTTAAAACACAATTGTCCAAACTCTTCCTTTCAAGAAAAGCAGAAAAACCTAAAGAGCTGGTCCCAGGGTGATTTACAGCCACACCAGTGGAGGTCCTGCTCCAGAAAATGCGCCGTCGCCTCATGACCTGTTCATCTAACTCAGGTTTCTTGGGTGCTACTTACGTCAGAATTTCTCAACCTGAGCACCAGTGGATATTTTAAAGCAGATAACTCTTTTTTTAAAAAAATTTATTGGATTATAATTGCTTTACAATGTTCTGTTAGTTTCTGCTGTATAGCAAAGTGAATCAATTATATGTATACATATATCCCCTCTTTTTGGATTTCCTTCCCATTTAGGTCACCACAGAGCACTGAGCAGAGTTCCCTGTGCTATACAGCAGGTTCTCATTAGTTATCTATTTTATACGTAGTAGTGTATATATGTCAATCCCAATCTCCCAACTCATCCCACCCCCCCCTTTCCCCCTTGGTAACCATAAGTTTGTTCTCTACGTCTGTGTCTCTATTTCTGCTTTGCAAATAAGTTCATCTGTACCATTTTCCTAGATCCACATATAAGTGATGTTATACGATATTTGTTTTTCTCTTTCTGATGGAGCAGACAACTCTTTGTCGTGGATGCCATCCTGTGCATCGTGGGACACTTAGCAGTGTCCCTGGCCTCTACCCACCAGACGCCAGTAGCCCCCAGTCATCCAGTTGTGACAACCCAAATATCTGTAAGGCAAGCCCATGTCCCCAGTGGTAAGGTTGCCAGATTTAGCAGATAAAAAGATAAAGGTATGTTTTATTGGGCACTTTATTCTGGGGGGAAGATCACCTCTGTCGGGAACCACTGGGTTAGGTGTCAAGCCCTGAGCCTGGTGTGTTCACAACCATTTACCCACATGATAACCGTGTCAGGCAGTTATGAAGATGAGAAACTGATGAGATATCTCCTCACACCAGTCAGAATGCCCATCATCAAAAAATCCACAAACAATATACGCTGGAGAGGGTGTGGAGAAAAGGGAACCCTCTTGCACTGTTGGTGGGAATGGAAATTGATACAGCCACTATGGAGAACAGTATGGAGGTTCCTTAAAAAACTAAAAATAAAACTACCTTATGATCCTGCAATCCCATTCCTGGGCATGTATCTGGAGAAAACCATGGTCCGAAAGGATACGTGCACCCCAGTGTTCACTGCAGCACTATTTACAATAGCCAGGACATGGAAGCAACCGAAATATTCATGGACAGAGGAATGGATAAAGAAGATGTGGTACACATATACAATGGACTATTACTCAGCCATTAAAAAAGAATGAAATCATGCCACTTGCAGCAACATGGATGGACCTAGAGATTGTCATACTGAGTGAAGTAAGTCAGACAGAGAAAGAGAAATATCGTATGATATCACTTATATGTGGAATCTAAAGAGAAATGATAAAAATGAACTTATTTACGAAACAGAGACAAACTCACAGACTTAGAGAACAAACCCTAGGGTTACCAGGTGGAAGGGGGAGGGGGAAGGGATAGTTAGGGAGTTTGGGATTTACATGTACACACTGCTATACTTATTTATTTATTTTTATTTGGTTATGCCAGGTTTTAGTTGCGGAAGGCGGGCTTCTTAGCTGTGGCATGCGAACTCTTAGTTGCGACATGCATGTGGGATCTAGTTCCCTGACCAGGGATCGAGCCCGGGCCGCCTGCATTGGAAGCACGAAGTCTTAACCACTGCGCCACCAGGAAAGTCACCCACACTGCTGTATTTAAAATGGATAGGGCTTTCCTGGTGGCGCAGTGGTTGAGAGTCCGCCTGCCGATGCAGGGGACACGGGTTCGTGCCCCGGTCCGGGAAGATCCCACATGCCGCGGAGCGGCTGGGCCCGTGAGCCATGGCTGCTGAGCCTGCGCGTCCGGAGCCTGTGCTCCGCAATGGGAGAGGCCACAGCAGTGAGAGGCCCGCGTACCGCAAAAATAAAATGGATAACCAACAAGGACCTACTGCATAGCACAGGGAACTCTGCTCAATATTATGTAACAACCTAAATGGGAAAAGAAGTTGAAAAAGAATAGTTACATGTATGTGTAAAAAAAAAGCAAAACAAAACAAAGATGAGAAACTGGGTCTTGGAGAGGGACAGCAGTCTGCCCCAGTCAGCCGGGTGGGTGGCTAATTTCCGTCTCTTTCCGTCTATTACAGCGGCTGGATGGTGCTCATCCTCCTGTAGAATCTTCCCTGTTTACGAACACGGAGGAGCCCCCATTCCCACCTCATTCCAACCCTTCTGCGCCGATGCTCTGATAACTGGGGCGTCGATTGCACAAAGGGCCAAACCAGACACTGTCCCACAAACCCCTGCAGCCTGCACAGCTCTGCAAGCCTCTCTGGGAGAGAAGGCGAGGGGAGGAGAGGAGGGGGACAGCAGCAGGGGGTTCGGGGTCCCTGTCTCTCGATGCTCGGCAGCCCACGCCTGGAGAGACAAAGGGCGCGCGGTGAGGCGTGATCGCTTCCCGGGCTCCGCCACCCAGTCAATGGGGCGTGCTGGATCCCTGCCCTCGGACGCTCTCAGGCCTTATTAACAGACCTCAGCTGTTGCCCAAAGCCCTTACCTCACCCAAGAGGGCTCTATTTGCATGATAATGCCCTCTTTGGGGGGATGATTGCTTAATTAAAGAACAGCAATCACTTTAATTAGCATGTCTCCTTGCGCGCTGGTCCTTCCTCAGATTCCAACGAGCTGCTTATTAGGTCTGGGCACTGGCACAAATCTGGGGCCTCTGTCACCAAAGGGAGGCTCCCAGGGCTGGCATCTCCCAGGGCTGGCGGCTCCAGCCAGGACCTTGGGGACAGGAGGGTTGTGCCCTTCCAAGAGCACAGCCCAGGCTTTGTGAGGTGAGCGACCGAGGGGCCTGGGCCAGCACCCTCAGGGCCCACGACCTGCGTGCAGGGGAGGGCCAGGCCTGGAGGGTGACATCTGCTGGCTTTCTCTCGGCCTCTGCTCATCCACTCAGGCCACACTTTCCTTTTCAGCTCCTTTTGCCCTTTAACCTTTCGCTGCCTGACACCATCCTCCTCCTCCCATGAGCTACTTTCTGTGACCCCCAACCCATCTCTCTTGTCCTCCCTGCCCCACACCTGAATCTGTTTTCATCTCAGTGCCCCGCAGATTCCTCATTCCCAGTTTTAGGGGGTGATTTTCTCCCTTAACAGGTTGTGTAGGGGATGGCACGTAAAACAAAATAAAAACAAACAAGGAAAAACACCTGTCCTGATCCAGAGATGGTCTCCTCCCCTGGGTGAGATCACCACCTTTCTTTAGCTTCTCTTCCTTGAGATCTAGGGAGATATCCAGGACCCTGAGAAGGATTTCCAGAAATGTGGGCCAATGTGGATTCTTACTGCCAAAGCTCACCTTTCCCTGATGGTTGGTAAAGCAGAGGTTATTTAGTTGGTTGCTGGACAACCACTTCCTATACACTACGAGGAATGCCAGCCAAACTGTACTTTGATATTTCTCTTGATGTTTTCTAGAAGATCTTTTCTAGAATAAGGACAAGAGCCTCCCCTCCAGAAAAAAATCTTCTCTCTTTGCCTGGATGTCAATGTACCTAACATCCATTGACCTTCAGCCCCCTTTCCTACATCACACACCTACACACACACACACACACACACACACACACACTCCATCCCTCAAGGCCTCTGTCTGTAAGATTCTGTCTATTGCAAATACACGTTTAAAAAGTGATAAGATAGAAATAGCCCTGGATTTGCACTCAAGAGATCTGGCTTCCAGTGCAAGTCTAGCATGTGAGGCAGAAACGCCCCTTTCACCCGTTTTCTGGGGTTTTCAAGAAGATAGTGAGAGAGAGACTCCTGGACTCCAACCCTGGAGAGGGACCCAACCCAGCCTCTCACTCAGTTTGGGGCTCTCTCCTGCCTCAGCCTGGTGAGCGCATGTCCAGCCTGTACCATCTCCTGCTCACTGGCCTTTGTGCCCCCAGAGTGAGTAGGCCTGGGCCCCCCTTCAGAGTCCCCGCCTCTGCGGGCACGGCAGGAGAATTCAGGGTGCGGAGGAGGTAGCTGGGAGCAGCTCTGGGGACGCAGGCAGGAGAGAGAAGGGGAAGGGGAGGGCACGCACAAGGTGGGGTCCCCGGGGAGGAAGACCCTCCATCCCCCTGGGCGTCGTCCTGTGGAGAGAGTAACAACAAATCAGAGGTAAATCCACTTCCTGGCAGGAAGCTGAGCCTGAAACCAGATGAAGCCACAGGGGTTCAAAGGCAGAGTGACACCCAAACAAGAGAGCAGCTCTTAATCCCCCATAGAAAGATGAGAATGGGGAGCTCAGGCCCAGGAGGGAGACTGCCCGGCTTTGTTTAACCAGGACTGAAAACACAGCCCTATTGAGAGGCCGGGCCTCCGAGACACAGACCCGGAGGGGTAGTTGCCAATTTGAAGGCAGCCCAAGGCTGCCAGCTTTCACCTTTTTAGCTCTGGCCTTGGCAGTAATGAGGCGAAGGGGCAGGACTTTTAACTGTCTGGGTCAGAAATGTTTCCTCATTAGACAAACATTGGGGAGGGGGGTGGGCAGGGGATGAGTCTCAGCTTGGAACCAAGAGCTTCCAGAAAAGAGGCAGAGTCGGGGGCCAGTGAGGCAGGCTCCTTCCACCCCCAGCCCCGCTGAGTCCCCAGGCCCTTCACCTCCTCTGCAGCCTCAACGCTGCCATCTTCACCAAAGCCTCAAGGGAGCCGGGAGCAGTGTCAGGCGGGCCAGAAGAAGGTCCAGACAGACATGAAGTGACAAACGGGTGGCCAGGGGAGAGGCCTGCCGGGAGGCTAGTTCTTGACCAGTGAGTCAGCACCTGGGCTAAGGTAAACTCGGGAAGGACACCCCTCAGCCGTTGGGCAGACAGGGCCCACGGGAGGGAGGGGTCCCACTCCTGGGTGACAGCAGGGCTACATCCTGCATCCTGCTGGGTCTTCTCCAAAGCTTTTTGTCAACCTGCTGTTTGTCAACCCTCAGGGACCTAATTAGGGCTTCGGAGGTGATGCACAGAGACGAGAAAGGGGATGGTCCAAGCTGAGTGAGGGGATCCCATTCTCTCAGCCACACATCTCAACCAGAGGTCTGCTTACATTTACTTGATATAGCTTCCCTGTAAGAGTTCAGCTAAAGAGACAATTACAGAATCTAGAAAGTTTGAAAGGCAACACCCTAAGGGGTAAGATGTTCTGGAGGAAAGATTCATAGATCTCTATTTTCAGGAAAATATCTCTGCAGAGTTGGCATCCAAATGTAATTCACTAAATAAATGCTTATCAAACACCTTGTTTATATGCCCACTAGTTCCACAGAAGATTTGAGGAAGCTTATGAAGAGATGCACATAAAAAGTAGAGAGGTAAATATAAACGGGAATAAATTACCAGGACCAGAGAAAACATACCTTAACAGAAATCCAGACTAGGGAAGAGACGTCTATAGATGCAGGTGATAAAGTTCTATGTACTTACTGTTAGTGGACTCCAAAGTGACTTCTGATTTTCCTATAAGGCAGGGCTGTGGCGGGGAGAAGGTCTGGTATCTAATTCTCTTTATCAGAATACAAGAATTATACCAGCTTCTCAGACTAAGCAAAAACATTTTCCACCTTAAAATTTTAGAAGAAATTTTTCACAATGAACATCATATAGGAAGTGCTATGTAACAGAATTGACTATGTCTTTAGCTGGCTACTGAAGGAACTGGACTTCTTTGGCAGATTCTGGGCTTAGTCAATAAAAACTAAAAGCATTAACATTAAAATGCAACTCTATAAATATAGCTTGTTAGTGTATAGGAATGCAAGAGATTTACTTGTGCATTAATTAATTAATTTTGTATTTAATTGTGCATTAATTAATTAATGCACACGTTAATTAACTGTGCATTAATTTTGTATCCTACTACTTGACCAGATTCATTGATTAGCTCTAATAGTTTTCTGGTAGCATCTTTAGGATTCTCTATGCATACTATCATGTCATCTGCAAACAGTGACCGTCTTACTTCTTCTTTTCCAATTTGGATTCCTTTTATCTTTTTTCTTCTCTGATTGCTGTAGCTAAACCTTCCAAAACTGTGTTGAATAATAGTGGTGAGAGTGGGCAACCTTGTCTTGTTCCTGATCTTAGAGGAAACGGTTTCAGTTTTTCACCATTGAGAACAATATTAGCTGTGAGTTTGTCATACATGGCCTTTATTCTGTTGAGATAGGTTCCCTCTATACCCACTTTCTAGAGAGTTTTTATCATAAATGGGTGTTGAATTTTGTCGAAGGCTTTTTCTACATCTATTGAGATGATCATATGATTTTCTCCTTCAATTTGTTAATATGGTGTATCACATTGATTGATTTGCATATATTGAGAATCCTTGCATTCCTGGGATAAACCCTACTTGATCATAGTGTATGAGCCTTCTAACGTGCTGTTGGATTCTGTTTGCTAGTATTTTGTTGAGGATTTTTTTATCTATGTTCATCAGTGATATTGGCCTATAGTTTTCTTTTTTTGTGATATCTTTGTCTAGTTTTGGTATCAGGGTGATGGTGGCCTTGTAGAATGAGTTTGGGAGTGTTCCTCCCTCTGCTATATTTTGGAAGAGTATGAGAAGGATAGGTGTTAGCGCTTCTCTAAATGTTTCATAGAATTCACCTGTGAAGCCACCTGGTCCTGGGCTTTTGTTTGTTGGAAGAATTTTAATCACTTTCAATTTCAGTGTTTGTGATTGGCCTGATCATACTTTCTATTTCTTCCTTGTTCAGTCTTGGAAGGTTGTACTTTTCTAAGAATTTGTCCATTTCTTCCAGATTGTCCATTTTATTGGCATAGAGTTGCTTGTAGTAATCTCTCATGATCCTTTGTATTTTTGCAGTGTCAGTTGTTACCTCTCCTTTTTCATTTCTAATTCTGTCGGTTTGAGTCTTCTCCCTTTTTTTCTTGATGAGTCTGGCTAATGGTTGATCAATTTTGTTTATCTTCTCAAAGGACCAGCTTTTAGTTTTATTGATCTTTGCTGTTGTCTCCTTCATTTCTTTTTCATTTATTTCTGACCTGATCTTTATGATTTCTTTCCTTCTGCTAACTTTGGGGTTTTGTTGTAGTTGTTGTTCTTTCTCTAATTGCTTTAGGTGTAAGGTTAGGTTGTTTATTTGAGATTTTTCTTGTTTTTCCTGAGGTAGGATTTTATTGCTATAAACTTCCCTCTTTGAACTGCTTTTGCTGCATCCCATAGGTTTTGGGTCATCGTGTTTTCATTGTCATTTTTTTCTAGGTATTTTTTGATTTCCTCTTTGATTTCTTCAGTGATCTCTTGGTTATTTAGTAGCATATTGTTTAGCCTCCATTTGTTTGTATTTTTTACAGTTTTTTTCCTGTAGTTGATATCTTGTCTCACAGCACTGTGGTCAGAAAAAAACACTTGATATGATTACAATTTTCTTAAATTTACTGAGGCTTGATTTGTGACCCAAGATATGATCTATCCTGGAGAATGTTCCATGTGCACTTGAGAAGAAAGTGTATTCCATTGTTTTTGGATGGAATGTCCTATAAATATCAATTAAGTCCACCTGGTCTAATGTGTCATTTAAAGCTTGTGTTTCCTTATTTATTTTCATTTTTGGATGATCTGTCCATTCATGAAAGTGGGGTGTTAAAGTCCCCTACTATTATTGTGTTACTGTCGATTTCCCCTTTTATGGCTGTTAGCATTTGCCTCATGTATTGACATGCTCCTATGTTTGGTGCATAAATATTTACAATTGTTATATCTTCTTCTTGGATTGATCCCTTGATGATTATGTAGTGTCCTTCTTTGTCTCTTTTAATAGTTTTTATTTTAAAGTCTATTTTGTCTGATATGGGTATTGCTACTCCAGCTTTCTTTTGATTTCCATTTGCACAGTATATTTTTTCCATCCCCCCAATTTCAGTCTGTATGTGTCCCTAGGTCTGAAGTGGGTCTCTTGTAGACAGCATATATATGGGTCTTGTTTTTGTATCCATTCAGCCAGTCTGTGTCTTTTCACTAATGATGAAATATCTGAATGAGAAATTAAGGAAACACTCCCGTTTACCATTGCAACAAAAAGAATAAAATACCTAGGAATAAACCTACCTAAGGAGACAAAAGACCTATATGCAGAAAACTATAAAACACTGATGAAAGAAATTAAAGATGATACAAACAGATGGAGAGATATACCATGTTCTTGGATTGAAAGACTCAACATTGTGAAAATGACTATATTACCCAAAGCAATCTACAGATTCAATGCAATCCCTATCAAACTTGCAATGGCATTTTTCAAAGAACTAGAACAAAAAATTTTACAACTTGTATGGAAACACAAAAGACCCCGAATAGCCGGAGCAATCTTGAGAAAGAAAAACGGAGCTGGAGGAATCAGGCTCCCGGACTTCAGACTATACTACAAAGCTACAGTAATCAAGACAGTGTGGTACTGGCACAAAAACAGAAATATAGATCAATAGAACAGGATAGAAAGCCCAGAGATAAACCCATGCACATATGGTCACCTTATCTTTGATAAAGGAGGCAAGACTATACAGTACAGAAAAGACAACCTCTTCAATAAGTGGTGTGGGAAAACTGGGCAGCTACATGTAGAAGAATGACATTAGAACACTTCCTAACACCATACACAAAAATAAACTCAAAATGGATTAAAGACCTGAATGTAAGGCAAGACACTATAAAATTCTTAGAGGAAAACATAGGAAGAACACTCTTTGACATAAATCACAGCAAGATCCTTTTTGACCCACCTCTTAGAGAAATGGAAATAAAAACAAAAATAAACAAATGGGACCTAATAAAACTTAAAAGCTTTTGCACAGCAAAGGAAACTATAAACAAGACAAAAAGACAACCATCAGAATGGGAGAAAATATTTGCAAACAAATCAACGCACAAAGGATTAATCTCCAAAATATACAAGCAGCTTGTGCAGCTCAATCAAAAAAACAAACAACCCAATCCAAAAATGGGTGGAAGACCTAAATAGACATTTCACCAAAGAAGACATACAGATGGTCATCAAACACATGAAGGATGCTCAACATCACTAATCATTAGAGAAATGCAAATCAAAACCACAATGAGGTATTACCTCACATCGGTCAGAATGACCATCAACAAAAAATCTACACACAATAAGTGCTGGAGAGTGTGTGGAGAAAAGTGAACCCTCTTGCACTGTTGGTGGGAATGTAAACTTATACAGCCACTGTGGAGAACAGTATGGAGGTTCCTTAAAAAACTAAAAATAGAACTACCATATGACCCAGCAATCCCACTACTGGGCATATACCCTGAGAAAACCATAATTCAAAAAGAGACATGTACCACTATGTTCTTGCAGCACTATTTACAATAGCTAGGACATAGAAGCAACCTAAGTGTCCATCGACAGATGAATGGATAAAGAAGATGTGGCATATATATACCATGGAATATTACTCAGCCATAAAAAGAAATGAAATTGTATTATTTGCAGTGAGGTGGATGGACCTAGAGTCTGTCATATAGAGTGAAGTAAGTCTGAAAGAGAAAAACAAATACCGTATGCTAACAATATAGATGGAATCTAAAAAAAAAAAAAAAAAAATGGTTCTGATGAACCTAGGGGCAAGACAGGAATAAAGACACAGATGTAGAGAATGGACCTGAGGACACAGGGAGGGGGAAGGATAAGCTGGCACAAAGTGAGAGTAGCATTGACATATATACACTACCAAATGTAAAATAGATAGCTAGTGGGAAGCAGCCATATAGCACAAGGAGGTCAGCTCAGTGCTTTGTGATCTCCTTGAGGGGTGAGATAGAGAGGGTGGGAGGGAGCGAGATGCAAGAGGGAGGGGATATGGGGATATATGTGTATGTATAGCTGATTCACTTTGTTATACAGTAGAAACTAACACAACATTGTAAAGCAATTATACTCCAATAAAAATGTTAAAGAAAAAAAAAAGGTTGATGGGGAGTTCCCTGGTAGCCTAGTGGTTAGGATTCCAGGCTTTCACTGCCGTGGCCTGGATTCAATCGTTTGGGGGAGACTGAGATCCCACAAGCTGCAGCACGGCCCCCAAAAAAGCAAAAGCATGTTGATGAATATTCAAGATAAAACAACCTGAAAGAATTGCTTTAGTTTCCTCCAAGTGTAACCCATCTGTCTTAGTTTGGGTTCCCCTAGAAGCAGGAATTCTTTTATTTTAAGAAAAGAATTCAAATACATGTCATTTACTTGGGATACAATGCCAGTAAACAACGGTAGAGGGTAGACAAGTGAGCTAAAAAAGGAAAAGAGACCCCCCTGAAAGATGTATTATCAAGTTAGTTGCTAAAAAGGGAAATTAGAGCCTACCCCACTGGAAATTCAGGGCTTGTTGAACAGGCTCAGAGTTATCCTACCTGAGTGGGGAGGGAGCCGGGGCATTTGTATACCAACTCCCATCAGTCATTGGTTGAAGGCTGCTCCTGGGAGCATTAATTCCCAGGTACTTCCAGCCTGCCACGCAGGTGGACAGAGCAGGCCCCAGCAGGCAGAGAAATCCCTCAGGCAAAGAGATGCAGGTCCTGGCAGGGGCATGTGGGCCAGTGTGCCTTGAAGTGGTACAAACCAAGGAGGTGTGGGAGGGTGCTGACAGCATCTGCTACACCATCCTGCTCTGGTCACATCAGCCTGGGGAACACATGGGGACATCCCAGCAAAAACAGTCTACATCCTCCTGGTTCTTGTTCAGACCCGCGGACGCAGGACTTCTAGTTCTCTGCAAAGTCTTCCCATGATTATTCCTAGGAGAACCCAGGGAGTGCCTCACATGCACTCACAAACCAGTCCAGTCAGCAGGGCATCCACTGGACACTGTCACCTCTGCTGGTATCAGCTTATCCTAAATCCCACGTCAGCTGCCTTTTCTGTTGGGCCCCAGCAGCGTCACAGGGAGCACCAGACCTGTTCAGCATCATAGTCTACGCTGGACTTTGACACTCTTTCCCTTCAAGTTCAGGGTGAGATGGAGCTCTCAGAAAGCCCTCAGAACACCGCACTGTGCTCTCAACTGAAAAGGAGAAAATGGCTTTCTCTCCATTGCCTCATATTCTATTAGAAATCCACCAAAGCAAGGCAGTCTGTGTCCCGATATCGAGCAAAATTACAATGAAAACAACTCTTTCGATTTTTATGTGAAGCTACTCCTTTTCCTTTCCTAGGCCCAGACAACGCAGGGGACAACCCAAAGAATATTGTATACATGATTATTCTTCCCTGCCCAACAGGCTGTATTAGGAAATCCTCTCTCTTCCCCTTCGACACCAAGCTTTGTGAAGAGATAAAACCTGTCTTCCTCTCTTTTTCCTTGGGATTATTTCCTGGGAGGTGCCTTGGTCCTTCATGCAAATAGACTTCTAGACGGCTTGCCTCACCAGTTTGCCAAATTTGCTTAGGCTTGTCTCAAATTGCAATGGTAGATACAGCTTAGACCAGAACTGGAACCTCTGCTTGAAGAAGATAGAAATTATAAAATTTGAAGAAATGGATAAATTCAGTATTTCTCAGGTAATCTTCCATAAATGTCACCTTTGAAAGATGACGGATGGCAGGTAGTTCAATATTATATTCCATAAAGAGACCCTGGAGTGCAGATGTTCTTTGTTGCTGAATGGGATTAGATCCATTTGTATAGAAACCAGCTGAGCAGGTAACAATTTTGGTATTGTTTTTAAGGTGTCTAACCAGGACTCTCACCAGGGTGGAGTGTCACAGGGGAAGGCTGGAGGAGTGCCCCCAAGTAAAGGTTTCTAAGGATTTTTCCTTAGAAACTCATTTTGTTATAGTCCATAAACAAGTGGTCAATGCATTTCCCAAAGTTCGATGTGGTAGAAACTATCCTACATTTTCCATCAAAGCACACGCATGGATTCTTCCTTACGTAAGTGTCTCCGAGTCCCTGCAGTTTCTGAGGCTACATAGGGGAGAAAAATGTCATCATAATGTGAAAATATTCTCTAATGAATAGACCACTTATATAATTAGCCTCCCTCCTAAGCCTAGCATTCATCTCTACATTCCCTCCCACCCCCGCATTGCATCTGCATCATTGTTTGTTAGTCTGCCTGGTGGTCTGAGTCATTGTTTGTAAGTCTGCCTGGTGGTCTGAGTGGTAGATGTGGTGAATATCTGACCCAAAAATGCAAAGATGACGGCAATCTGGCACAAAATGCAGGATTTCGTGAAGTCAATGAAAGTGGTGTTAGATAACCACTGCAACTCACGCAAAGCCCTTAGAAAATGACAGGTCACTCATAATTACAGAGAAAATTGACAAAATTGTTAACTTGATAGGTGTTCTAAAAGATAATTTTTGAATAACAAAGGATTTAACTCCCTTGAGAATGCTGACAGGCATTTAGAACATTTTGCAAACATAACCTCCTTTATGATCTTGCTGTGAAAGTCAAAAGGGAAAGGAAATTTTCTAGAACTACCATACGACCCAGCAATCCCACTACTGGGCATATACCCTGAGAAAACCATCATTTAAAAAGAGTCATGTACCACAATGTTCATTGCAGCTCTATTTACAATAGCCAGGACATGGAAGCAACCTAAGTGTCCATCGACAGGTGAATGGATAGAGAAGATGTGGCACATATATACAATGGAATATTACTCAGCCATAAAAAGAAACGAAATTGAGTTATTTGTAGTGAGGTGGATGGACTTAGAGTCTGTCATACAGAGTGAAGTAAGTCAGAAAGAGAAAAACAAATACCGTATGCTAACAATATATATGGAATCTAAAAAAAAAGGTTCTGAAGAAACTAGGGGCAGGACAGGAATAAAGGAATAAAGACGCAGACTTAGAGAATGGACTTGAGGACACAGGGAGGGGGAAGGGTAAGTTGGGACAAAGTGAGAGAGTGGCATGGACATATATACACTCCCAAATGTAAATAGATAGCTAGTGGGAAGCAGCCTTAGCACAGGGAGATCAGCTCGGTGCTTTGTGACCACCTAGAGGAGTGGCATAAGGAGAGTGGGAGGGAGACGCAAGAGGAAGGGAATATGGGGATATATGTGTACATATAGCTGATTCACTTTGTTGTAAAGCAGAAACTGACCCACCATTGTAAAGCAATTATACTCCAATAAAGATGTTTAAAAAAAAAAAAGGAAAGGAAGGTGATGTCTCACACCGTGTTGCCAAAAATCCTTCCAAAGCTTAAATCATCATTTGCTTTTTAAAGAAATACTGCATGATTGCAATTATAACTTAACATATTGTTAAACATGGGGTAAAATGAACTTATTTTTCACATTTTTTGTATGATTTTCAATATAAAAGTTTAATCTACCCTTTTCCCCCTACTATTTACTGTGAAATATTTGGTCCTCATTCTATGTGGATTCACTTTCAGTGACCATTTCCCAGGAACAATTACCCTCCAATAATGAAAAATCTCTGTGTAGCCTGAGGAGTCTGAGACAGGTAGCTTGTCAATAGCACGAAAACCCTTTAAAGTTTCGCACTTTCTCTTAAAATTTCATAAAACTATTTTTATACTCTGTAATTGCTTCTGATAAATTACTATCTGTTAAGTTACTCAAACTTCTTACTACCAGTCTTTATGAAAAGGATACTCTCAGAAAATGAGCCTTACTCATCCTCTGGATTTACATCCCCCTGTGGCATGTTGCCTATTTCCCTCATGATGTTATGAACTCCATTTGAAAAGCATGGCCATAGAGGATGATCAAAATTACTTTGGTCTTGACAGTGTCCAGAGGGGAATGTTGTCATCAACTACTGTACCCCGTCATAGAAAAATCTCAAAAATTCTCCCTTAGAAGATCTAGCTTGGAGCAGTGCTTTCATCACTCTGCAAAGAAAATTAATTGTAAATATACTCCTAAATTGCTAGACTGATTAATCTGATCTTTGGGATTATCCTAGGTGAGCCAATTCAATTTTGGAGGATGATATCTGCCCCAGATAGTAATTCTGTTTTAGAACAGCAGTAAGTCACCCAACATGGTAGGATCCCAGGACCCTTGGTCCCTTCAATTTATGTACTCCTAATCATGGCAAACAGAAGGCCTATCACATCTTCAGTTAGAGGACTCCTTCCCCTCCTATTTCTAAAGCAAGGATACTCATCTCTATGTAATCCCAGAGCAGATTATTGGGGTACGTGTTTTAAAGTTTTAAATTTAAAAGGTGGGGGAGGACAAAAGAAAAAGAAATCAGAATGGTGTTGTGGTTTAGAATGTTCTAAATTGTTATTTGCTCTGATTCCTGAGGACTTCGATTCTCATGGTGGCATCCAGTGAAAGATTTATATGAACATTGACAACCAGGGATCTATCCTGTTCTTATGTGATCCACTTTCTGTCCATTGAGTCAAGGCCAATGAGAAGCTAGTGGAAACCTCAAACAACCTGACATTGGCTTTGACAGATTCCTTCACACCCACAGAGAGAAAATCAGCGATTCAAGTGAGTGTCTGGGCTTGAAAACCCCAGTTGCTCCCCAAGTAAACCATTCCCCAGGGAACACAAAACTGTGACTTGCTAAGAAGAAAGAATGAACAATTTTACTGAATACAATTTATTTCATTTTATTGCTGTAACAGAAAGGATATTCCATATCATCAAATGCTACGAAAAAAGTTGAGTAAGATGAAAGCTGAAAAGAACCTGTAGGGTCTCCGTTCAGTTAGAGGAGAGTGTCTGAGCCCTGGATACTCACATGGGAGATGAAGCCTGAACTACTGTCAAGTTCCTCTCCCAAGCCTGCCTGAGACCACTGGTATTTGAAGACTGGCTAAAGGGTGTGCTGGTCAACCATATCATAAAACAAATCCAGGTGTCAAGCTGAAGGTGGTTTGGTTTAATGGAAAGGGGTTGAACCTTACGGTGATTCCACCACCTCTGGCTGTGTGGCCTTGGCATTCACCCTTTCTGTTTTCTCATTTGTAAAAGGAGGGTGATAACATCTGCTTTCCGGGCTGTCGTGAGGATTAGAAATCTTCTAGCCTTGTTTCCGTTAAAAGCATCGCAAAAGAAACTATGATTTTCATCATGAGAAGACTATATTTCTAGACTACAGAAGTTTAGTTCCCAGAGAAATGCTTTCATTCAGCAATGTTTTAATGTCTTCATATCAATTGTTATTGAGGATGATCATAAGAAGTTATCATAAGAATTCTGCATAATGTCGTTCATTCTGGGTCCTTGTGATTCTTTGCCTGGATAGGACAAATTGCTTTGAATTTGGCATTTAAAAAAGGTTTCCTATTTTTGTTTGCTTTTTATCAATGAGAATCACAGTGTTTTCATTTTTGTTTAGTTGCCAGGAAGCCTAGGACTAAACTAAATACAATATAAGTCTTTGTTTTCCTCTTCCTCCCTATATGGTTTTGGGGGTTTCATTTCTATTTTAAGCCTCATTTTATATGTGTATATTACCATTACTATTACTTCTACTACGCCTACTACTACTGCTTCTGCTGCTACTACTATGCAGCATATGGATAGAGACGATGTCAAATTTCACCTGAGCCCTCAGATCCTGGAAAGCAGTGAAAGTTAAGAAATCCCCTCATCTTTTGTGCTCCAGAAGATGGCTACTGAAAAGTACCACCCTTCCCCACATGACTAAGAAAGACTTCACGATGCTCTTGATTACCTGTGACAAGGCCAGATACACACCCTCAAAATTCCCTTTCCTTGCCTCAAAAAAATTATCCAAAGAGCTTATTCCCCACCCGCCCCCCTCCATCAATCAGAACAAAATGTTCCTCACTGGAACTCTGGTTACACTCCTCTCCCTCCTCCAGGACCCTGAACTTCTGCCCACCCTCCGCCAGCCAACTGTCCTGAGAATAGGCTGGTTTCAGGGTAAAACATTCTCTGGTCTGCTGTCCCCTAATTCAACCTTTTCAGCCATCCCACTTCCCTACCCCTGGTTCTTTCCAGCCTGTCTACTCCCCTTTGGAAAGGAAAATCCCTTTTTTTGCCCAGCTCTTAAGGTGCTTGCAAATCTATCAATCGACAATGTTCTTCTACTACAGCAGTCCTTCCCCTCCCCCAACCTGGCAATACTCCTTCCTGAATAAAGTCCATCCTTACGAAGTCTGGATTTGTATTTTCTTTGAAAATAGTCATTTGCATATAAAGAGTAGGTACACACTTAAATATACATACAAATAATCTCATTTAAGTTCCATGATAATCACACAGTAAGGTCCGTTTTCTAACTACCAAATTCAATTTAACAGTGAGGAAACAGAATCTCAAGGAATGACTGGCCAAGGGCTTCCCTGGTGGCGCAGTGGTTGGGAATCCTCTTGCCAATGCAGGGGACACGGGTTCGAGCCCTGGTCCGGGAAGATCGCACATGCAGCAGAGCAACGAAGCCTGTGGGCCACAGCTGAGCCTGCACTCTAGAGCCCGCGTGCCACAAGTACTGAGCCCATGTGCCACAACTACTGAAGCCCGCACACCTAGAGCCTGTGCTCTGCAACAAGAGAAGCCACCACGATGAGAAGCCCTCGCACTGCAACGAAGGCCCAATGCGGCCAAAAATAAATAAATAAATAAAATAAATTTATATTTAAAAAAAAGGAAATGACTGGCCAGTTGGTGAAGTAGAGACCTGAAGATTCTCTGTCTTGAAGTCCTGGGTTACTGTTGGTCCTCCGTCACTGACCCTTCTTGGAAGTGGACAAGCTGTACAGAAAGCTGCACAGTCTTTCTGGCATGTGATGCCCTGCCCAGATGTGATTACTCACATGCGTCATGTTGCTTGGTGTGTGTTTGTTTCCCCAGGAGCACACGGCTGGTCTGGTGATTAAGGACATTCTGCCTGTGAAGACAGGGGATAACCCCACGCACGGAGACCCTCGTGGAGTAAACTCTCTCTACGTGCAAGTGTCATTGCTGGGCATCAGGTCGGATGTGTGACTGCAGTTCTATTCTGCCTGGTTCCAAAAGCATTTGAGGTTGACCTTAGTTACTTCACCTAATCTGTCAACAACCTAATGAGGCAGGTGATTATCTCCATTGTCCAGATGAGAAAACTAGGGTTAATCCTTGGATGGCTCTGTCCGTGGTTCCAAAAATAATAGTAACTATACAGAGACAAAAAGAACACTGTGAGTTACGTATTATTATCCCCATTTTTTTGAGGAAGAAATCAGAGAAACTAAATAATTTAAATAATTTGCCCCAAATACTGCAGAGCCCGGTCTTTACTGGACTCTTCTGAGCTCTTCTTCTTTTCCTCCCCTCCTGCTCTTACTTCTGTTCTTTGTCTTTTTGATTTTTTTAATAACCATTTTCCTGGCACATAGTTTAAACATACCACAAGTTCTGCAAGGCTTGATAAGAAATACAGCAGAGCTCCTGCCCCATTCGGTTCCTGCTTCAACTCCTTTTAACTGATTCTTTCCCTTCATATTGCAAAGTAGAGAGCTTACATCACTACTTCTAATTTTTCAGTGTTAGACTTTTCTTAAAAATTTTTAATGTAGGCATCGCTTTATTCCCCATTATGGAAGTGGAGGATTTCTCTCTCTTTGGCCAAATCCTTCTGCCCTTTTTGCCACACACCCACGCATGTTTCCTGCGGTTTCCCAGTGTAATTAGATCATGATTTTGGTTAGATCAACATTCAATATTTACCTTATTATGAATATATAAACACTATTCACAGCCAGATGCTAAGTATATAATGATTGTTTTCCTTTTCCTGCTAAATTTTTCTCTTGGAGTTAAAAATCACTTTGTTTTTGTTTGTTTAGTTGTTTCGTTCTATGTATTTGTCACTAATTTAGTGACAAACTCTTCCCACATTGAATGTTGCCTCCCAATCATCCCAAATGCTGAAACTCCTTAGGTATTTTATTCATTTCATTTTCTTGAAGAGATGGTCCCGGAGCTTCTGGCTGGACCGGGTGCTTCCCAGGCTGGCTGCAACGCTGCTGACTTGGGTTTTCTCCTCACTGTCTAACTGGGGCCTCCCTCCTCTCTCATACAGGGTCCTCTTTTCCCTGGGCGCCATGTTTTCTTCCTTGGTCTGCTCCCAGATTTTTGGTGGAGGATACGCTTCACAGTAGCTTCCTGAGGTGGAGCCTGTGGGAGACAAAATTTGGAGACAGAAAATATCTTCCTTCTACCCTCACACTTGATGGAGAGTTTAGTCGAGTAGAAAAATTCTAGGTTGGAAGTGGTTGCCCTTCTCTGTAGTCTCCTCACTTCCATTGTTGTCGGGAGGTCTACTCTCATTTTGATTCCTTTATATGAAACCCGCTTCTTTTCTCTGGAATCTTGTAAGATACTTTCTTTGACCCTAACACACTGAAATTTCATCATGGTATAGCTTTCTGTGTTTTGGTTTTTATAATTCATTGGTTGTTCTGGGCATTCAGTTAGCTCTTTCAGTGTGGAAACTCGTATCTTTAAGACTGGGGAAATTTCCTTGAATGATGCTTTTGATTATTTTTAACCTCCCTTTTCTCTATTATCTGTTTCTAGAATTCCTGTAATTTGGAGGTTAGTGCTAATGAATACATCTTCTAATTTTCTTTTTTCCTTCTCTCCTAACTTTCCCCTCTACTTTCTGAGTAATTTCCTCAACTTATTTTTCAATCATCATAAGAAAAGTTTAAAATTTTTCTTCTATCACATTTAATTTTCATAAGCTCTTTTTTTCTCTGAGAATTCCTTTTTTCTATAGTATCCCATTCTTATCTTTTAGATGCAATATCACATCTTTCTAAGAATATGAGTTTTCTTCTCCTCACATAATCTGTTTTCTCCAAGATGTTTTTGTCTTCTGTTTGTTTGTTGGGCCTTTGCTTTTCGTGTTAAAAGTTTCTTCAAATATCTAGTGCTTCTTGGTTGACTGCTTAGGACTGAATACTGAAAGGCAGCATGGGGTGCTTATCTGTGCACAGGTGGGGCTTGTCAACTGTAGGTTTCACTGTAGGGTGCTCTGACTGGGACATTCTTTTGGGAAACTCTTGATGTCATCTGATAACATTTCTCAGAAAAACTTTATCGTGGTCTCCTGCCTGGAGAGTATAAGCCTGGCTTTCAACATTTAGGGGAAGAAGGCTGGTGGTCTCAACATTCAGTCTGTAAACTTGCACTTGATTCCCGTGTGTTCATGTACTTGCTAATAGTGCATGATACCCCCCGTCTAGAAACTGTTTTATCTCCCCTCCTCTAGAAAGGTCTGGTCTTTGCTAGGGATGGGAACATGGAGTAGGGGAAAGGATCTGGGGCTTACTGTTTTTTGAGCAAACTTTTAATCTCCTTGTTTTCACCACTAACTTTGCCCCTCTCCCTTCTAGAATTATCTTATATCGCTAATTCCTGAGTCTTCGGGGGTTCTGAGATATGACTTGGAGTTTTTGTGTGTGAGTCAGGATTTAACTTTCTCAGCCCTGCTTAGACAGTTTCCACTTATTAATATGGCATTTATTAAATGTGCGTTCTAGCCTCCAGAATTTTGGGGCTGTTGTCTCCTTTCCCATGTCTTTGTGGGTTTATACTTTCGTTTGTTTATTTGTTTCCTTTAGTCTTTGTTTTAATGGGATTTCAGGAGGAATGAAGTTAAGGAGCGTGTTTAATCTGCCATCTTTAACCAGAAGTTCAAGCCCATGCTTGGATATGATCTCCACTGTTCTATACTGCCTGCCAAGACACAGCCATAATGATGGTGATGACGATAAAACAGTTGTTCAGCTTTTATGATCTGTCAGATACTATTTGAAGCATATGAACACTAACCATACACTAGCTGGGTCACTGTGAAAGCTTGATGTCCCCTTAATTTTGGTTTCACCCCTACCAGCTATTTAACTAACTTCTCTCTGCCTCAGTGTCCACGTCTGTAAAATGTGGCTAATAAATGGTACCTATCTGCCTTTCAGGGCTACTGTGCAGATTATGTAATATAAGGCATGTAAAGTTCTCAGCACAGTGTCTAGCAGATAGTAAGCATTCAGAAAAACAAAAAATGCTTAAGATAGAGAAAACAGAAAGACCCTTCCCGAAAGTCATGTGTGTGTGTGTGTGTGTGTGTGTGTGTGTGTGTGTGTGTGTGTGTCCAGGGGTGAGTGTGACTTTGGTAACACGGTCAGGGAGACAGACCCAGGGTGGGGGAGGAAGCTGACGTTCTGAGGCCCCAGGGACCACCCTGAGATGCCCAAGTCTCCACGTGTGTCCCTCACCCCCTGTGATCTGACATTTCTCTGTCTCTCTGGCTCTGCCTTTCTTCCTCACCACACTTCTCTCCATGTCCCAACCCCTCTGTTAATATCTTACTGTGTCTATGTGTATTTGCTCATTTAACCCACGTGGAAACCCTATAAGGAAAGCATTTCTATCTTCCTTTGCAAATAAGGAAATTGAGGCAGAGAGGAACCATGCCCAAGGTCACACAATACATGGAACCCAGGGCCTGTGCTCTTCACCCAGGCTGCCCTTAATTTTCCCCAGTGTCTCCCTTGTCTGTCTTTTGGATCATCCTCTCTTCTGCCCCCAAACCTAGTGACTTTTTTGTTTTCATTCTCATTAGATTTTTTTCTTCTCCATGAGCCCTTCTCATGCACACACCTCCTGTCTCATCACCACCTGGTTTCTTGCTCCCAGTGGGGTTTTCCAACATGTCTTGGGCTCAGAAGCCTAATATGTAGAAGTGGGGCTCGGCAGGGCTTCAGGAAGCCCCCCTCAGAGTACAGTCCGAAAACCATTGCCCTGGGGCTGCAGTCTCACCCATCCCTCACAGAGCAGACAGTCAAGAAGCCCCCTGCTCCAGGTCACGCAGTGGGTACATGGCAGAGCCCTGGTCTCCTGCTACTTCCCCATCCTGTTTCCACCACCAACACTCCTGACTCTGCCACATCAGCTACAATCAGGTTTGATGTCCGCTTGCCTTGTCTTGTCGTGGGTACCCACACGTGCTTGAAGACCACTGCCGTTCTCCTGTGGTCTTGTCTCCCACCATCTGGCGACCGAGAAACTGATCTCTGCGGGGAGACCCGTTGCAGCAGACCATCACCCTCCTCTTTGGGGGTGATTGGTCTATGGGACCAGCCAGAATCCCTACCTTCGCTCCCAGGAAGCACCTTCTCCTGGTCTGAGCGCCCCACCGGTCTCCTCTCCCCAGCTACCCCCTGTCCTTTAGCAGATCTTGTTAATTCCCTTCACTGACAGTAGGCGTGAGGCACAGAGGGGCAGGGGAAAGGGATCTGACACTCAGCTCTACTTAGCTCTTAGCTTTCTACACATGACTTCATTTATTCCTCACTCTGATCCCCATGTTATATTATGAGAAACCAAAGCCCAGAAAGGCTTATGAAGAAAATGTTCCTAAGTGCTCTCAGGTCATACAGCCAGAAGATGCTGGAACTGGAATTACTCTCATCCCTACTTCAGAACAAGTGAGACTGGATAAAGGGGATCCCAGGAGTGAGCAGGAGGTAAGCTTCTGATGTGGACACTCAGAGGGTACCTGGAAAAAGTGGAACGGTGAAGAAGGTAATGGAATCAGACCATATTAGGCTGGATGGACATTGTAACTCTGAGTGCTGTGAATTGTGGGGAAAGTGCTGTGAATTGTAGGGAGATGCTCAGGCATTGGGATCTGTGCTGGGGGCTTCTACTGACATAATTACCTGAGCACCTACTGCCTAGCAGGCCCCCCGATCTCTTTGTTGTCCTTGGGTGCTGGGCAGAGGCTCTGGAGCTAGGACTTATCACGGGCAACCCTGGCAGCTGAGGGCTCAGTGTCAGCGGAACCGAGGAGCAAGGAAGAGGGCGGGCTCCCCAGGTGGGCTGGGGCCTCCACAGAGTAGACAGCTGTGGCCTCCAAAAGGCAGCCGCTCCAAAGGCTGCATTGTTCTCTTTTTCTTCCTCTGGGACTCCAGGATCAGGATGAGGGAAAGGGGCATTTGGGCAGGAACCTGGTTTACATTTCAGATAGAGAGTCTAATTGATTCGGACCTGAGCCTCTTCACTTTTCATTACCCCCAGGAGCCACTGAGTTCCTTTTATGTTCCAGAAGACCCAGACCTCTCCCTCACCAGTAAGACTCTGGGTTAACCCATTCCTGGCCCTCAGATGTATGTGTCCTCAGGCCAGTGTTTGCTGGCAGAGGAGGGGGTGGTGGGGAGGGGTCCCCGGCATCAGCAAGTTACAGAATCAACAACCATTCCATTCCTGCACTTCAGGTTCTCTCCTTCCTCATGGCTGCATCCCTGCTGCCGTCTGGCCTGGATTCCCCTTGATTACCACCACCTCCATCCTTTGCTCCTAGACTGGACAGGTGCTTAAAGAAGGCCGCCTCCTGGGCAGTTTGAAGGTCAGGGCTCTTATTTTCCTGTGTGTGATTTTGTGCAGGGTCGTTTAATTTTTTTGTCCTGCATGTTCCTTATCTGCAGACTATGAACACTGGGCCTTTTCCTTTCTGTGTATATTCATTTTTTTAATACAAAAGCAATATATGCCTTTGGTAAAAATTTTTTTTAAATATGTACATACGTAGAGGTCATCCTATTAACAGTTTGGCGTAAAGTTTTTCAAACTTTTTATTTATTTTTTAATTTTTATAGGAGTGTAGTAGATCTACAATGTTGTGTTAGTTTCTGCTGTACAGCAAAGTGAATCAGATATACATATACATACCTCCACTCTTTTAGATTCTTTTCCTGTATAGGTCATTACAGAGTATTGAGTAGAGTTCCCTGTGCTATACAGTAGGTCCTTATTAGTTACCTATTTTATATATATTGGTGTGTATATGTCAATCCCAATCTCCCAATTTATCTCTCCCCTTACCTTTCAAGCTTTTAAAAAGTGAACTTTAAATACTTAAATATATATAGATGTATAGGGTTTTAGTTTGCTTTGTTTTACATAAATAATACTATACAGACTGCTCTGAAACATGTTTTACTTAATATATTAAGGATATTTTCCATCTAAAGATATACAGTTCTTCTTCAATCTTTTTAACAGCTGCATAGGATTCCATAAGAGGTACCATAATTTACTCACCTGTTTCCCTATGGATAAACAACAGAATGTGTCTAAATGCTGTAATGAACTTGCTTTGTAGGAGACTCAGTGTGGGGTGAGTGCCTAGCTTGGGGTTCAAATGGAGGCCACGTATGTGATCACCCTCTGTCCTGGGGAGCCGTTTCCTCCTTCTGCATCCTTTAACCTGTAGTCCAAATATGCACAGGGTCATGCTGTTTCCAGGGCCACCGTCATGGGTCCTAGGGTGGTGAACACCCCTCATGCTGGACCAATGTGGAGTCCGTTCCCAGGATCCTTCACACCAACCTGATCCAGGAGAGAGAAGCCCTGTTTTCTTTCTGGTTAGGAAGCTGGGATGACAACACCAGGAGCTGCCAGAAGGTCTGAGTGAATAAAGCCACCACACAGAACAGTAGAAATTAGGGATACATCTCTTCCTTGTAATCAAAGGTCTATAGCATTTCTGAGATCCCTCAGCCCCTCCCATTCTGTGCCTCTGAGATGGGGACTTTGGAGGGGATGCCAGAGCTCCTCCCGGGCTTCCTTTCTGCTCCATCAAAGTCTCCTTCCTGTGACCCCTACCTGGGAGGCCCGAAGCCTTGGTAGGCCAGGGGTCTGCCTGGGAAAGCCCTCTCCTCTGTCCTTGTCTCTTGGGTCTTCCCACTGTAGTCTCCAGTGTCTGCTCACTGGAATGACATCTGTAACACAGAACTGACTCCTTTGCGAGGCGTCGTCTGAAAACTATCACCAGTTGCTTACATCTCAGTGTGGCTTTCAGGTCTTTTCATAAGAGCAAGTAGAAGGCAGGGATATCAAGAGAACACCAGGCATATTCAATCAGTCGACGAACTTTACTAAGTGCCCCCAATACTCCGGGCACTGGGGATAGAAAGTTTCCGAGCTCCTGGTCCCCACAGGGTGGGCTACTCTAGCTCCTGGCTCCCTGACACCTTCTCCATCTCCGCTCCTGCCAACATCTGAGGCAACTGGAACGTCCATGTGAGCATGCCATCTAATAGCCTTAAACCTCTTGCTCCCAGAAGCTTCTGCTTCCTCTGTTCCTCCTTCCCTTCCTGCGTAGGGTTCTTCTAAGGATCAAATGATCTAATGTGTATAAATGTGCTTTATGAACGGTAAAGCACTGCACTGCTAACACCAGGAAAGGAGGAAGTGCAGGGAGCATGGAGGAGGTGGGAGGGGAGCGGGCAGCGGATAACTGAGAGGGCAGAGAAGGGCAGCCCCAGAGGACCCCACACTGGTAGAACTGGGCTGGGGAGGGGAGGTGACGAGCTTCGGAATGCAGAAAGCATTCAGCCGTCATCCCAGGAGGCAGACCCCCCAATCCCAGCATTATCCATCTCCCCGAGGGGGTGGCCTCAGCAGGTTTCTGTGACCCGTCTCCAGAGGCAGCTGCCGAGTCCTGGCAGCCTCTCCCATGGGACACCCATCTGCCTGTCTGTGCACCCATCTCTCCCAACCCTGAGGAGCAGGCAGGAGGCTCAGCCTTCTCTCCCTCTGCCCTTCCCTCCCTCTGCCTGTTTCTCAAATTTCCTGAGATGGACCGAGATGGACAAGGGGATGCCTGCAACTGGGACAGCATCGTTGGGGGTGGGGTGTATGGATTTGGACTTCCTACCCCCCACCCCACGACCACCGCAAAGGCCACAGCAGGGCAGGCGGGGCCAGACAGCTTGGGGATGCGCGGCTCCCCCAAGGCAGGGCTGGGATATCAAAGCTGGAAGCGCAGGGGCATGTCAGCCAGGTTTGTGAGCCCGCTCCCATCACGGCATGAACGGCTGGCTGTACAAACTGCATTCGCTGCGCTCCCAACCTGCATTCCCGATTGGTCACAGCCTGGCCCCAGCTGCATTCCTGGGACAGAGGAGGCAGAGGGGCCTGGCCTCTTTGTTCTTCCCGAATCAGGACTGGAACCATGACAGGCTGATCGCATTACCCAGCTGAGGTCAGCCGGGCAAGAATGACCCCTTCCTGCTCCTCCCCCACCTCAGCAAGACAGGAGCGCCCAGCCTGCACCGCCTAGCTCCCTTACCTGGATCCTTATAACAGGCTCCAGGGGGTCTTAGCTGAGGAAGGAAAATCTCCCAAACCACAGCTCTGCTGTCTCTGTCCGAGGTCAGATGCTGGGAGCAGTGCCCAGACCCTCATTCCAGGTCTTGTCCAATTTCAGGCCATCTCCAAGGGCTGCAGCTGCTCTGAGTGGGCCCAACTGCCCTGTTTGTCGTTGGACCTCTCAGAACCTACAAGTACCTAAGTGGCACTTAAGACCTGGACTCAGTATCAGAACAAACCCAAGTTTCAGAGTTATCATAGATTAGAAGCTATTCTGTCATAAGCCCCATTTGAACCACTGCCCACTTTGCCTGGGTAAAGCCTTACACCTCCTCTCCTGTCCTATGCCTGGTTGGTTACAAAAACGCAAACTTTGACATCTGGCTTGCCTGGTATGACATCCTGGCTCTGCCAGTTACTTGCTGTGTGACCTCGGATGATTTACTTACCTTCTCTGGGTCTCAGTTTCCTCCTTTGTAAAACTAGATAACTGTGAAGATGTGGTATGGTAGGTTTCTGGCATGCTGTAGACACATGACCAATGTTACTTTTCCTGCTCTCTTCCTTCTCTCTGGAATGCATGGCCTCAAGCAGAGTCTTCCCAAAGTAGCTAATACCCTTTCTTCCTTTCTCTGAATTCCTAAAGCCCCAAGGGTGAGGGCCACGCTCTCTGGAGATGGCTAGACACAACTTACCCTGCGTCGTTCTGAATAGTTTTCTGTGTCAGTCTGTGTCTCCCCAACAAGTTTGTTGGCATTCCAGGAAAGACCTTTTACTTTGTTATTCGTTTAACAAATATGCATTGGACAGAACTGCACAGGCCACTGGGGGCTCAGCAGTGGGGAAGGCAGTCAAGTTTCCTGCTCTCATGAAGCTCCTGGTGGAGCGGACAGCCAGGCCGCAATCCATCACACGAGGAGTTGCAACAAGTTTTCACCGGATGCAATGGGTGCTGTGATGGGAAAGTATAGGCCATCGTGAGAACACAACAGGGAACTCTGGGGTTTTGGGAAGCCTCCTCTGAGTAAATGACATTTAAGCTGAGATCTGAAACATGACAGGGACAAGTGGGAGGAAAACAGTCCGGGTTGAGGAAACAAGGGCAGCTGTGAGACGATAGGGGACTTTGCAGCCCCATAAGGAAGCTGGATTGTGTTCTAAGTGAAATTAGAAACCGTGGTAAGGTTTTGAGCAGAGGAATGGCATAATCCAGTGTCACTGGGTAGAGAAAAGAAAGGAGGTGGGGTGGAGGGTGGTGGCCAGAATGGAAAATGGTGGGATTTGATAGGCTCCTGGAGCCGCAGTCTAGACTGGAGGTGCAATATCTTTTCTAACCTTCACAGTTACCCTAGTTTTACAAATGAAGAGGCTCAGAGAAGTTAAGTAAGTCATCCAAAGTCACACAGCAAGTAAGTGGTAGAGCCAGAATTCAAACAAGGCAGGCCAGATGTCAAAGCTTGTGTTTTTGTAACCAGGAGTAGGACAGAAGGGGAAATGGTAAGACTTCACTCCCAGGCAAAGTGGGCAGTAGTTTAAGAGGAAGGACTGGTGGCCTGGCTTGATAGGGACAGTGGAGATAGAAAGAGGCAGACAGGCCCATAGAGACTACTCCACGGAAGCCCCTTTTATAACTGGGGGCCTGGTGGGCCTGGGAGGACCATGCATTGTTCTGTTGTGAGTTACAACAGGCTATGTGAACACCCTTGGAATGGCCCACCCATCATGACTGATGGGGTATTTTCAGAGATTTTTCATCACCAAGGACTCCTTTTATTGTTCCCGTTCTCACCCCATGAACTGTTTTGAAGGATTTTTTATTCATTAAATTACTAATTTGCTTTACTGCCTCGTGTTCTAATAAGCAGGCCTACATAACTGTTGATCCAAGCTTCTGATTGCTGGACATAACTACTGTTGGCACATTGAGAAGATGCAGTTTCAGCCAAAGTAAAGAAATGTGATGTCTTAGCTAGTCTGAGCAACAATTTTATTCATTTTTCCCAATGAATTTTATTGAGCACATATGAATAAACCATAGCCCTTGCCCTCAGGAAGATTTAAGGCTTGCAGGTGATACAGAAAAGGAAAAAAGCCAATTACGATAAAGTATGACAATGTTATGTTCTAGGTAAGCACAGGGTTGGATGGGAGATTCAGGAGACACTGAACACAGCCTTGGGAGGTTTTAAGGCCTGAATGTTTGTGTCTCCAGATGCATATGTTGCAGCCCTACACACACACCCCACCATGTGGAGGTATTTGGAGGTCATGAGGGTTGGATGAGGTCATGAGGGTGGGACCCCCATGATGGGATCAGTGCCCTTATAAGAAGAGACAAAG
This sequence comes from Aethalodelphis obliquidens, assembly GCF_003676395.1. NCBI lineage: Eukaryota > Metazoa > Chordata > Mammalia > Artiodactyla > Delphinidae > Aethalodelphis > Aethalodelphis obliquidens. The sequence continues at coordinate 7,508,549 of NW_020838026.1, read as the reverse complement.
AGAGCTCTCTCTCCATGTGCACTGGAGAAAGGCCATGTGAGGACATAGCGTGAAGGTGGCCATCAACAAGCCAGGAGGAAAGCCCTCACCAGGGGCCAAATTGACCAGCACCTTGATCTTGGACTTCCAGCCTCCAGAATGGTGAGAAATAAGTTTCTATTGAGTAAGCAGCCCAGTCTATGGTATTTGATTATGGCAGCTGAGAAGACTAACACAGGAGGTAAGGTGGATAATTTCCTTTATCCCTCCAAATCCACTCTACTCCTGGGTCACCCTGCCCCAGACCTCAAGGCCTGACTTAGGACTCTATCAGAGGGATTCCTCTGCTGTCCAGCTTCCAGGTGGGTTTTGCCAGTGGGAGGCCTTGGCTGGGGAGGGTGTCAGTTCCCTCTCTGATCAGCCACCATGGATCCTCTCCTGAAGGCCACAGAACTTGCCAGGCAGCCCCTTCTATCACTTCCAGTCTCTCGGGGTTCCAGTCACTGCCCCTTTCCCTTGTCCCTTTAGGCCTCAGGTGGCTGAGGGCTCAAGATGCTGTTGTTAGTATCCCTTAATACTGCCAAAAGCTTTCTTTTTTTTAACATATACATGTGTCTATTCCTTTACAAATTCTTTTCCCATTTAGGTAAATACAGAGTATTGAGCAGCATTCCCTGTGCTATACAGTAGGTCCTTGTTGGTTATCTATTTTAAATATAGCAGTGTGTACACGTCAATCCCAAACTCCCAAACTATCCATCCCCCCAACCCATCCCCCCTGGTAACCGTAAGTTTGTTCTCTATGTCCGTGTGTCTGTTTCTGGTTTGTAAATAAGTTCATTTGTATCGTTTTTTTTTTTTTAGCTTCCACGTATAAGCGATATCATATTATATCTGCCAATAGCTTTTTCAATAATCCCTTCTTAAACTCTCAATTACCTGGTTGCAATGAGCCATCTGTTCCTGCTGGGAACCTGACATGTAAAATGTCAGGAAAGCTTCCCAGAGGAATGACGTTTAAGCTGGTATCTGAAGGGTGAGCAGGAGTAAATCTTATTATAGAAAATATGATTTCTATGAGATGTTTCTATAAACACTAAAATAACTCCCCAACCTCCAAAACTGCCTCCAGGGACACCTGGGGACTTGGCGTGACCGGGTCGAGAATCCCTGGCCTGGAACCTAACGAGGCTGCACAGACCCCAGGGTGCGTAACATGGGAAGAGAAAAGTTGGGGGCTGCACCCAGCGAGAGTGGTACTGTGTCCCTCCCCTCAGGCACTCGGGACTCCTGTCCTCTCAGAGAGCTGCTGGGATGCTGGTGGAAATGATGCCCTCCAGAAGGGACGCCCCCCCACCAACCCCCCCCCCATCCCCTCCGTGGTCCATCAGGCTGAGGGGGACGGCTGCCGGAAAGATCAGGTTTCAGGACAAACAGGCCTGCTTCCTCCTGCCTGGCAATCGTGGGTGTCAAGACACCTGTCCAGGGCCCACCCCATCCCAGCCCTTCTGGCCCTGTTGTGGGTCTGTCCCGCTCCTCCCTCCCCGCCCCCCAGCCCCGAATGCAATCCCCCTCCCACTCCCTGTCACTTCCAATTCCACAATTCCAGTTCATGCTCTTCAGAATTGGGTCTTCCCACCGGCTTAGTTCAGCGCCTGCTCATGCCTCCCTCCTCCCCCAGCTTCTGTGTGAGATGTCACGCTGACCTCACCTCGTGTGTCTTTGTGGAGAACACACCGCTTACTCCTGCCCCTGGGCTTTGCCAGGTCCCGTCCTCCACCTCCTGATTCCTGCCGCCTCTGGAGGTCAGCCGTCTCCCCTGCCTTGAGGAGGCCCCCAGCCTCCAGACCATCAGTTGCCACCTGCATCTTTGGATGAGGAGTTTAAGGCTACCGCGTACTATTATTTAAATAATAACACGGCTACTATTTATTTCTGCACGTGGTACTTTGTGAGGAGCCACGCTCCAGAGCACCCCATCAGGCAGGTGTGGTCATTGCGGTAGCTGAGAGCTTGGGTAACTTTCCAGGCTGGGAAGCAGTAGAGAGAAGACTCAACCCCAGATTCCTGCGTCTTAAAGCTTTGGATCTTGCCACTCTCCGCATCGCCTTGCCATGTCTCCCCAGCAGAGTGTAGTTCTCTGTGGATAGAGACTGTACCATGCAGTGCTCCTGTATCCCGCGCCCTGGCAGCCCTGGGCACAAACCATGCCCGCCGCTGAGCACATACAATGACCATTGGATACTTAAGGCACATCATGCCAGTGCTCTGCTCAGAAACTTCTACAGTCTTCCCGCCTCACCCAGGATACAAACCACAGTCTCTTTGACAGCCTGCAAGGCCCTACGTGATCTGCTGCACACGCGCACACACACACTCTGCCCCTTACCTACTCAGGCTCCTTGCCCTTCCTCAATGTTCCAGACGTGGCCCAGAGTCCCTCCATGAGCAGCTGGTAGAGCCAGCCCCAGGACTCCTGGCTCCATCACCATGGTAGGCTGCCTCCCAACTGCCCCATCGCAGCCGTACTGGCTGCGAGAGCTGAGGGAGCTGCACCATGTCCCTGGCAGCTCAGTTTCCCACTCAGCACTCCGGGGCCTGCGGGCCCTCCTACTCCTGCTGCTGGAGCTGGGAAGGCCTCCAGTCTGGCCCCTGCCTCTTTCTTGAACTATGCCACCCCTCCCCCTTCCTCCCTGACCCCCAAATACCAGGTTCCCTAACCTCCAGCGGCACGTGCCACCCCAGCGTGCACCAGGACCCCTCCCTGCCGGGCTTTGCTGGCTCTGTTCCCTCTGCCCAAACAGTCCTCCCGATTCTGGCCTATCCAAATGCTTGAGGTCCTGTTCAAATCATTCCTCATCCCTGAGCTTTCCCAGTCTTCCCTCAGGCCCTTTAGACTCAAATAGCAACTAGTCTCTTCCCTCTGCTGGTCCCCAGGGTGTGGTGATTATCTGTCTCCGCCACCGAGGCCCCTGTGCACTTTCCTACATACATGTCAGTCTCCACCTGTGCACCTGAGAGCCTACAAGGCAGAGCAAGGCCCTTGGACGTGCTGTGCTGGTGCCCAATTCATACACATGGATTTTAAAGAATTACATTGAGTTCTCTGAGGGGAAACTGAGGTCAAGAAGGGGAAGGAGTTGAGCCTGGCTGTGAAGCAAAGTCCCCTGGTGGTCTATCCCCACCAGGGCTGCCGGGAACACACAGGACTCTGGGAAGTAATTTCTAAGGAACAGAAATGTAAATGTGTGGTACAGGTGTGGTGGGCAGAACTTTAAGATGGCCCCGTGATTTCGTCTCTTGGTGTCTCTCGTGGGATTATGCTGTGCCGTGCTGTAAAAGAGAGATTACCTAGACTAGCCCAAAATAATCACCATGGGCCCTTTAAAAGCAAAGAATTTTCTCCAGCTGGTGACAGAAAGGAAGTCAGAGATTTGAAGCATGAGGAATCCATAATCGTGTTCTGGCTTGAAGATGGCAGGGACACATGACAAGGAACGTGGATGGCCCCTAGGAGCTGAGAGCATTCCCCTAGCAGGAAACCGGGTCCTCAGTCCCACAACCACAAGGAACAGAATTCATCCAGCAACTCAAATGAGGAGAAGTGGATGCATCCCAGAGCTTCCAGAAAGGAACGCAGCCCGGTCAACACCTTGATCGCAGCCTGTGAGACTCTAGACAGAGGACTCACGTGAGTCACACGGGGCTGAGTTCCGACCCACAGAACTTTGAGCTAATGAATCTGTATTGTTTAAGCTACTACCTTTGTTACATAGCAATAGAAAAACAATAAAATAAGCATGTCCCAAATATTGCATGGGACATACTTACACTAAAAAATTATTCATTGTTGAATAATTATTCAACAAAAAAATATTCATTGTTGACCTGTAAATCAGTTTTAACTGGATCTTCCATAATTTTGTTTGCTAAACCCTAAAACCCAGGTAGGTCACAAGGACAGACTATTTAGAGCTGGACCAAGGAGCCACTCAATATTCCTCAGACGGCACAGAACTCCACAGCCTCGAAGTGGTCTGCATACTCCTTACCACCAGGGCAAAAAGAGAGGTTTCTAGTTAACAACCTCCCTCTAAAGCAATGGTTCCTAACCTGGAGACTAGACCCCTGAGGTATCCACGGACAGAATTCTGGGTGCCTGGGAACATGATGGGGGATAAAAAAGTCACATTTTTATTTTCACTGCTCTCTAACTGAAACGTGATATTGCCTTCAATTAAGAATATCGGTGTTAGGGCTTCCCTGGTGGCGCAGTGGTTGAGAATCTGCCTGTTAATGCAGGGGACACGGGTTCGAGCCCTGGTCTGGGAGGATCCCACATGCCACAGAGTAACTGGGCCCGTGAGCCACAACTACTGAGCCTGCGCGTCTGGAGCCTGTTGCGTCTGGAGCCGCAACAAGAGAGGCCACGATAGTGAGAGGCCCGCGCACCGCGATGAAGAGTGGCCCCCTCTTGCCACAACTAGAGAAAGCCCTCACACAGAAACGAAGACCCAACACAGCAAAAAAAAAAAAAAAAAAAAATTAATAAACTCCTACCCCCAAGATCTTAAAAAAAAAAAAAGAATATCAGTGTTATATATACAATGGAATATTACTCAGTTATAAAAAGGAACAAAATTGGGTCATTTGTAGAGACATGGATGGACCTAGAGACTGTCACACAGAGTGAAGTCAGAAAGAGAAAAACAAATATCGTATATTAACGCATATATGTGGAATCTAGCAAAATGGTACAGATGATCTTATTTGCAAGGCAGAAATAGAGACACAGATGTAGAGAACAAACATATGGATACCAAGGGGGAAAGGGGCAGGTGAGATGAATTGGGAGATTGGTATTGACATATATACACTATTGATACTATGTATAAAATAGATAACTAATGAGAACCTACTGTACAGCACAGAGAACTCTACTCAATGCTCTGTGGTGACCTAAATGGGAAGGAAATCCAAAAAAGAGGGGATACATGTATATGTATAGCTGATTCACTTTGCTGTACAGCAGAAACTAATGCAACATTGTAAAGCAACTATACTCCAATAAAAAATTGATTTAAAGAAAACAAAGTAGCCATAGACAATACATACATGAATGGACAAGGCCGTGGTCCAATAAAACTTTACAAAGACAAAAAAAAAAAAAAAAGAATATCGGTGTTATCAGTACCCATAACTTTGCCACCAGGAGAAATCACACAGCAGTTTTCACCGATATCACAAAATATTTTTGCATCCATCGCTATTTTGAAATTATGATAGTTATTAGATCCTGTTATTTAACGTGTTAATAAAAAGCACATATATTACTATATCACACATTTTTTATGTTTTGATAACTATATTTCAATGTAATTGGTTTCCTTTGTGAATCTATTATATTGTTTATAAAAACATTATTCTGAGAGGGGTCTCCCACGCTTTAACAGACTGTGCCCAGGACACAAAAAGGTCAGACCCTGGTAGAAGCAATGTGGTATAATGGAAAAGATGTCAGGGTATCAGAGAGCCTGGGTTCAAATCCCAGCTCTAATGCTTCATTGCTATGACAACGAAGGCATTTACTTAACCTTTCTGAGCCTCAGTTTCCTCATCTGTAAAACTGAATTATTGGGAGAATTAAAGAAATAATATACATGAACCACCTGGCTCAGGCCTGCCCTCAAGAAATGAAGGCTAATTATTATTATTAACAATAGTTACAGCCAATAATTATAATTATTATAATTATATTATAATATATATTATATAATATATTATATATATATAATATAATATATTATAATATAGTAATGTATATTATTATACACTGGTTCCTCCTGTCTCTTTTCCCCGCGTCTTTGCAAAGCTGCCCCTGGGCTCCAGCAGGGACCGTGGCTTCCTGTGGCCCCCCAATGGCTCTGCCCCACGTGGCCACAGCCGGTGCCCTGGGTCCCACGGGCCCTGTCCCTGGCTCAGCCCGCACGTCCCCACCATCTACCCACGGCTCCAGCAAATAGGACAAAAATGCACATCCACCCCGCAGTGATGACATCGTGCAGTTTGCTAATGAGAAACAAGTGGCCTGCCGTGCTCAGGGCAGAGGGCGGAGGACAGATTCTCACCACAGCCCGAAGCCACATTCCCCAGGTGGCACAGGGTGACCCAGCCGGAAGGTGCAAGGACTTCTCCGCCTAGACCTCTCCTTCTGCACCGAGGCCCTTGGCAGCGCCCCTCCTCTGCACCCAGAGCACAGCCCTTCCTGTTATGGGGCACCGGACCCGCCTTGGGTGTGGGCAGGAGGGCAGCCAAAGCCTGAGTCACTGGGAGGGGACAGCTGGGCCCTGAGTTGTGGTCTCCATGGGGCGGGCTGAGAGGACAGGGAGGAGTGCAAGGCCCCTCCGTCCCACCCAAACCCCTGTAGCCCCACGTGGGGTGAGCTGGCGCCCCGTCTGCAGCCCTGGAGCCCTCCACAGCTGCCTCAGCCCATGCCGCCCTTCTCCCGTGGCCTGCGCTGCTCCAGCCAGCAGTTCCCTCGGGGCACCTGCTCTCGGCCTCCCCTTAACAACCCACTTCTCTGTCCTCAGCATCACTAGTCCAGCAGGAAAACAGAGGCCCGCAGAGGACTACTCACTCACTCCAGGTAGCAGGGCTCCGTGAGGACTAAAGGTTACTGCCTTGGACTTTGGGTGGAGCTGGAGATGCCGGCTGGAAAAAGGGACCATCCCTGAGGCCTAGTGGCCCGGCGTGTCTATCCGCAGCCTGGCCTGTTGCCTGCCGCGAGCTTGCCCGGAGCCCTTTGTCCCATGCCCAGGCCACCCCATCTCCAGCCTTGGCTTCACACCCTGGCTCTTGCTGCCTGGGTCAAGCGTCCACCCCACCACATGCTGGGTCCTCTGATCCTTTGGGACGCTTTTCCTGAACACCATGGCCTCGGGTTCTCTGCCTGCCCATGACTCAGTGAGGCTTGCACGACCCCCTCGAGGAGGGGTGGATTTGGACACTGCGGCTTCATTTCCAGCACACCGGCAGGGGACCCTCCCCACAAACTACTCTCACATACAACTGCCCTCTTGTGCACCGGGTGGGGGCCAGCCATCCCACCCCCCGCGCCTGCTCTCCGGGCTCAGAGCCCTGCTGTGTCCTCTCAGCTGTCAGCACCCACCCTGCCCACTCTAGCCCAGACACGTTCTGGACCAATCCTAACAAAACCAGGAAACGCATTAGTCTTAGGGGGAGGGTGTGGAATCATCCCCCCTTTCCAGGGAAGGGAGATCAGCCACCTCCCATGGGATCTTAGACGCTCTTCTTTCTAAAGAACATCTTAGATACTCCTTATAAGAACCTGTAAAATTGGTATTTTCTCTATTTTACAGGTGAGAACACCGAGGTTCAGAGAATTCTTGGACTTGCCCAAGGCTGAATGGTGAAGCTGGACATCAAACCATGTCTGTTCGGTTCTATAACTCCTGCTTTTTCTACCACTCGGGGCACTCTTAGGCCTGCCCACCCTCTGTCTCCCCCAAGCCTCTGCCAACTTGGCCTTACCTTAGTTTCCCATGTGGCCTTTCAGTGCCTCGCTGGGAACAGAGCTTTTCCTGAATCCCTTCCAATATGACTGAGGCCCTGACACGCCCTGTAATTCTTGGTAGACCCTCTCCCTGGGACTGGTCCCTGGTACCCAGGTCCCCCAGAGCCCAGAGGGCCCCTGTACCCTATTGGCCGACGCCCAGTGCCATGCTGTTGCTGTCCTTTCTGTCTCCCTGCTCCTCTGGCCCATCCATCAGAGTGGACCTCCTTGGAATGGCACTGGCCCAAAAGAAGGCTAATGTGCTGTACTCTTCCGGATGCTGGCCCTGTGACAATAGGGTACCACCCTCCGGGCCCCGCCCAGCCGCTGCCCGTCCATTCTCTCCCTTTTCATCCCGGGGCCCATCACCCTTGAGGGCTGAGCCTGCAGGAGTCATGACGAGCGAGGACAGTTTCTGACTCAGCCCCCCGGTTCTGAGCCCGACGCCGCTTCTCTTCTTTCCTCCAAGCAGTCCCGTGAGGGCTGCCAACCCTGCCCGAACGTCTGGGTCCGTACACCTTCCAGGGCGACCTTGCTCAGGGGGTGGGGACCAGGCCTGATCAGAAACAGCCAAGGACAAATGTGGAGCCTGGGAAGGTGGTCTGGAAAGGCTTCTCCAGAGGGTGTGGATGCAGACACTTGGTGGAGAGCAGCTGGCAGGCCTGGGCCTTCTGGGCATGAAGGGAAGGAAGACCCAGGGATGGAGGGGGTGGGGAAGCCAGGAGACACCCTCACCTCCCGCGGAGCTGCCTGTTTATATTCTGTCTGGTCACTCGGCCTTTTCCAGACTGCTGGCCCAGCTCCCTCACATGCTGCTGTGGTCAACACCCTCCCTGTTGCCTGGTGCTCCCACAGAGGGCCACTGCTGTCTGTGACGGCTCTGCCCCACCCCACAGCCGGGGAGAAAGGACTAGAAGCTGGAGGGCCCCCGGGAGAGCAGGGCACCTAGAGACCTCACAGCCCCTCCCACTGGGGGGCACTCCTCAGACTTCCTCTGCTTCTCTCGTGTGAGTTTTAGCTCTTTCCCCGTATCTGTTACTCTACACCTACCTCGTCTCCGAACGTCCAGGGAACGAAGGCTGTGAGAGCCAGGGACACCGCACTGCCACACACGGGGAGAAAAAGAGCAGAAGCCCACCTCCTGCTAACGGGCGCCTCCCAGAACCCAAACCCCTCCCTCCCAAGGGACCTTCGGGGGGCAGGGAGCCCAGGTCTATGTCAAACAAACAGCCCCGAGCCTGGCTGAGCCCCTTCTCCACCAAAGGCCTGTCTCCTGCGTTTCCCGTGCGGCTTTCCCATCCCTTCTGGGACATCCTTAGTCAAGGACTGCCAGGATGGGAGGAGGGAGGGTTTGGGGTGAGTAGAGCAGGCCACTGGCTCTACCTACATCACCCAGGGATGCAGGAGCAGCTATTTCCTGGAAAAAGAAAACGGAGAGGCCCAGAGACAGGCTGAGGAAAGACAGAGACAAAACGACAGAGAGACACAATCTGGGGGAGACAGACAGAGAGACAGAAAAGCACCAAGAGGCCCAAATTGACACCACATGGCCTCTCTGCCGGACTCCAGGGCCCAGCAAACAAGGTTTTGTGCTGAGTCAGTTGCCATGGTGACAAACATGCAGGAAATATCCAAGATAACTAGAATAGTGGCAATAACATGTGTTTTGGATAAAACCTCCTCCCCACCCCATCCCCTCCAAGATATTCATTGCATTTCTTGGGATAAACTTGGCTTTTTCACAATCACCTTCCCTCAGAGACCTGGGGTGGGGATTCTAAGGTCATCGGGTGAAGGGAATGGCTGCCTTAGGGGACCAGATGGACTGGAACAGACTTTTGCTTTGGAAAAAAGGATACATTTTGTGACTCTAACCTCACTTCTGCCTCTTGAGTCTAGATTTGGGTTCCCTTATCCTTCTGCTCCAGAACAGAAAGGCGCAGAAGAGTCTAAATTCCTGTTTGAGGTCACACAGTAAGTCTAAGGGTGGGGGAAGGTACTGGGGAAGGTACTGGGGAAGCCCCAAAGCATCCAACAGAGTTCAGTTCCCATGATGGAGACAAAGCAAACATGAGGGCAGTTGAGGCAGTGTAAGAGCCAGACACCCTGGGAATGCTGGCACGTCCGCTGGGGTGACCCCTGCCCTCTCTTCCGGAGTAAGGGCGAAAATATCGGGGGGAAGGAGTGGAGAGGAAGAGAAGGAGCAGGGGTTCTTTGGGGCAGGTGACCCAGAGAGAGAAGAAAAGGACAAGCTTTCGCCTGGCAGACACAGAGGAAGGAGATCTGGCGATGCCTCCTGAGGATCTGAGAAGGCCGAGGCCACCACTGAAGACCCAGCTGGAAGGCGGTCCAGTCAGCCCCTTCCTCCTTCCAATAATCAGGGGCCTCTGATTCCCCCACACGTCTCCGGGTGGCCGGCAGAAAGGATGCCAGAGAAAGAACCCAAGATTTCGAGTCAGGCCCTGCCTGCACCTGCTGCTTGTACAATCTCAGGCGGGACCCAGGGCAGGGCAACCTCGGTTCCGGCCTCTGTTGGGTGGAGCAAAGGATCACTTATCTCGCAGGGGCAGGGCCTGTGGGAGCACTTGGCACAGTGGAAAGCCCCGTGTTCAAGTTGCTGATGGCGTGACTCAGGAGAGAGGAGTGGACGGGCCAAGGGAGCAAAAGCTCACGTGAGGAGACTTCCTGGTTTCTCTAATGACATTATACCCAGATTGTCCAACCTAAACAACCAGCTTCAGTTGTGATTTCCCATCTTGGGAAGTTTCTGGAAACTGATCCGTGAGAGAAATGGGTTTGGGAATGGTCCACCTGGACACAGTGGACCTTGCTTGGTTTGGAACATTCCCCTTGGGAATGCCAGCACCACGCTGTGGCCTGGGGGGAACCCGAGGGAGTTCTACCTACTGACCCTTGTCAGCGAGCAACACGCCAGCCCCTCCTGCATTGTGGTCTGTGCTGAGCCAGGCCTGGCAGTGGCCCTTAAAGGACCCTCCAGGCTCAAGTGAGGTAAGTGGTACCAGCTCCCTTGGGACTGTAGAGAGGTCTCAAATGAGACCAGATTTACTTCCCCTTTGCTGTTGGGAAGAGCAAAATCCATCCCACGCACACCCCAAATTCAAAGCTTTACTTTGGTACCATGCTGGAAGGATATGGAGGTGAGGCGGAGACAGGCAGGAGAAAGCAAGAAATAGCTCAACCCTTGGTACCTCGCTCACCAAGTGACAGCCAAGCAAGGGGCGAGGTTGTCTCGGGGGGGAAGAATCCTATTTCCCAGATCTGGGACTAGGGCCCTAGAGGAGCAGGGGCCTGCCAGATGAGCAAGCAGGGCGAAAGGCAGACCAAGGCTGGGCCTGGGCCTGGGCCCCCCACCCAGGCCCTGGTTCCGAGGGAGGACGGCAGGAGGTCTGCCAGGGGTGGGGCACACCTCCCCCCTGGCTACCTTCTCAATATCTGGTTTCACTCTCTCCCCTGCTTTTTCCACACTGAACCTCTTTGGCCCTGGCGTGATTTTTCCAGCTCTTCATCCATTTCTATGTGGCACCAGCACGAGAGGCAGCCTCAGGGGCAGAGGGCTGACTCTGGGTGTGTGTGTTTGTGTGTGCTGGGGGCAGAGGTGGGTGGAGGGGAGCTGGGTAAGGAGGAGAAGGAATTAGTAGCCCTGAGCCTAGCACTTATGGCCGCTTCTCCAAATGCTGTCAGGAAAGCCACAGGCTGATGGGAGCTAGAGAAGGCTGGAGCCTGGAGGGCAAAACGTGCCCACCTACCCTCTTTCTTCATAATTCCTCTGGGCTTTTGAGAGGAACACAGGTCAGCCATAGATTACACAAGAGCCTTAACCTGAAAAGGAAGAACCCGGTCTCCCTCTCCTACCCGACAGGCCCAGCTGGGATCCCAGCCCAAGCACCCTGAGGCTGTGAGCATAGCACTGAGGCGCGAAGCCTGCCTGGAAGACTCTGGGGTATGGAGTCCATGGCCCCGGGGTGGGGGCAGAGGGCAGGCACTCACTCTTCTCTGTTTGCCAAGGATCTTTCTCCCAGGAGATTAACAGGGCCTTCCTGCCACCCCTCTGGCTGGTGCAAGAGCCGGAACACCAGCCCTGGCTGCCAGCCAGCCTGTGTTTGGGGGGCCGTGCTCCCTCAGAGACTTGCAGACGCGTTGCTGGGGCCTTAGGGTAGCGGGAGGAAGGGAGATGCCTCTGGGGAGCCCCTGGGGCCACCCAGCTGGGAAGTACCAGCCCTGAACTCCAGCCAGCCCCGGCTTCTGGGGAAACAGGACTGCCTGGCCTGAGGCTGATGGCGGACAGGGAATCAGGAGGGTCTCTTGTTGGTTTGTCCCCTTTCTCTCTCTCTCTCTCCTGAAGTCAGAGAACATGTGACCAATATGTAACCTGGAAGACGGAGGGTGGGGGGCTAGGAGGCTGAGGCCAGTGTTAAGCTAAGGGGTGGGAGTGCTCTCTGGCGGGGATGGGAGTGAGATGAGACCGGAGAAGCGGGACCTGCTTACAGGTCCCACGGGATGGGAAGCAGCTGGCGTAGGTCTCCGGTTCCTGAAAGATACGACACAGATCTGCAAGGAAACTCTGAAATCACCCTCATTCTATAGATGGGGAACCTGGTGAGGCCCGACGAGGTGAAGCAACTTGCAAAGGCCATGCAGTTATGGTCAGTGGAGCCCAGTTTAGAACTAGCCGTTCTGTCATTATACCCCAGTCCCTCCTGGCTCTCCTCCACCTTCTCTTAGGACCCTGCCACCAGGAGACCCCCAGCAAGAAGGGATGATGTGGGATTAGCAATTCTACGCGGCTTGGGTGGAGGGTTGGCAGTAGAGCAGCTGGTGAGGAAGGTACACCAGAGCTTGTGGGCCTGAAGGGGGCGCTCTCGAACCAGCAGCACCGTAAACGGGGACCCTTCCGAGTGGCCCCAAGACCATCTCTGGTTGTATGGAGCCTGCACTTGTCTCTCCCTTGTCCTTCCCTGGGCTCTTTTAAGTAAACAAACACGGCACTCAGGCAGCTCTCTGCTGGCAAACATCCCCGACTTAGCAACCGCTCCTGGAATAAACAAACGTTCGCACGCCTGTGCCCACTGACGTCCGCGGAGCCCCCGCCGGGCCCCAGCCTTAACAGACAGGCTACTTTCAGCGTTGTGGCTGAGACTGCCACCTTCCGCCAGGATGCTGGGACCATCAGGGATCTCAGGGTTTGGAGACCCGTCCCACAGGCTCCATCGAGGCCCGCTCTGGCAGCCCCAGTCCCGGTCTCTTCTAAGGACCCCAGAGGTCAGCCTTAAGGACAGCTGGGCTGTGAGGGCACCTTCAGGATGATCTAATAACTAGTTCAACCAACGGAAGCCCTGAAAGAGAAGATGACCTCCCCAAGATCTTGAGAATGGGTCTTCCAGAGGCAGGATCAGAACACTTTCTCCCTCCCCCAAAAGGCCCCTGCCAATCTTCTGGGTCATTTTCACCCCTGGTGGCCCTCTGTGGTCAGGATGTTTCAAAGGAGACAAGCATCACCCAGATCCAGCTGAATCTCAAGAAACAGCAAGAAGATAGCGAAGTCCCTGCCTCGTTCTGGAATGACGTTCTCTACGAGGCCTGGGCCACGTGGAGGAAGAGTCCTCACTGTGTTGTCACCCTGGCCTGACCTTGGAGCTTCCCAGGAGCTGCCTTGTCTTATGCTTGGGAAGGGCGGCTTCCTGTGACAACCAGCTCACAGCTGAGCGCCAGGCACCTTACCAGTAAGTCAGATGGGAACATCAGTTACCTAGAGCTTGAGTTCCAGTGGGGCAACAGCAGAGGCGAAATACCTTAGGCCAAAGGGACTGGAGATGAACACCAGGGAGTTGTGTGGGTTTTTTTGTTTTGTTTGTTTTGTTTAGTTTTGTTTTTATTCGGCTGCACTGGGTCTTTAGTGGCGACAGGCAGTCTCTTTGTTGCCGCCTGCAGGATCTTTTTTTCAGTTGCGGCATGTGAGATCTTTTAGTTGCGGCATGCGGGATCTAGTTCCATGACCAGGGATCAAACCTGGGCCTCCTGCCTTGGGAGCTCCCAGTCTTAACCACTGGACCACCAGGGAAGTCCCAGGACTTGTGTTTAGTACATGAGAAAATCAAGGCAACTGAGGGGTGGGGAGGCGGTGGTGTTTAACCTGCGTTGAAGCCCAGAGCACACGGCAGGACTAGCGCACAGGCGCACAGATGGAGACCAGGCCTGGCGGCGGGCAGAGCACAGGGCTATAAGCGCTAGCACCAGGCAGATCTGGTTTCAGGCCTCGGCCTTTCTGTTATTAGCTGCGGGACAGTACGCAAGTTACCAAACTTCTTCTGTCTCCAAAATTCTCATCTTAGGTGATTGCTGTAAAGATGAATCAAATGCTGTATATTAAGCCTCTGGCACTCGCTCCGCTGCCATCCACAGTGATGGGTGACGATGGTATGGTTTTCAATCGCAGCTGTATTCCCCTGTATTGTATGAAAAAAATTAACTGAGTTGAAACAAGATCATATGTGTGAAAGTGCATTATAATAAAAGTGACCAACAAAACTGAGGCGTTAGCATTTAAAGTAGTTTCACTGTTCAGATCAATCTGGCCCCAGTGTATTTCTAAAGTCCAAGTTTTCTTCATCAGTGATTGCGTATCGTTAATATAATCGCTATCGTCAGACACAAGTGATCATTAACATAGCAGTCAAAGCTGGGTTTACAATATTGCTCCTGCTGTCAGAAGCATGTTACTCGTACTTGCCATGTAACTTTGCCCTAATGACAAACAAACAGCGATGGAGGGATAAGAAAGCCACGGAAGGGGGGCCCGTGGCTCCACAGTTCAGGTGTGAGCTCTCCGACTGCAGGTGTGGGGGACGAGGACCAGACAGAGTTGACCCGCCCATCCTCTGTCCCAGCGTGTCCCTGATCGGCACTCACCGGCCTCTTCCAAGAGTTCCCTCTGTTCTCTGTCTCCTCTGGCTGTCTGGTCCCTGAGCTGCTGTCAGTGTGAGCAGACAAGAGGGTCTGAACTCAGGGCAGGGAGACTCAGAGCAAAGCAAGGAGGCTCTGGATTAGGTGGCAGGCATGCTGAGAGCACTGGGTCTATGTGGGAAGTGCTCAGATCAGGGCTGGGGGTGTGGCCTAGCCTGGGGTGCACACCAGAGCCGAAGGCCCAAGGCAGACCTACTGGCCAGACATGTCTGGGAAGCAAGCATCGTTGAGTGTTGCCAGCTACAAGTCTGCAAGAGTCAGGAAGCAGAACTCTTAGCCAGGAGACCAGGAAACCGGGCATCAGATCTCAAAGAGTCTGGGCAGGGGTGTGGAACTCTAGCAGCAAGAAAGGATTTTGACTTGGGAGAAAAGACTGGCTGAACTGGGAATGCGGAAGTATTCACCAAGTGCTGGCCTCAAGGCCCGAGTTAACAGGTAGAGGCCCATTAAGTGCAAGCACTGGTGGGCTAGGGCAGGGTGGACAGTGTGGGAGGCAGTTCCTGGGAGCTACAACGGAACCCCTGCACTGAGTGTTTATCAGCGTGAAGGACGGCAAGCAGCAGCATACACACGCACGTTCAATTAGGAGCATGGTTCACCCTTCTTCTGAGGCACTTACTAGCTTGGGAGAGTCGATGGACCCCTCTAAGCCTCAGTTTTCCCATCCTTAAAAGGGGGATAATGACACCTACCTCATAGGGTAATCGTGTGAACTAAATCACATAACGGGTGTTAACGTGCTTAGCACTCCTCCTGACCTTATTAAGAGTGGTTAACAAAAGCTAGGCATAATTACCAATTAAATATTTATCAAGTGCCTATTATAAGGCCAGACCCTGCACCTTGTATAAGAGATACAAAGGTGAAAAGATCTGGACACTGCTCTCGAGAATCTTAGAAGTAAAGAGGTTAGACAGAGGCTCCAACTTCACACTGGCACTTACAGTGAGATCATGACCCCCATGGGGGCAGGTACAAGTTTAGCAGAGGGAGATGAGGGAAAGAGCGTTCCAGTTCACCTTAAGAAATCAGGGAAAGCTACCGGAAGGAGGCAGCGCATGAGTTGCACCTGGAAAGGTGAATAGGCGTTTTCCAGGCAGACAAGCTGAGAAACGGGAACGCAGGCAGAGGAAGGAGCAAGTGGAAAGATGCAGAGCCATGAGAAACCCGCTGCGTCCTGGGAGTTAGAACAATGAACTTCAGTGTTGCTGTAGCATAAAGACGAGGAGTGGGACTGGACTGACAGAAACCAGATCCCACAAGATTTTTTGTGCTGAAGAATTGAGATGTTACCCTGAGAGCGATGGGAAGCCACTGGAGAAGTTGAAGTGAAGAACTGAGGGACAAGATTTGTCTCATAACAATATCTCTCTGCTGCCCTTTGTGGTATGGTTGGAGCACAGTCGAGACTGGCCGAGGGGAAACCAGTCGGGAGCCTGTAGCAATAGCCATCAAAAAGTGAGTGCATGGGCTTCCCTGGTGGCGCAGTGGTTGGGAGTCCGCCTGCCGATGTAGGGGACACGGGTTCGTGCCCCGGTCCGGGAAGATCCCACATGCCGTGGAGCGGCTGGGCCCGTGAGCTATGGCCGCTGAGCCGGCGCGTCCGGAGCCTGTGCTCCGCAACGGGAGAGGCCACAACAGTGAGAGGGCCGCGTACCGCAAAAAAAAAAAAAAAAAGTGAGTGGTGCATATTACATGATTTCATTGATATGAAATACACGAAATTGACAAATCTATAGAGACAGAAAATAGATTAGTGTTTGCCTAGGGCTGTTGGGGGAAGTTGGAGAGAAGTAGGGAATGACCTCTAAGTAGTTATGGGGTTTCTTTTTAGAGTAATGAAAATGCTCTAAAATTGACTGTGAGAATGGTTGCAAATATTTGTGAATATACTAAACCCATTGATTCGTATACACTTTAAATGGGTGAATTGTACGGTATGTGAATTATATCAATAACTTAATACACTTGTTATTTATTTTTTAAAGGTTAGAAAGAAGGTAAATCATGAGAATCCTTCCTGTTGTACTTTTATAACCACACCCACCTTCTTCCCACCCTTCCCTGTCCTCATTTCTATTCAGTGGCAATTGCTAGTCTGCCCTCTATTTCTAAAATTTTGTTACTTGAAAAATGTCACATAAAGGGAATCATACACCATGTGACCTTTTGGGATTGACTTTTTTCACTCAACATAATTTCTTGGAGATTCATCCAAGTTGTTGCAGGTATCAATAGTTTGTTTCTTTCTATGTATTACCCTTGGTACCATAATTTGTTTAACCATTCACCTGTTGAAAGACATCTGGGATGGTCCCAGTTTGGGGCTGTTAGAAATAAAGCTTCCATGAACATTCATGTACAAAAAAAAAAAGAAGCAGCAGCTGGTGCTGGACTAAGACGGGAGGGGGGTGGGGACAGGGTGTAGAGCGGAGGGGAGGGATGCTGAAGAGGTTGAATTGGCAGGACTGGGTGACTGATTGGATGCTGGAGATGAGGAGGCCCTGGGGACATGTTGACACCCTCCTCCAAGGTAGGGGTCTGCAGAAAGGTGAGCAGATTCAAAGGGAGAGAGAGTCCCGTTCAGGAGTCCTGCTTTATCTCAGAGAACTTCAGGTGGAATTCGGAAGAGAGACCTTGACTGGAAGTGCAGATGCAGGGTCAGGGGCCTGAGGGTGTAGTTTAGCCAGAAGTGGGGAGTGTGAAGAGTGAGAAGGGAAGGCATGGAAACCCCACCAACATGTATGGATCTAGTTGGGGGGAAGGCGGCAGGGGGCACAAGAGACACTAAACAGATTCCTCCAGAGTAGTGGAAAGAGTCAGGAAAGAGCAGTACCCCACAAGCCAAAGGAGCAAAGCACGTTAAGACTGAAAGGTCGACCGTATCAAATAACCACTGACAAGTCCAGTAAGGGAAAGACTGAGGAGCGCCTACTGGTGGTGACTTGGGGGAGTGCACTCTGGGTTGAGGAGTGAGAGTGAGGTGAAGCAAGCGATGACAGGTCACTCTTTTGAGAAGCTTGATCAAGAGGGAAGATGTGTGGCGTCATAGCTAGAGAGGGACTGCGGGTACAAGGTAGGTTTCATTTTTTAACATGGGAAGGACTTGAGGAAGTATATACGCTAAGGAGAGGTGGAGTCTGAAGATTCAGGGGGGAAAGAGGAGGAAATGGGACAGAGGACAGATGAAAAAACAGGATCCCAATCACATGTTTCCTGTGCCTGAAACACTCCCTCTTATCTCCGGTCAGGTTCCCCAGGAAACAGACTTTGAGATTTTCTTGGAGAATTACCGGGGCAGGAGGGGTGGGGGAGGGAGGATCTTGAGGACAACACCTGCTGAGTGAGGGAGCCAGGAGGTAGGCGTGGCAGACAGGAGCTGAAGGTGATGCAGTTAGCAGAGCATCCTACGTAAGGAGGAGGGGTGGGGAGGCAGGCAGGTTTGCAGAGAGCGACAGGTATGGAGGAAACTGTCTGGATGGACTCTCCCCTTTTCTTTGCAAAACAGAAAATTGTTGAGAAGGAGGGCTTGGGGTCTTGAGAAGACCCCAAGAGTGGTGAAGGTCTGGAATGGCTGTGGAGACTCACCTGATGGGGTCTCTGTGTACTCTCTCGGGTGCAACAGAGATCAGATGCCATAAATCTGGGGTGACACCATCTCCTGGGCTGGGTGATTTTCCGTAGTAGTGCTCAGAATCCCAGAAGTACAAGCAGAAGGGGAGCTGGGGGTGAGATGAATTGGGGTATGTTTCCGGGTTTTTGGTGTGCTCCCCAGGTAGGCGTGCAGCTCACGCCTCTACTTGAAGCTTCCTTCCATCTCTCGGGGTAGCTGTTTATTTTGTTTTGGCCAACTCACCAATCCAAGAGTTGAAAAAAAGCAGACTACATATCAAACGATTCCCAGAGTCAAACATTAGGATAACTTAGAGATCAGTGAGTCAGACACATGTGGATTACATTTTCTTTTAATGACACGCTTGGTTAGAAAATCCTAGTCTGGGATTTGGGAGTGATGGGCGCTGTTTGGGACACCCATATAATTATGAAGGGGTAAAATGTACGTCCGTGTCCCAGTCCTTGAACACTGACAAGGTCTGAACACCTTCGTTCAAGACTGTGTAAATTCCCATGTGCGCAGACCACTGGAAACTTCTAGGAAACCTCTCATGGGGCCAGCCTGGGGTAAAGGAGTCCCCATATGGCTGGCTTCTGCTACCCTCACCCATCCTTCTGTCCAAAATGGCTCAAGAACAGTAAACTCAAGGTAAGTACAAACTACTTTAGGGTGAATAAGCCCCAAAAGGAGGATCCCAGGTTAGGTGAGGTGCTTTTCTGGAATCAACGAGTTTGAGGTGAGTGTGGAGAAGAGGAAGTGAGCGTTTTGTCAGGGACAAGACCATCAAGAGACGCAAGTCCTCAGAGTCCGGCTCTGTGACCTTAAGGAGGTCACTAAGGTTTCTGTCCCTTCAGGCTTTTGGTGCCTCCCCTGAAGAAATAAAGGTTTGGAATGGATTCAAACCTTAGGGTCCTTTCCGATCTTACTTCTCCAGTTCTCTATCCTTCATGCCTCAATTTAAACTCATCCTTTTCTGCCTCTTCCATCCGAATCTTTCTTCTTCCCAAGGGGTATGAGGGCGTTTGGTGAGCTACACAGTCTTGGCCTTGTCTTCCTGTCTCTTGCTGAAACTTCAATCAGTTCTCTAAGATATCATCCATCCATGCGTTCATTCATCCATTCATTCAGCAAAAGTTCAATGACACCAGTTTCCCTCCACCACTCTAGCTAGAGCTGGGCGATTGACACATGGCAACCTCCTGGGGAAGAAAACAAGAAGTCCACCTGGGGCATTGGATTAGGGTTAGACTATGCTCAATTAGACCAGGTTAGGTTAGGTTAGGGGCTGGCCCACTCGGACCCCAAACTTCTTCCTACTCAGCCATGTAACGGAGAAGTCTCTTTTTCTAGCCCTCATGTCCGCTGCTCTTACCTCAAGGAATAAACATCCCCATTCTTGACCCCCTAGTGAGGATGGAGAGGGAGAAGACTTAGGCAAGGGCAGTGAGGCTTTGTGTCAGGTGGCAGTAGCTGGCAGCTCTCCGGGGCTTGATCGCAAGGCCACATTCCCTCAAAGGAATGATGGTGGGAGGGGAGCCAGCAAGAGTTCCTGGAAATGGGATGCCGGAGCTCTCAGGATGGACGGGGTGCCACAACAGCTGTCCTACAGATGGGGAAGAGCGTTTGAACCTTGAGTTTATATTTCTAGAAAAACTCCCCCACCCCCTCTCCTTCTCGGCTCACTCCCTTGCTGTATTAAGGGGCTTTTGTGAGGTTTAGAAAAATAAACAGAATCTAACCATAACTGTCTGAAAGTGCTAAATTACTGAGGAAGACATAACAGTTAGCTGTGCAAGTGAGGCCTGGGTGGAAGATGGCCAGCACACTGGGTAGCTGGGAATCACCCCAAGCTCGGTGGTTTCCTACTCTCCATCCTCCTCTGGGGTGAACTGACCTTGGGGAAGCCTGTGGCTCCTCTGGTGGCACTGAAGGCTGAGTCCCCTTGTCTATAGAGATGAGCTTTAGGAAAGGAGCCCATCCGCCCTGAAAGCAGCCACACCCCCAGACTTGAAAATATCTGACTAATGCCGTCTAGTCTATTCTCGCCTTTCCGGGAGGACAGCGCCTCACTCATCCTGGTTGGAGGTGAAACTTTTCTGTTTAAGAGGCGACTTTCATGGTCTTCCCCTAGAACCTGTCGGAGTGGGCGTGTGGGGGGTAATGATTCAAAAGTCTTGCCGTGTTAGAGTTGAAAGGCATCTTAGAACACTGGTCCAACCCTTCACTTTACAAAGGAGCAAACAGGCTCGCGGAGAGGAAGCCAATTGCCCGAGGTCCCTCGGCTGGTGCGTGACAGAGCCGGGACTGGAACCCAGGTCTCCTCAACCGCAGGAAAAATGCACTTTGTGCAACAGCCGACTTCAAGCCTCCCCGCTAACTGCCCAATTCCTGTTTCCTTCAAAAATCCTGTCCCTTCCGTATAGTTTTCCCTGAGTTCTGCTCCATGAATTCGTGTACTTTTGGCCAGTCTGCCAATATAGCTTCTATAGTTTCGAGCCCCAAGACTTAAAAGGCCAAGTCAGCCTGCATTTATGGAGCCCCTACTGTTTGCCAAGCACAGCATTAAACACCAGGAACACGAAGATGAATAAGGCATAGTTGCTGTCCTTACAGACTTACACTCGGCCAGCAAGGGGGCATCTGGGCTTCTTTCTACAAATAACCTGAACTCGCCCTGTCAGTATTTTCTCCCCCTAAATCTTCAGGAGGTGCACAGGGTGGGTTAGGAAGTAGAGGCTACCTGGTTAGGCTGCCATCTGTAAGGGGCTCTTCTGGTTCCGGAGGAGAGAAATCCCACTTCCCCACACTTCAGGATGTATGAGAAAGAGAGGTTTCTAGTTTTCTAATGGATTTGGAGTCAGAGATCCTGGATTTGAATCATAGCTCTACCTTTCACCAGTTACTAGCCCGTAAGCAAATTATCTAACCTTTCTGAACCTCAGCTTCTTCTGAACCAAGGATCATGAAACCCACCTTATAAGACTGTTAGGCAAATCAAATCAAACAAGTAAGTTCCCCAGCCCCGTGCCTGGCACATAGGGAACCTCACTAATGCTACTCTCCTTCCTTCCTCCTGAGCCCTGGCCTCTATGGCGGTGTGCCACCCCCGGCATGATGCCTTCTGAAGGGTTTCAAGGCTTTTCTTTGAGAAGCTCACTGTTGATTCCCTCCCAGGCACGAAAAGGGGTTGACATCCACCTTCTTCCTTCTCAGAGTGACTTTCCACCTCATGTCTGCCCAACTTAGACACTCAGACCCTCTCTCAACACAGCACCCCTTCCTGCTGGCCACACTCCCTCACTTGAGTCCAGCATTGCAAAGGAATGGGCCGCCCTGATCTAAGCCACAATTCTGTTTTAAAGATGTAAAAATGAAGAGAAGGCATGTGGGAGATGCATTCCCCCAAAGAGAAAACTCTTCCTCCTTGGTGTGTCATGGAAGACACAGGATTTAAAGTCAGAAGACACGTGTTGGACACCCAACTCTTCACTAATTGTCTGTGTGACTCTAGTCCACTGAGCCTTCGTTTTCTTATCTGTAAAAGGGGAATACAAAAGCTGATGTATTTAGTTGTTGTGAAGATTAAATTTGGAAGGACATATGAACAATCATAACAAAAAGGAAAGTACCGCATTGGTATTACTATTATTTTTCCCCTCCTGTTCCCCTAACACATCTCAAGGAAGGACAGTCCTGGGTGAGGAAAGGCAGTTTTCTTCTTCTTCTTTTTTTTTTTTTTTTGCGGTACGTGGGTCTCTCACTGTTGTGGCCTCTCCCGTTGTGGAGCACAGGCTCCGGACATGCAGGCCCAGTGGCCATGGCTCATGGGTCCAGCCGCTCTGCAGCATGTGGGATCTTCCCAGACCGGGGCATGAACCCGTGTCCCCTGCATTGGCAGGCAGACTCCCAACCACTGCACCACCAGGGAAGCCCAGGCAGAGCCTGCGAGTCCCACCTCACCCTCTCCAATCAGAAAGAGCAACACCCCCCTCTCTCCGCTTGAGCCGGGGGAGGTAAGGGTGGATCCCAGAGTGGGGAGCCCAGAGCTGTCTCCTTCTCCATCTGTCTACAGGGGAGTGCTCTTGGCAAGGAGCGACTCTCCAAATGCCAGAGGCGAAATCCATCACCAGGGCCCTGAACTGAGATAAGATAGAGGAGCAAATCAAGGCTCCCTGAGATAAGAAGGCAGCCTGGGACCTAAAAAATGCAGCTCTCCTGCCAGCTGCCCACTTCCACGAAGTTGCAAAGCAGAAGGCTGTGCTAGGCGGGGAAGAAACCCAGACCCCGGGCCCTTCTTAGAAAAGAAGGAGGAACCCCAACCTTCTCTCTCCCTCTTACCAAGTCCCAGCCACAGAGGAGAAACAGGCATATTACTGAGTCCCTCTCAGAAAAAAAAATTTAAAAAAACTGCTCAGAGGCCATCCACTGGCATCAGAGATTAAGGGCAAAGGTTTGGGGGTCAGGCAGCCTGGGTTCAAATCCTGACTCTTCCTGTGTCATCTCGAACGATCTACCTCACCTCTGTGAGCATCAATTTCCAACAGGGATGAAAATTGACGCTCTGTGATGCTACTTTACTGAATGGTTTTGAAGACTAAATACAATCCTTTTTGTAGAGCATTAGTAGTAAAATGTCTGGCCCTTAGAAAGCGCTTAGTCAATAGTAGCTATAGCTATGCATCGCATAGTTATATATAAGTTATATAGTATATATAGTTATATATAGTTATATATAAGACGTAGTGATCGAGGAAATCAACACCTCACTAACTGACTGTTTATCTCATTCGTATAGTCCTCTTTTTCTAATTCTCTGAATGATATTCCCAAGAAACAAGTCCGGTTGCGTGTTATTGAGGAATGGACCATCCCCTTGCCAACACTGCCCAGGGTCTGACACGAGCATCACCATATGTAAAGAGCTCCTTCTCCCCCACCTCTCCCCCCTAAATATGTGTGTTTAAGTACATGTGTGACAGAAAATCGTTAACAGACACCTAGAGGCCTAAGACAGGGCTCCAGGGAAGGAAGAGGCTAAGAGAGACCTGGGAGGAGAGTGAATACAATGGGTCCCCTGCATGAGAATGAGCTCCGTTCCAAGCGCGGGCTCGTAAGTCCAACAAATTTAGCCTAGGTACCCAACTGACACAATCGGCTATATAGTACTGTACTATAATAGGTTTATAATACTTTTCACACAAATAATAACATAAAAAACACAAAAAATAAAGAAAACTTTTTTTTTTTTTTTTGCCACACCGTGTGGCATGTGGAACCTTTGTTCACCAACCAGGGATCAAACCCATGCCCCCTGCACTGGAAGTGCGGAGTCTTAATCACTGGACTGCCAGGGAAGTCCCAAACACTTTTAACCTTACAGTACAGTACCTTGAAAAGTACAGTAGTACAGTACAACAGCTGGCAGCCAGGGGCTGGCATCGAGTGAACAGGCAAGAAGAGTTACTGACTGGAGGAGGGAGAGGAGGCGAGAGGCGGTAGAGCTGAAGGATTGTCAGCAATAGGAGACGGAGGACAAGCTACAATGTCACTCACGCCTGTTGTCGATGGAACGCATGTTCGCATCTTTGAAAGTTCGCAACTTGAAGGTTCATCTGTAGGGGACTTACTGTAATGACCTAGGCAGGCGCCCACACAGGCAGCTGGCTCATTTCTGCCTCAGAAAGAGGCCCTCATATCCTTAGCCATCTTCTCAGCGGTGTGGTCATCTTTCCCTCCTTGATTAAGGCGTAAATACTCAATTTGTGCCTGGGTCTGGAGGATGGTGGGAGAAGTTGCTACCTTGGTCCCTTATCTAAAGATGCCAATCTGATTCGAGAAGGAGATGTTTCAGGGAGTCAGGGAACCCAGGCTCAGTCCCACAGAAGCCCATGATAAAGTTAAGCTAGGTTCATAGGGGGAGCGGGGGCTGGGCAAGTACTAGAGGGCCTTGGAAGGTGGGCAAAAGCACGTGGATGGACTGATACAGTCAGCCAAGGGGACCCTTTATGGTTTCTTGAGCAAGAAAATTGCACGATGGATGTGGTGTGTGGGGTGAGGCGGACTGACAGACCGTGTAAGAAAATAAGAGTGTGGGACCTAAGTTCAAGGCTTGGGTCAACCACTTAATAGCTGTATGGGTGACACCGGCGAGTCATCTGACCTCTCTCTTGGGTTTCCCATTTGCAAAAACAAAGTCTAGCTTCCAGGTTTGTCGTGAAGCTACCAGGTGACATATGTAAGGCCACTTGCTACAAATGTATGGGTTACGATGACTGAAATGGGCGTGGGGACGATGAGCCCTGCAGGAAGGGGGACTAGCTGGGGACACGCAGGCAGGGACAAGGGCAGGGATGCGAGTGGGGTGTTCTGGAATCCGCTTCCTCCCGCTGCCCTTCCTCCCACTGCCTTCCTCTGCTGCGGGCCGGGTAGAAAGCATCCCGTCCTGTGGACTTGAACCCTCTCTTGGGCTAAAACTGACCGTAAGAGGCAGACAGCTGAGCAGATCAGGGAGTGACAGAACATGAGTGGGTGCACAAATGGACGAGATGAACGATTCCCGTTGTATACACAAGAAGCTTTGCTAACACTCAACCGATTAGAAAACTAACCTAAACAGCCCCCAGCTTCCAGTCTCCTCAGAGCTCCTTCCAACAGCTGCTTCGTCTGCACAGGCTATGGCTCCCAGCAAGTGCCCTGGGTCTGCTCCTGGGTCCGGTTCCCCACTTGAGCCTCAAGGGCTCCTCAAGAGCAAAGGATCGTGTCTTTTCCACCCCCTGGACTCCCTCTAGGGTCCCACTGCTGTTGGAGCTGTGCTCCTGTGTCCCCATCTCTGAAAGCCCTGCCCGGTGTCCCAAATACAGGGACCCGTCTAGCCCTGCCCATATTATGTATTGCCCTTCATCTGGGAGACAGGGAATGACGGGATAGGAGCAAAGGCTTTGACGTCTGACAAATTCGAGTCCAAAACCTCCTAGATCTCTCCCTGCTGTGAGCTCTCTGAGGCTCTGTTCCCTAACCTAGAGAGAAGAGAGTAATTGTACCTCCTAAATAGGGATTAAAAGCAAACATATATAAAAGAACCTAGCACAGTTCCTGGCACACTATAAGTTCATATAAGTACACTACATTTGCCGTTACTGTTATAACTGTCATTATTCTTGACTCTGAGTTGCCTGAGGGCAGGAAACCATTGGACTTCGGTGTCAGGCAGACTCTCAGATGGTCCTGGACAATTCCTGTGTCCTGGTATTCGCAGCCCTGTGTAATCCCCTCCCTTGAGCCTGGGAGGGCCCTGTAACTTGCTTCTAACCAATGCCATATGGCAAAGGTGAGGCAACGTCACTTCTATCATTAGGTTACGTGAAGTTGTGACTTCCAACTTGCTAGGCAGCTCTGTTGCTTCCAGCTTGTGCGCTGCTGGAGAAGCCCTAAGGCGAGGGCTGAGAGCAGCCTCTGGCCGAGGATAAGCTGGCAGCTGAGGCCCTCAATCCAACAACCCTCGATGAACTGAATTCTGCCTGCTATCACGTGAGCTTGGAAAGGGATCCTTCCCCAGCTGAGCCTTCAGACGAGACGCCAGCCCTGGTCAAAGCTGTGCTCAGACTCCTAGCCCACACAAACCATGAGATAACGGGTATTGTTTTAAGCCACTGATTTTATGGTAATTTGTTGCACAGAAATAAATAACTAATATGATTTCTTTGCGTTTCTAGCACAGCAGTTGGCACAGAGTAGCAGCAAGTGTGGGCTGAGTGGATCGGTGAAGGAATGACAGTTACAGGTAAACTCATCAGGATCTGAGAAAGGTCTGGCTGGGCTAGACCCAGAAAGTGGGCTCTTCCCCAGACCTGCTACCTATATCTTTTGTTCCTTTCTCTCCCTCACCTATGACCCGAGGTCCCTCTTCCGTTCTCCAGTCCTCGGGACCTTTCCCTGCTTCTAGTTCCTGCGTTTAGTCATTCTCTCTGAATTTTTATTTTCTTCCTTAAAAAACAAAAACAAAAAACAATCCAGCTCTCTCTAAAATATCTGACCCTGGTGAACTGAATAATTTCTGATGGAAAGCAGTCTTGTCCAGAAGCCTCTTACCCACCCTGCTTAGGAATGCAGTTACTGCAGATATTAAAACAGACCTGCAGACGTCTGCAATGAGTGGGGGGCTCGTGCCAGGAATGACCTCAGCCTGAACAGCAGGGCTTTCACCTATGAAAAGCTGCTGCTCTGGTCTGGACCACAACAAGCCCCTCCCTTCTCCAAACCCTTCCCCTTCTAGGTACCCCATGCTGCTCCCCTAGTTTAATTCCTGAGCCATAACTTCCCTCCCAAGGCTGCTAAAAAAGTCAGGAGAGTGGTACCATCAGGCCCGCTAGAGAGGATGCCGTGGGTCCCTTTGTCCAAGCGGCTCCAAGTGGCTTCGGCTGAAGCATGTGGCCTCATGGCTGGCAGCCCCCCTTTCCCCTTCTCTCCTCCTGACTCCACTCTTCCCCTCCAGACAGCCGAGAGGGACCCTGTTCAGGTGGAGAGGTATCAGGCTTCATTGCTCTGCAAGAGGCACCCTCTCAGGGGAGGCCAGGACTCTTGGGGCAGAAACCAGAGATTGGAAACGCTCATTCTGAAGGCTCCTCACTGTGTAGCTGAACTCCCACCCGGGCCTTGAATTTTGCCCTAATTCAGCTCCTGTGGCTGAACCTGGACATGTCCCAGAGGAAGCAGAGACCCTTGTCAATGATCGGATTTGCCTCTTTTGCTGAGAAGCTCCAAGAACTGGGAGAATCCCAACGATACCTCTCCCACCCTAACCCATTCCTGTACGCTAGGTACATTCATATATGCTATTTCTCACGAGAATCCTGCCGTATTTTTAGCTCCATTTAACAGATGAATGAATTGTGGCTCAGAAAGACTGTCATGTTTTCCCAGTTAAATAGTGGACAAGACTAGGAATCTAAAGCACGGTCTGTTGACTCAGAGCCCCGTGCTCTTCCCACTGCTGGGCTCACCTTGCCCCACCCCCATCTGTAATGCTCATTCACCTCTAATTTTGCATCTCATTTGTGCGTTGATCACTTTATGTTGAAATGGACACACTGCATTGCCCAATTCCTGCCCCTTTCACCTTAATCTTGGCCTGTGCCAGCCTCTAGGAAGCTGGATCGAGTGGCTTCATCCCAAGTAGCATTGGCCTGATCCCTGGCCTTCAAACCTAGAGACCCGGGTTCGAAATTCTGCCACTGACACTAATGAGGGGTGTGACTTCGAGCGGGTTACCTCACTTTTCCAGGTATTATAATGTGAAAGTCACAAATTGGATGCTCTTTGAGGTCACTTCTTGCTCTGAAACTGTATGTTCTTTGACTCAGTTTCAGGTTGACCTCCCCCTCGGGGAGAGACAATTTCCCAAGTCACTGGGAAAATGACTCAGCCCGTTGCCATCTGGAGCTTGCGCTGGGCGTAGGGAGAACTTAGCCAGCTGCTCCAAAGACCCCAGGAGGATGCTGCCCCCACTCCACCCCAGCTGGTCCCTCCATTCTCGGCTCCTTTTTCCAGCCTTCCAGGACATCAACATGATCTCTTTCAGGTTAGAAGACAAGCTCTCAAAGGTCTCTGTCCTTGATTGTCATTGACCCATGATTACTGCCCAACCCAGGTACCACGCTAGACAGGCTGGCACTCCACTGATCTCACAGGATGTCTGTGAGCTTGCGATGAAGGCCATCCCAGTCCCCATGCTTGGGGAGCCCCGGGAGCCCTGCAGCTGCCCACAGCTGCCCACAGCTGTCCGGCTGAACAATGCAGAGTCTGTCAGGTCTCCGGCTGAGCCTCTTTTAGAGGGTACTCGGGTTGCAGTGTTAACTGGAGGCATCTCAGCTGCTTCCTGCTCCTTGGGTCCCCGCAGAGATTCCTAAGCAAAGACAATCCGCCCAGCTCTGTGTCCAGTCACAACCCCAGAAGTTGGGGTTGGAGCACTGAAGAGCTTCATCATCATCACAGAGCAAGGAGACGAACTTCCTAGGCCGGAAGGGGCTCCCAGGGTCAAGTGCGCCTGGGTCTCTTCCTCCAGGCACAGAGGCAGAAGCGCGGCTCAGTTTCCAGGAATCTTTGGATGCTTTTGTGGCCTCCTAGGTCACTCTTTCAGAATTTAATCACTGACAACCACCCTCCCCATAGTCAAACTATTTGCACAAACTACCTGTGCTACTGACACTAGTTCAACCCTCCACGTCGGCAAGACGTAGCCTCCTGCCTGTCTCCAGAGCTCAGCTCTGCTCCTTCATTACCGAGCGTGGCAAATGCTGTCCCCCAAGCATGCCCACCTGCCCCCATTTCCACAACACCCCTAGTCCTTCTCTGGGCTTCAGGTCTCCAGTGTAAGACTTATCTTCTCCCCAGAACTGCTGTGAGTGCTACCAGGAGACTCTAGCTAGTCTGTCCATTCCCATGGTTCTTTCTCTGCTGCTTCCTCAACGCTAAGTGCTTACTTGATAATTTTTGCCAATGCACTCAGCTTCGCGGTATCTTCTCTCAGTTTTGTTTTCATGCTCATGTCAGTGTCTGTCCCACCCACTCATAAACCGGGAGCCCCTCTGGAGTACAGACCAGTTCTCCTCCTTCCCCTCTGAACTGTCGTCGGTGTTCACATTTCTGACTATTGACCCTCAGGAAGTTCCACCTGAGAGCTACCCTCTGACTACCGTTCAAGCCCATTTCCTGTTGGGTTGGGGCCTGGAAATATGACGAGGTTTTGGCTGGCTGCCCACAGACTGGCTGGTTCCCAAGGCCAATTTGGGGAGATGAAGGCGAAAATGACTCTTTTGACATAAATAGTGTTTCAGAATGCACCAGCATGGAAACAATGGCCTTCCTGCACCCCATTCACGCTAACCCTCTTCCTCACACGAAGCACCCTGGCCTGCCAAGACGGCCGTGCTCCTACGGCATCCTGGAGGGAATGTTACTCAGGGCAGCTGGCCCCTGGGACGTGTGGAAGGGAAGAGGCTAGGCAGGGGGCACGCAGAGGACCAGCAAAGGCGAGACACAAGCCAGGTGTCCAGCTCCACCCTCTGCTGCCTCCACAAACAGGGGTTTCTTTAGGGCTTGTCTTGAGTCTAAACGAAAAACAAGTTGGAGCAGAGATGAGGGGTAGGGTTTGCAGAGCAGAGTTTATAGGCGCTTGTGTGTTCTCAGTGGCTCCCTCCTCACACATTCCTCTGCATTTTTCCTTTTATTAACGTGGCGTCTTTCCCAGGCCACTTTATGGAACCGTGTGTGTTTTTACTTATGCCCTGATTGGGTTTGATCGCGTCTCTCCCTCTGAAGAACCTTCAGATCTTGTTCAAGTCCTCCCCGCGGGCCCTGCAAGGACGCGCTGGTCACCGTGGGATCCTGGGCCGACCTCTCCAACAAACCCCAAGGGCTCCGCTGTGTTTTTGCTGGCACCGGGCACTTTCCCGCAGGAGGGTCACACCTCACTTGGACCCGAAATGATACAGCCCAGTCTGAAGACTCACCCAAATCTGAAATGACTTCTGGCTCTTGCCCTAAAAATCAAATCTGCCTCAGACGAGGAAGAGGAAGATTTACCACAATGAAGATTTTCCAAGGAATGTGCTCTAAGCCCTGAAGGCCATTGCCAGAGAGCAGATCTGATAGAACACAGCTTTCCAAGGACCTGTTTCAAAGCATGGCCCGCATTTCTGGACAAACTTAGGCGTGTTTATTTAAAAAGACACTTGTCAGGGCTTCCCTGGTGGCGCAGTGGTTGAGATTCCGCCTGCCGATGCAGGGGACGCAGGTTCGTGCCCCGGTCCGGGAAGATCCCACATGCCGCGGAGCAGCTGGGCCCGTGAGCCATGGCCGCTGAGCCTGCGCATCCGGAGCCTGTGCTCCGCAACGGGAGAGGCCATGACAGTGAGAGGCCCGCGTACCGCAAAAAAAAAAAAAAAAAGACACTTGTTAGTTTCAGGAACTCTGCTCTTCGCCTTTTCCTCTTTGGACCATCAGTTCCAAGAGGACCAAGACCAAGGTCTGAAGTTGACCTACTCCCTTTGAGCTCCGTTGTATCAATGTTTCCCCATAGTGGTCTCCTGGTGTCTGGAAGACATTCTGTTTTGCTGAGACCTGAAGCAGCAGGCAGGCTGGCCAGCCCGTGATCTTTGAAAACTTACTTGCCCCCTTGGAGCTGCATTTTCTTCCTCTGTGAAATGAGGGAAGTGATGCATTCTCTGGAGGGTTGTGAGAATTAAATGAACTAATGTTTGTAAGAGGCCTGGCACTTTGGAGGCATTCAGTAAATGGTAGGGACTTTTGTTACGAAGGAGGTAGGGACCTCTTTCTGAGAATCTGCTTTTGTTCCCTAAACCCTCCCCTTATTCGTCCTGGCCATCTCCTGTCCCTCTCCCGTTGCAGCAGTCCTTCCTGAGATGTCTATATACAATATCAAGCTCCTCGCTACGTTCTCAAGGGCAGGCATCTCTGAGTCCTTTGGGAAATGTAGTTCTGAGATGGTTTTCCTGTTGTCAGCAGGCTCTGGAATAGGCATTGGCCCAACAAGGCTTGATGTGGGAATCTTTCACAGGTACCGCTCATCTGGCTGGCAGATGGTAGCTTTGCTGCAAGATATAGCTGTGTCTTCCAGATGGGAGGGTGCCTGGGAGTCCTGAGGTGGGACTGGTCTCTCTCTGCTTAGAGCCACTGTGGGGCATACTCTCGGGTCTGTCACCCTCCTCCAAACCCCCAAGTCCTTGAACCAACTTAGATGGAGCTGATTGTATCTTTGTCCCTCAAACCCACATTCCAGCAATCAGCTGACCATCTCCCCATCTCTCCACCACCCCTGCCTTCCCCCAACACACACACACACACACACACACACACACAAACACACTGGTATTTCCAGGGGAGAGGAGAGTAATACTGGGTAACAGCAGAGGATACACTGGATGTTTCTCCACCAGGTAGAGTTATATTCATTCCAACATTCTCTAGGAGGTGAAACAGGATACAGAGGGCTTCTCAGGTGAGGGTCCGCACAACAGAGGAGCTTTTTTCCTGAAGGAAGATGGGGGAGGGAGTAGGGGCCTGTGGCCCAGTTCTCCTCCGCGCTAACCTGACACTGCAAGGCAGTGGTCCCAAATGCTCCACTCCCAGAGTCCCACCTCTGCCCTGACAGGGTGGGAATGCACCTTGCCCATTGGCAGCTGTAGTCCAGCCTTATCTGAGTTGGGCTTGTTTGGGGACTTTTATGCTAAAATGCTCCCTTCCTCTTCTGGTCAAAGCACTTTGGGTCACAAGGGGCAGAAACCCATTCACATATAAAAAGTGGATAAAGGGACAGCTATTGGAGGACAAAGAGATTCCAAATAAGTGAAGTACCAGGCCTCATAGCTACAGAGTCTCCTGCCTCAACTTTTCCGTGTGTTACTTGGTTTGCCCTTGGTGTCACCAGATGGTTCTGACTCAAGTCCTGGTTGAACGAGAAGTTTTAGTCCAGCCCCTCCAACTAAATGGCTGCAGAATCTGTGCTTTTTTCTTTCAAACTCTTAAAAAGAAAAACAGATTGGCCGTGTTTCCGCCAGAGTACCGGCTGGCCTTGGGCATTTACTCCTGGTCGAATGAGCCGTGGCTGAGGGGTGGAACAGGAGGTACAAAACATGTACAAGGGCAGTAGAAGCTGAACATGCAGAAACAACTCTCTGAGAAGCAGACACATCCCTCCCGAGGTGTGTCTAACCCCCCATGTGGTTCTGGGGTTCATGGAGGGACGGGTAACATTCATCCTCAGAGAATCCAGCCATCTCAGGAGTGGATCTCGAAAGCTGGGGGGCAGGACCGCCACGGAAGAACTGTCACCTCCACAGCGCTCTGGGGACAGGGTGAAATTTCTCAACAGAGGGACACGTAAGATGGCATCTTGTGAAAATAGCACTGGATGGGGAGCTGGGAGCCCCTGTTTTTTTTTTTTTTATATATAAATTTATTTATTCATTTTTGGCTGCGTTGGGTCTTCATTGCTGTGCGCAGGCTTTCTCTAGGCGCGCAGGCTTCAGTAGTTGTGGTTCGCAGGCTCTAAAGTGCAGGCTCAATAGTTGTGGCACACGGGCCCAGTTGCCCCACGGCATGTGGGATCCTCCTGGACCAGGGCTCGAACCCGTGTCCCCTGCATCGGCAGGCGGACCCCCAACCACTGCACCACCAGGGAAGCCCAAGAGCCCCTGTTTCTGATTCCAGCTCTGCCGCTGGCCCACGGAGCGGCCTCGGGAAAATAGCCTTCACCCTCTGGGTCTTAGATTCTCCAGAAATTAAAAAATAATAATAAATTTACAGTGTTGAGTTAAATAATCTTCAAGGCCCTTGCCAACCCCTAAGAATTCCTTACCCGACCCCGGCCCCAGCAATTTCCCAGAATGGAGCTCTCTGACCCATGACTTTGGTGGGGTCTTTGCCAGCCATGACCTCTCTGTCATGACAAACCATCCATCCCTGGTGAGTAGTCCTTGCCAGAAACTTCCCAGCCTGGCCCTGCAATCATCCAAGAAAACCCAGGCAGGGCGTCCCGTGGAGTAGGGTCGGGAATCCTCATTTCAAGAAATTTATTTCTGCGCTTTGGAGAAACTCAGGACAGGACCTGAGCTTTTGTTCTCTGACCTCGCCAAGGAGGACCAGTGAGGACTGCTTTAAAGGAAGGTGTCCCAGCTGGGTCATCGGGGCCTGTGAGGCCAGAGGGAGCTGTAGGAGAGGGTCAGCAAAAGCTGCAGAGGGCAAGGACTGTAAGTCACATGGAGTCGGAGAGGGAGAGCAGAAAATGTGGCTGGGTCCCAGCGGAAGAATGCAGGGGCAATTGGTTGTGCCTTTGGGCAGGAAGTGAATTACATTCAGAGAATATGAAAATGCCACACTAATCAGCACCTGTTCATTTGGGAGCCAGCAGGCCTGTGGCATCTGAGGTTGAGCCTGGCTTTGGGTCTCCCCAGGGGGAGGAAATACAGTACATTGAGATCCACTCAAGTGTTGAAAGAGGCCCTGGTCCTAAGTGCGGGGGAGAGAAGGAAGGTGCTCTCGGCCTCCATTGCTCCTTCCTGGCCCCAGATGGTCGGTTACACACCCCCCAGCCCCCAATCCCAGGCAGATGGCTGCAAATTCTGCAGGGGCCTCTGAGCATCCCCTTGGCTAATAGCCACATTCCAGAGCAGCATATGTTTCATCTCAAGCCCACAAGGTTTGCACTTGCAAGTGGAGCCAAAGAGAAAACCTTGGCCGGGCTGCACATGTCTTTGGAGAGGTGGGGATGCGGGAGGCCAGCAGGGAGGTGGGAGCTGTCATGTCCAAGAATATCTGAGTGAATGCAAAGCTAGGTCCAACATCGGCGACACCCTCCTTCCTAACTCAAAACTCCTCCAGGCACCTACCCAGGAGCCTGAGCGGCAGAGCCACGCCTCCAGCCTCATCCAAGTGCCTCTCACGTGCCTGCACATTCCACCCACCTCTGGTTCCAGTTCTGCACCTTTGTCTCAACTCCTGCCCCTCCTGAATCAAGGGTTCATAGTGCCTGGCTGTGTGGAGTGAGGAAAAAAAGAGGGTGCATCCTGATCTCTCTTTGTCCCTTAAAAAATGCCTGGACCTGAACTTCCCTTGCCCCATCTCTCTGCTCTGAAGGGTGAGCTCCCCTGGCCTTCGGCTGCTGAAAGACACAAAGTCTGGAGGAGGATTCAGGAAGGATCCAGAGTTGGATGGAAAGAGACAGGAGGAGGAGATGGGGGGGGCAGGGGGAGGGAGGAGAGAAGAGGTCAGATGGGGGCTGAAGCCCGGAAGGGACTATAGAGGGCTTCGGGCTGGAAAAAGAGAGGCGGGGGTCTCCTCTGGTGGGTGGGGAAGGAGGGGGAGGGACAGAGGTCCTCCGGGGTTCTGCTCTGTGGTAAGCCAAGGGATTTCTGACAGCAAAGTAAACTGTGGTGTGCTGAGTTTACCCAGCTCCAATAAGCAGTGTTTGGAGTGTTTAATGTTTCCTTCCCACCGAACTAGCTGACAAGCACTGAACTGCAGCCAGCCCTTGCAGTCTTTTGGGAAGGTAGAGTGTGGGGAGGTAAGGAGAGGGCTGTCAGCAAAGCCAGGGTCCCTGACACAACCCAGGAGGGGAGACATGGGTGGGAACTGGGAAGTCCAGCTAACACACACAGTCCCAAAGTTCCCCATCAAGGAGAAATAAAGAACCCGCACTACAAGTCACCCCCTTCATCCCACCTTCTCTCCACATCAGTCCCAGCCTGGCCCGCACACGCAGCCCTCCTGCCCTTTACATGGTCCGTTTTTCTCATTGTACTCTCTGTATTAAATGTTTGCCTAGGGGGGTACAGTGTCAAACAGCCGTGCATATGCGGACAGAGGCAGAGGGCACACAGCCCACAAAATAAATCAGGACGACACCAGAGCTCAGCGCCCAAGAACAAAGTAAACTAACCCTGGCATGATGCCCAGTACAACGTGCCAGTGGGTTTTGTGCTAAGTATGGATGGATGGGTGGAAATATTAGGGAAACATAGCTCTACCTTTCTTCAATCCAGGGAAGCTCCTGGGAAGAAACTGGCTTCTGAAAGGCCCTTACGATGAAACGGAGGAAAAAAGTTCAGACAGAAAGCCATTTCAGGGAGTAGAATGAACAGAAGCATAAAGTAGTAGGTAAGAGAACCAGGTGGTGCATCAGAAAGTGAGTACACACAAGGGCAGGGACCAGGTTAGGAGACGGAGGAGGTGGGGAAGGACAGAGTGAGCTGTGGGCACAGAGCCAGGAGGTGGTCCCAGCACAGTAGCAAAGGGTTCGTCCTCTGCAGTCCTGGGCTGCCGTTGCCCTCTTCCCATCCCACATGCAGGGAATTAGAGGTCACTCTGGACCTCTAGAGCAAAGAGAGGTGGACAAGTGATGGGGAAGAGGGAGGGGCCCATGGCACCCAGACACAGCCCAGGCTGGGGTCCAGGATGTGTGATCCCCATTGAACTGTGGGCATGGAGCAGGGGATGGGGCCATGTTATAAGGGCAGGCACAGCAAGGCACGGAGCAGCCTGGGCCAGTAAGGTTAGAAAGACAAAAAGCAGGAAGTGGTTCACTGCTCCGGAGAAGGGGACCAGAGAGAGTGTGAGGATGCAGCTTGGGGTAACAATGGTGTGTATGGAGGTGTGTAAACGTGACACAGCTGCCGGGATAATTGTGCATCAACTCAGTCTAACTTAACTCAGACTCCTGAGTTACAACTCGTTCTCCTGTGCAAAAGTTCATTTGGGTTTTGCCACAAGATGTTATGGAAAACCCAAACGAAATTTTTGGCCAACCCAATATTTTAAAATACCCCCCTGAAAGCAGAGAGGAGGGGTAGATTAGTAGCTTCAGATGGGCTCCAAGGAACACAAGGAGCTCCTGGGAAGCCAGCAGAGGGCGGGGAGAGGAAGGGGGGAGGTGGTGGGAGGGAAGATGCTCACAGCTGGCAGGGCCGCCATCCAGCTCCCCATCTCAGCCAGAGCAGCTCCACATCATCTGCTGGATTTGTTTGCTTTTATGTAAGATTTCCTTGAAAGAAAGGCTTACCGTTGCAAGCCTGTAAAAGAAGGGTTTGAAAACCACTAAGGTATAATTTCTCTTGGGAGTTCCTACCGGCTATAAGAACTGTGATTCTTTTTTTTTTTTAATTAATTAATTTATTTTTTTTAACATCTTTATTGGGGTATAATTCCTTTACAATGGTGTGTTAGTTTCTGCTTTATAACAAAGTGAATCAGTTATACATATACATATGTTCCCATATCTCTTCCCCCTTGCGTCTCCCTCCCTCCCACCCTCCCTATCCCACCCCTCCAGGCGGTCACAAAGCACCGAGCTGATCTCCCTGTGCTATGCGGCTGCTTCCTACTAGCTATCTACCTTACGTTTGGTAGTGTATATATATCCATGCCAAGAACTGTGATTCTATGAAGGAAGATGCAGCGAACACATGCACCAACTTTGGGACACAGTTCCCGCATTCACATATTCTGTCTCACTATCAGATCATTCTTTCTCTCTTTTTATTTTTTTTGGTAAAAAAAAATACGAGCAACATGAGCATTGTAACTCTTCCCTCTTTTCATTTGCTTCAGGAATGGGAGAAACAGCATCGATTCCATCATTCCTCCAGCCTGTGCCCACGGCAGGTATCACAAGTCAATAATAACGCTCTCAGAGTAATAATTCTCCTAATAATATTGATAATAATAATAACAACAACACAGTCTCAGGAGCTGTCTAAACAGAGCATTCCAGGTACCCACCGCAATCGGGAAGAGTCAGTACATGAGCTGAAACCTCCCTGCTAGCCCAGACTTTGTTGGTGTCTGACTCCAAGAAAGCCAAACTAAAAGGACCACCACCGTCACTGCCCAAACCATCCTTCGTGGCCTCCTGGACCCATAGGACAAGGCACTGGCCCATAATTCCAACAGGAGATGAGGGCTGGCCTTAACTTGGGAGGTAAGTGTTTTAAACTTGCCTGTTAACTGCCTGGGCCCTGGAGAAAGAGGCCTACGATGTAGGGGAAATACGGCCATTTCTTGTATCTTGCAATCTATTCGAGGTCCAGGGACAGTTACCATATATGACTTTGAACTCTAGATTTATATCTTCAGACTGTCCCCAACCGTTTATTCTCTACAGTTACCAAGAAAGAGACTCGGGAAAAACTGTAAAGGACTTTGAACTTGTTTGCAGGGGAAGTATAAAACGGGGCCGAGACAAACTGGATTCCAAATCCCAAGCCAGCTTGGGAAAGATCAGTCTCTATGGGTGAGAAGTGTAGAGAGAAGGAAGAAGGAGCCTGGGACGGATCTGGGAAGGGGGCACAGTAAATGAAACAAGACAGAAAAGATGAGAATAAGGTGCTGAAGGGGGTTTGATTCATGGTTTTTAACCTTTTTGGCTGCACCATGAAGCACATGGGATCCTAGTTCCCTGACCAGGGATCGAACCCATACCCCTGCAGTGGGAGCGCGGCGTTCTAAACACTGGCCCATCAGGGAAGTCCCTCAACTTTTTGAATAAGGCGAACTACATTTTCAAAAGAAATCGAGGAACTTCCACAGTGGGTAAGACTCCGTGCTTCCAGTGCAGGGGGCCGGGGTGCGATCCCTAGTCGGGGAACTAGATCCCACACGCATGCCGCAACTAAGAGTTCGTGTGCCACAACAAAGATCCCGCGTGCTGCAACTAAGGAGCCTGCGCAGCCAAAATAAATACATACATACATACATACATATTAAAAAAAAAGAAGAAGAAGAAGAAGAAGAAAAGAAATCCAACACGGACGCAGAATCCCAGGATGTAAGTGGGTCAAAGGAGCTGCTCTGGCTGAACGTGGCTGTGGTTGAACGTGGTTCCCTTCTGGTTCTGCGCCTTCACCCCCGGACTCAGAGCCACATGGTCATTCCCGGGGGTCAGCAGGAGGTCGACTCCAGAGGTGCCGTGCCCAGAGCTCCCCACCTGCTTTGCTCCCCGCTTCTGTCCAGTGTCTAGAATCACGTCTGGCACACGGAAGCCCCTCTGTGAGCACTTGTGGAATAAACGGATACACCGCAACTATGCTTTCTGTCAACACAGTTCACAAAGCACTTTCACAAGAGCTTTCTGGGCTAAACATCAGCTCTCACCCCACTTCTGTGCACTGTCTCAGCCGGGCCAGTCCCTCTGGAGCTGGGGGTACACCCAGCAGGTGTATCTCTCCGTCTGGAGGGGCGCCAGATCCAGGGAACTTGAGGCTTCATCTGAGAAGCCTCATTCCTGCCCTGACTCGGTCACTGAGCCGTGACCCAGCCTAGAGACCCTGTGATTCCTCACCTCCGCCCCCTCTCCTCTGTGTGGACCATTACCACAAACACTCTGGAGAAGCCTCGGGGAGCAGAGTTCCAGCAGGAAGCGGACACTGTCCTGCGGACAGGGAGACAAGGCCGTGTCACTCGTGGGAGTGAAGGGCCTCCGCCCCCTCAGGCCCCCTCCCTAGCATCTCCCCCGCATCTTCTGGAAAATGATGCGGGTGTTCACTCCAGTTCCTCCAGGACCTGCTCCTTGTGCCTGGCACAGGCCTGCCAGGTTGGGGACATGAGAACAGGCCAGGTTCCCTACGGGGAGCCCAGGGGGGTGGAGCCAGACCTGGCTGGGCCTCCAGGTCATCCTGCCCCGGCCCCAGGGTTTAATAAACTCCAAGAGAGGTTTTCAAAGGCCACTTGATCTTCCCCATCAGGCAGCCCCTGTCTCCCTTTCAGAGCCGCGGGACTGGAAAGAAAAAACCACTCAATGGACAAGGGGGCCGGAGAAAGCCGAGCCACGGGGCACCTTCTATGAATTTCTGATGAGCACACGGTCTGACTCCTGGGTCCCGGCCCAGTGCAGTCAGGGATGTTAGTTTAAGTCATTTCGCATGGTTCACTGACTCTCTGAGAGCCGCTTGTCTCCAGCCTGGCCCTCTCTAACAAGCTCTTTTTACTTGGGGCTTCTCTGAGCAGAGACCTCAAACAATAGCAGCTTTCAAGGGGCTCGGCCCTCCTCTGGCAGCTTCCCTCTCCCACCCTGGCCCACTCTCCATCCTTCTCTCTGGCCTGCCCACCTGAACGTCCCACCCAGTCCAGGGCCTGACACAAAGTAGGGATTCAGGGAAAATTTGCCCCTCCCTCCGTTCTTTCTTTGCATCCTTCCTCTTTCCCTCCCTCCCTCCCTCCCTTCTTTCCTTCCTTCCTCCCTCCCTCCCTTCCTTCCATCCTTCCTCCACCTCCTTCTCCACTGTCCTCGCCCTTCCTCCCCGTGAGCGGGCACAGACTAAGTAGCCATGCTCTCAGGAGCGGGCCACCTGGTCACTGCACTACTTTGGGGCTGGCGGCCCCTGGGGTTGTGTGGCGGAGAGGCCCTGGCCAAGGGCATCTGGGCCCGTTGGGCTCCTCAGCCCTCTTGAAAGTTCGAGCAATTTCCTCCTTGCTTTGCTCGGAGCCCTGGGGGCACTGGGGGCACTGGGGCTGCAGGCCTGCTGGGGGCTGGTCCGGGCAGGTCCCTCTGGGCCCCACAGCGGGTGGGAGTGTCTCCCCCGTTCCAGCCGTTTTTCGTCCACCGTCCCCTCTGTCACTGAGGCTGTGAGGGGCCAGCCGGCCTCCCCACCCGCGGTCTCCTCGCTGGGTAATGGGTCTTCAGAAGAGACTCCTGGGGAACAAAAGACGCACTCGGCAGCGGAAGACAGTCATCTACGTGTTTAGACTAAACCTCCGGCCAAAACAAACAAAGTTCTTATCAAGACCAGTCCATATTTTGGCTTAATGAGAACGTTTGGATCCTTTGATGGTGACCTTTGACCAGGGGAGCTCCGGAAGGCTTTGGGCATTTGCTCTGGGAGAGGCTCTGCCCCACACCTAAGGCACCTGCCAGCACTTAAATGTCTCCTCCCCAGGGCCTGGGTACCGCCTTCGGGGCCCAGGGTCGCTCCGCTTTCAAGAGTCCCAAGCAGGTGGGCTGTGCATGTCCCGCCCAACCTCCCTCCGGTACCGCCCCCGCCTCTCCCTGCGTCGCACCCGTCACGTCTCCACTCCCCACGTTAATAACCCAGCTTCTTCAGGAAGTGAGGTTTCAGCAGCAGGTGCGTGGCAAACTGAAGGCGCCATGGACCGGGGACGCGGGCCCCAGATCCCAGCTCTGCCTCAGCCGCTGTCCGGCTCTGTGGCTGTGACTAGGCTCCCGTTCTCCACCATCACCTCCTTACAGGGGCGGGCTGGACCAGTGTTTCCTAGAGTTGAATCCCCAGATGTCCAGGATCAGACGGCTCTGGATGACCCAGAGTTAAATAAGCAGGCTTCAAGTCCCCACCCAGATCCACAGAAGCAGGCCTTCCAAGGGTGGGACCCAGCCCGCATTTTCACACAATCTCCGGGTGTGTCCTGGGCCCCCTAAGGGTGGAGAACCACCGCCCCGGTCTGTTCCGAACTATAGCCTCCACCGAGAATCCACCTATGTGCTCAGTCTGAACTTTCTTGAGCTCCACTTGGGGCGGATTTTCTAAGAAGTGAACGACCTTTGCACCGGCTCCTTACAAGGCCCTGGGAGGGGCCCTGGTAACTCTGTATTCCGACTTGTGAATTCTTTTACTTAAAGAGAACCTAACCACCACATAAGAAAAGCTCAAACCCTGAAAAACCTGGCCTGGTCCCTGGTTGAGCTAGTTAATCGGTGAGTTTTTGTAGGGCCTTAAGCCTAGGTCACACGCCCCCTCTGATGATGGACTGTCTCCGGTTTCTCTTACATCCCTCTTCCCTCATACAGTCCAATATTCTTTGCCCAGTGAAAGCTATAACATCACCTCTAACAATCACAATGGTAATCCCAGAGGCCAAATTCCAATGACCCGTCGTGGCCAGAGGTAGAAATGACTCCAGAAAGAGAGAGGTGTGTCTCAGGCTGGCTGATGCCTCCACACCCAGACTCTATTTTTTAAAAGAGTTTCATTCCCACGTGTTGGAACAGAAGGGGCCGGGTGGAGAAAGGCAGACCCAGTTTTTAAGTTAATCAGCCATTCTTCACATCAGACCAGACTTGGGTTCAAACCTTTACTTGGTCTTTATCAACGGAATGATGCCAGAGCCTGAGAGCTCTCTGCTACGAGGAGGTGACAGCCCTGCGTTCCAGGGCTATGGGGAGGGTGGCAGAGACTGAAAGTAAAGGCCTTTCGTAGTCCATAAGTACTAACCAGTTGCAAGATATTGCCAATCAGGACATATTGAGGCAGAGAGGCCTTGAAACAGTCTGTGGTCAAAGAGTTTGGGATACTTAATGTCATTGATGGTGCCCAAATCCTTCCAGGGCAGCTGCGTTGCAGAAGGGACCCAGGCCCCCTGCTGGCTAAGCTCCCAGGGGTAAGAGCTTACCCAGCACCATGCCTCACTGTCGGCACTAAACAGACGTCCTGTCCTGCACTGCTTGTTTCCCCTAGGCCTGGGCCTTGGAGCTGGGCAGGGAAGCAGGGGTGGGGGGGGCAGGATGTGGGTGGTGAGCCTCTCCTCCCCCTCTACCCCCTGCAGCCCTTGGTAAATCAGGGAAAGAAAGAGGAAGAGGAGGAGGAAGCCACATCTGGTTTGATGAGGTTCCCAGCAGAGAGCAGGGCCCTGGGATGCCAGAGGAGAGGGCCCAGAGCTGCGGAGGAAGGGAAGCAGGGGGCGCTGGCGTGGGCCCCGGCCAATCTGGGAGAAGAGAGGGAAAGTGGTTTGTACTGGGGCAAAGCAAATAAACAGAGTGGTTGAGACAATAATAATAAAGAGAAGAGTCATTGAAGTGAAGAACGGAGGTTGTGTCACACCCAAGACAAACAGAAAATAAACGGCCAGTGGATTCACTCTACAGATGTTTGGCACCGAGGCAGGACAGGTTTAAGATGCGTGGAAGATGCCGCAGCCGACCGGGGCTCCACCAGCAGCAGCTGGAGAGCAGGTGGAGAGGAGCCCCAGCCAAAGGCCTTCGTGGCTGGAGGGGCGCCAACCCCAGAGGCCATTTCACCCTCCTCCAGCCTCAGACAAGCCCGCCCCTTGCTGATCCCAACACGGCATCTGCACATACCGAGTGGGAGCAGTAGAAGAAGGAGCCATCCTTCCTGGGCCAGGCTGGGTCCCTGGGCAAGGCGGCCTCCTACTTCCCAGCACAGTTCCCTCCCTGCAAGAGGGACCTAGAATCCCCAGTATTCAGATGGAATGAATTCTTCAAGTGGCCTCAAGGAAGCACAGACTGCCTTTCTACTGGCTGGGTGCCAGCTTGCCACATGCTCATGTCAGTGACTTTAGGGACCGTGTTTTCCCTTCCTGGCATCTCAGGCTTCTGAGCTAACCTTTGACCTGGACTAGCATGGGGGCTGGGAGCTCAAGTGAGTAGAGCATTCACTCCATCATTTACTCAACAGTCTACTTTGTGTGCCTGGCACTCCCAGAAGCACTTCAGGGGTTACAAAGATGGACGAGGTGCTATCCTTCCCCTAAAGGGATTTACAATCCAGGGATAAAGAAAGTTAATGTTTTTTGAGTGTCCATTACCATAATAAGTACTCCGCTAGGTGCCGTCAGGCGGTCTACCTTATTTATTTGTTACTCTGTTTGGTAGATATTATTCCGTCATTATCCTCACAGAGGACCACAGAGATTCGGTGCTTTTCTACGGTCACAAAGCCAGGAAGGGGATCATCTGGTGCTCAGACCCAGATTCATCTGGTCCTAAAGCCCAGTGCTCTTTCCCTGACACCATAAACAGTCACAAGGTGAAGCAGAATCCAACAACTGTCAAATAAAATCGCATGCTCTCAAAGGTACAAGAAAGAGGTCTCCTATCTCACATCCACCCCTGCTCCCTGTCCCCTTAATTGGAACCAAACTTCATCTTTCTGTTCTGTGCACCAGCAGGGAGGAGTCAACGCATCCCCTACCCAGCCAAGGCCAAGTGCCTGCAGGTGTCTG
Source organism: Aethalodelphis obliquidens (assembly GCF_003676395.1). Classification (NCBI taxonomy): domain Eukaryota; kingdom Metazoa; phylum Chordata; class Mammalia; order Artiodactyla; family Delphinidae; genus Aethalodelphis; species Aethalodelphis obliquidens. The sequence goes on along the minus strand of NW_020838026.1, from coordinate 7,465,920 downwards.
AGGAATGCTAATGGCCCTGAATTGGGGGAGGGTCTACACAGGGCTCTTCTCTGGCATTTGCTTCCCATTAAGCCCTCTCCCTCTTCCTCTCCAGACCCTCCCTCCCCCTCCAGCAACATGCAGCTCTCATGAGCCAATTACCATGGCCAGGTTTTTCTGTTCCTCTGAAGCCCCTGGCACTGCTAACAAGACACAGATGCAGCAGAGCGAGCCCCTGCTGTCCACTTCGGAGCAGGGGCTTTCTTTGCCCTGAAGGACCCCAAGTAGACAGAAGGAAGGTTATATAGTCCAATTTCAACTCAGCCCCAAAAGGAGGGGGAGGGCTCAGAGGGCAAGATGGTTATGATTGGTCTCAGAAAGGACTCTTCCCAGGGCTGTGGAATCATGGTGGATCTCAGGGACAGAGTAGGGGTCCCGAACAGGAAGATCAAAGACCAGGTTTGAGTGAAGGTACGGAGCAGGGGAGGGTCCCCTGAAACGTTCAGTTAACAGACAGGTATCCAGAGTCTAGGTAACTTAATTCAAAACAAGTTGTGTTAAAACCGGTTCAGAAACTAGTCCGACAGTCTGGAGTCTCCTATTTTCCTACTACTTAGATTTCCTCCACAGCTTCTCTGCATCTTAAAATTCTACTCCGGCTTAAGCCTCAGTGATCCATGAACTCTCCCAGACATTCATGGGCAAAATTATACTCTGATTGTGTTTCTTTGAATCCAGTGTCACCATATCTGACATATCTGAATGTGGATTTACTTATGTATGTCCTCCTCAGAACTCCCCAAATTTCTTTAACCTGAGGATGAATGTCTTCCATCAATTCTGGAAAATTAAATATTGCCATTCCCACATTCTCTCTGCTCTTCTCCTTCTGCATCTCCTTGTAGGTTAGTTTGGACTCTCTTAGTCTACCTTCCATGACTCTTAGATTCTCTTTCATATTTTCTCTCTCCTTAACTTTCTGTGCTGCATTTGGGGTAATTTCCTCTGATCTATCTTTCAGTTCACTTAATCTCTGTTCAGCTTTGTCTAACCTGCTGTTTGACACATCCATTGAGCTTTTATTTCAATGACTATTTTTTTCATTTCTAGCAAGTTCCATTTGGTTCTCTTTACAAATTTCCCTGTTCTCTTTCAAAATATTCTACCCTTCCTTTATGGTTTGTATTGCTTTTTCACCTTTTTAATCATTTTAAACATAGTTATTTTAAGGTCTCTTTCAGATTGCTATATTATTTTATGTTATTAATGCTAAACTAGTTTGCTGTGTTTGCTGACTTTCCCTCATGGCATATTGTTTCCTCATGTGGTTTGCAATTTTTTTATTGTTAGTGCAACTTCAAAGGGGATTATATTTTGCTGTGAGAATGCTGTTGCTCTGGGGCACATTCCTCCAGAGTCGTCTTGTCCTTCCTCCTCTTGATACCCCATGAGTTTTACTGGTCTGGAATCTATTCTTACATTAATTTCTCAGCTTGGGAATTCCAACAGTGGAAATTCAGACACTATAGTCACATATGGTTTGGGCCTGGAGCTTCTTTTTCTCACTGGAGACTTTTTTCTATTCTGAGCCCCAGTAAGCCCAAGCTTAATTGCCACTACCCTCAGGCCCTGAGTGATATATTTCTGGTCCAGATTTCTCTGAGGATGCATCCCTCACAGGGTCTCAGCTTTTTCACAGTTCTCTATTTTAGCTGTCTGCCTCTTATGAACTAGAGATCCTGTCACCTTCCCCCTTGTTGATATCAGAACCATAGTCTCTAACACCTAGGACTGCATCTAATCTGATATCCCCCATGGCACCATTATCGTGGCTCAGCTTGTGGAACTTACCATTCAGACTTTAAGCTCCATGTTTACCTCCTAGGAACTTTTTTTCATTGCGCTTTGCGTTCTAAGTCATGAGTTTTTGCAAACAGACCAAGTACTTCTTGAAAAGCCTGCCTACTTCATCTTTGTCGCTCCTGTAGTGCCTAGCACAGTGCTCTGTCACAGCCTCCTTCCTTAACCATCCAAACAGACGAAACCCTTAGGCACCCACACGTGACCCTGACCCCTTCGTCTGTGCAGAATCCCATAAGCCGGGGACATGCAGGGTGATCCAGGGAGGAGGGACGCAGAAGTAAGCACTGGCACTGGCGCAGGACACTTCATTGCTCTTTTCCAAGCTATGGGTTCTTTCCTAGGAGGTAGTGCAGGTAGAGATTTGGACCAAAAGTTAACCGTCATTCTAGTCTGATCTCGGGCACTTATGAGTGGGAGAACGTGGAAAAGTCACTTCACCTTTCTGGGATGTCAGATTCTGCAACCGTAAAACAGAAGCAGAGGATCTGGGCGATCTCCAACTTCCATTTCAGGTCCGACAGCTTTTGAAGCTGCAGGGTAAGAACATAAACTGGAGAAAACAGTCAGGCTCTCACTCAAGTGTCCCCCAGATAATCCCCACCCCAAATCACCCATGAGAGTTTCTATCTCCCTGTGGCCTCTCTTTCCTCTGATACCTAGGCCTCTCCTTCCGCCCCCAGCGTCCCCTGCACCCACCAGCCTCCTTTCACCATACCTTGCCGTTCCTCCAAGTCCACTGCCTGGGAGGCCTTGGTCCCATGTCTGTGTCTTAGGAAATGGGGCGTGGAGGCTCGGCTGGCAGTCAGTATCCCTCCCAGGGGTGGGGGTGAGCCTCATGGGGGATCAGAGGAGAAAGCAGATGACACGGTGACCTGGCACCTGGATGCGCAGAAACCCCATCTGCCTCCAACTTTAGGGGTTTCCTGAGCCTTGGGCTGGGGACCCTGCATCTTAATGAGCCTCTTGAGCCGCTTTAGAAACAATGAATCAAATCCAGCTGGAAGCTGCCCTCCGACCCAGCTAATGACTTGTTTATTGTCAGAGCAGCAGTGCGTCATTTAAGGGAATTTCAAAGTGTCACTAATTGGCAGAGGGCCAGCAAATAGCACCATATAAATCTGAAGGCACTTCCGCTGGTGCTGAGGATTGCGGAGCAGATACAGAAGAGGCAGGAGGAAGAAGGGTACCGCCCGGGCAGGGCCGTGGGTGCAGGGTGTAGCATCTCACCAGCTGCTGCTGCTTCTGCCCTGGGTCTCCACTACCCAGGGGAGGGTGGAGTGTTTGTTCTGTGACTGGGGAAAGGAAAGAATAAAGCCCTAGGATGGTCCTTGCGCTCTTAGTGACATTATACTGCATGTCCCCAACCCCAAGATGCCTGGCTTCCTACTGTGCTATGGGAGAAGATGTCTTCTTTCTGGGGTAAGAACTGAAGCTCTCATTTGAGGCAGGATTGATGGACTCTGTAAGGCCCTGTATCCATTTCATAGAAATGTGCTGCTCACAGAAGACCCTTGGCAAGACCCTTACTCCACTGGGCCTCTTAGGGACAGAGCTGGGAGGACCAGGAAGGAATGACAGATAGGATAAACGGAGCCTCTTCTCACTCGGCGTAACCCACGAGCTCCTCCTAGGAGCAGGACCAGATGATGTGCCAGAGATGGGAGATCCGTGAAGGACATGGATGTTCCTTCCACGCCCACCCAGCTCCTCCCACACACATCCCTCAACCGTCTGCAGATTTAAGCCAGTGGGTGATGTGGAGAAGAGGCAAGCAAAAGGGAAGGAGAAAGGAGGAAGGGCATAAAGTGGGAAATGAAAGATGGGTCAGAGCAGAAGACGTGAGGTCGGCGTGTCAGAGTGGCATCACCCGGCTCACAGCAGACACTCCTCAAGGCCTCCAACAGGCCCCCTCAGGCACGCCTCCAAGCACTGGCCCTGATGCCGTCAGCAGGCGGGCAGAGTCAGGAAGCTTTGCCCTGAGGCCCTGCTGGGGAGCAGTTGGGGTGGGGGGCTGAGGGCTGATTCCTTGGGCTAACTACTCCGTGTCTGGTGGCGATGGGCCCTAAAGTTAGACCCAGCCTAATGCCAGCTAAGTTTATGAACTGTGACACCAAGGAGCCATGTGGGAAATGGAAAGAAGGCAAAATCTGCACACAGTAGAGTTGACAGGAAGTCAGAGGACCGGCACCGCCCAGGTGTATCAGGCAACCATCAGGGCCAGCGGCACAGCAGAGACTCTTAGCACAACCCAGCTGATTTCTCACAGGTGGTTCCACTATTGCAATCCCCATTTTACAGGTGGAAAACTGAGGTTCAAAGAGACAGGACATATCAGGGCCTGGCTAGGAGGTCCTGAGGGCTAAGAGCTATGCACTCACTCACTCATGCCTTCACAAGCATTGATGGAGAACTTATCCTGTTCTGGGCCCTGAGCCAGGAACTCTAGAACTAGTCTGAGCCATGGTCTCTGTCCTTGGGGCACTTCAAAACTAACAGTGGGGACCTAGCACCCAAATGACTAAAGATAATGTAAAACAGGCTGGAGGAAAAACTAGAATAGAGAAACGAGCAAAAAATACACGAAGGGATGGAGAGGTGAACTCTGATTCGGTAGGAAGAGAGAAGACTTCACAGAGGGGTGGAATTTGAGCTACACCTTGAAGAAAAGACTTTTAACGAATGAGCAAGGCCTGCAGCGGAGAGGGCTCCCAAGGAGGTCTCCAGAGGCCATGGCTGCAACCTCCTGCCTCACTCCCCACAGAGCAGAGCTCACCGCACAGATGTTGTGTCTGCATCCAGGTCACAGAGGAGCCACTGGGACAAGGCACTTAGGCGAAAGATAACCTGCCAGGGAAATTACTCCAAACAGACCTACACCAACTCCCTGGGGCCACGGACCCTCTACCCCTCGGTCCCCACATCACTTTCTCCTCTGAAGAACCCCTCACAATCGGCCCTTTGCCCAACCAGACAGCCGAACACCTTAAGGTTTGAGAATTGAGAAAGCTTAGGGGTTTCCCCACTCTTGAGCCTCTATCCAGACAAAACTATAATTCAACAAGATACATGCACCCCTATGTTCATAGCAGCACTATTCACAATAGCCAAGACATGGAAGCAACCTCAATGTCCGTCAACAGATGAATGGATAAAGAAGGTGTGGTACCTATACACAGTGGAATACTACTCAGCCATAAAAAAGAATGAAATAATGCCATTTGCAGCAACACGGATGCAACTAGAGATTACCATACTAAGTGAAGTGAGTCAGAGACAGACAAATGCCCTATGATATCACTTACATGTGGAATCTAAAATATGACACAAATGAATCTATCTAAGAAACAGAAACAGAATGAGGGACATAGAGATCAACCTTGTTGGTTGCCAAGGGGGAGGGGATATGAGAGGGTTTGAATGGGAGTTTGGGATTAGCAGATGCAAACTATTACATATAGGATGGATAAACAACAAGGTCCTACTGTATAGCACAGGGAACTATATTCAATATCCTGTGATAAACCATAACGGAAAAGAATATGAAAAAGAATGTATATATACATATATATATATATATATATATATATATAAAACTGAGTCACTTTGCTGTACAGCAAAAATTAACACATTGTAATTCAACTATACTTCAATAAAAAAAATTTTAATTTTAAAAATATTTATTTATTTATTTTGGCTACACTGGGTCTTAGTTGCGGCATGTGGACTCTTAGTTGCAACATGCATGCGGGATCTTGTTCCCCGACCAGGGATCAAACCTGGGCCTCCTGCATTGGGAGCACAGAGTCTTACCCACTGGACCACGAGGGAAGTCCCTCAATAAAAAGTAAATTTAAAAAAAAAAAAAGAAAGCTTAGGGATTGCTATCCCAGTGTGTGTCCCCTTTTATGTGTCTCTAATATATAAATTTTATACATTTTTTAAAAGGCAGTTTTGTATGATGTAAACACAGAACAAAGAGTCAAAAAGACCTGTGATGGAGCATATTCCTCCTACCCTGCCTGTGGCCACTGCGCTCCCCTTCCTGTTCCCAATATTCCCAGGGCCTTGTGGATCCTCTCAGACACTTTCTTACCTGCATATCTTCTTTAGAAAAAGAAACACATTTCCCCGCTGAAACAAACTTTCTGGGCCATTTTGCAATTCCCCTGCATGGAGGCAAGAGGGAAATGTACACAATCCCGTGTCCTGGCTCAAGCAGAAGAGGAAAATCCTCCCTCAGACTTTACATATAATACGGATGAGCGTTGAGTGTCCTCAGGATGATAACAACTAATATTGTGTGTGTTACGGGCATTCTCTCTTGTCATGCTCCATATTACTTTCATAAACCCCATTTTCCAGACATAGAAACTGAGGCTCAGAGAGGTTCAGAAATGTTCCCTGTCACCCAGCAGCAGCAGGATTTGCACTCAGGCCTGTCTGATTGCACCTCTTCGACTCTTAACCACCACACAACTGTTTCTAGAAAGAGGAAGTGGAAAGCACTTTGGATTTTGCAGACTGAAGTCCGGGGGTTGGGTGTACAGAGAGTACAGAGAAGAGCCTGAAATCCAGTCTCCACGCAGATGTCCAGGGAGAAATCCACCTGCAAAAAGCACCCCAAATTTCCTCGTGAGATTTCTCTGGCCCAGCTCAGGTTTTGCACTGAATTTTAGGAAGGGAGAGAGCTGTGTGCAGGAACAGAATGTGTGCACACAGGAAAGTACCTTCTGGGCGTCCTGAGTTTACAGTGGGCAAACACCGCGAGGAAAGGAATTCTTCACAAAGAAGAGCAGGGGATGGCTTTTAGGGAGAAGGTATTGGAGATCCATCATCCTGCGTCTGACCCAACAGCAGCTGTTTCCTTTGGGCCCTGAGAAGACCGAGGCAGTCCTTCCACACCCGCAGCCACTTTGCACTAATGACCACAGGGTAGAAACAGCCCTGGTCACTCTGAGGACACAAGGCAGTGCTTCCAGGGCCTCTGAGGGGCCTCCGTGCAGACAGGCTTCCAGGAGAAGCTCGGGCCATCACGCCAGACAGAAATGATTGTGCTAATAAGGAGAGAGGTGGCCTGCAAGAGCCCCACCTTGGCCCTAAGCCTCCAGTTAATGAGACTTCACAGGGAGAAAGAGCCTCTAGGGTGAGGGGGTGGGGCCCAAGGGGCCACAGAACAGCTGGAGGCCAGCGATGGCCGAGGCTGCTTATTAGGGGACAAAGAAAGGACTTTGCTCCCCGCAGGAGGTCAGAATCAAGGTATCCTGGGGAAATGGCAGGGGAATTTATAAAGTGAGGAGGCAGCCGGTTTGACAGCTCTCGGCTGGCCCTGCCCCAGCCCTGTTGCCTCAACCCTGCACCATCCTGGAGAACGTTCACCTCGATGAAGCAACGTTCTCACCAGCAGGCTGGGCAAATTCCTTGGATTTCAGGCCGCTGGAAGGGCTTCTGGGAGATGATGCCCACACAATGGTGAGGGTGCAGAACAGGTTGGAAAGGGAGAAGGCGGTGACAGCCACTTCTGGGTTCCCACAAAGGTCCACCCACTTCCCAAGTCCCTCTAACTCAGACACACAGATTTCCCCCAGGGCTGGATGCTCCCCTGACATACGGCACAGCCTCTGACCTCTGAGGACAGGCAACTGGGTCCCAGTTTTGTGACCATGAGGCAGAAATAGACAGGACTGCCCTCCACATTCCCACCCTGCAATTCTCAGGCATAGAAGGAGGAAGGGTTGTGGAGCCTGTACAGGAGAGGGTGGACCCTCAGGGACTGAGCAGGAGGGAATCTGACACTGCACTTGGGGCACTGGAGAAACAGGTGAGAGGAGAGACATGATTTACAGCCAAAAATGTCAGTTTAGACACCTCCGTTATCTAAGTGATCAGGTTTCCATGGAAACCAAAGTCCTTTTTTTTAATGAAAAGGGGCTCTGTGTGTGTGTGTGTGTGTGTGTGTGTGTGTGTGTGTGTGTGTGTGTGTTTGGGGCAGGGCAGACGATACTGACAAGAAAGGCAATACCTGTTTGGCCTGTGTACTGCATTTGGACCCAATCCCTCCCCAACACGGGCACCCTGATACCCACACAAAATACAGTCACACTAGCTCCTTAGGAAGCCTAGCGGTACAACTCAAGGTGGTCCTCTCTAGCCAGAGTGTCATTTAGTCCGCTGCCCACACGGGACTTGTCCTTTCTCCCCTCAGACACCCACCTCCCATCACCAGCCCTCGGAACAGCCCCTGTCCCCCATCCCGTGGACATTTCAGTCACCAGAGCCCCCTCCGCCCTCAGCCTGACCTTGCTCTGCAGAGCCTGGGCCCCAACCCCCAGCAGGGCGGCTAGAGCTGCTGCCAGGGTCCATCCATCAGGCCCAGCACAGCCCTCCCTCCCACCAGCCCCATCACACCCAGCCTGTGAATGTCAGAGCTGCCCTCAGAGGGCCCACCGGGAGGGACTCCCAGGGCCTGTCGGATGCCAGTCCCCTGCAGCCCCTGGGCTGTGACAGTTACTGGTAGAGGAAAGGGATGACTCCTCCCCTCCTAACCTCCTCTTTCGGAAGCTGACTCCCGCCGCCCCCAACCTGGTGACCTGCTGGGACCTACGGAGACCAAAGCTCCCAGTCAAAGATAAAAAATGTCTGGCTATTGACTAAAACACAATAAAGGGCCAATTTGCATATTATTTACATAAACAGTTAATGCCAGAATGGACGGAATGCCCCCTCCGCACTGCCGCCTTCCTCAGCGCCCCGTCCCTGCAGAGTGGACTCCAGCCTGAGCCAAGACTCCTCACGCCTCTGCCCCGCCCTCACGGTAGGGGTCTGCTCAGGGTATCCCTGTGGATGGCAGGGGTCCAAAGTGCCTGTACCCCTCCTCTGGCACGTTTCACAGTGCTCAACCTCTGAGGAAAGCCCTATCCCACCTTGCGGGTCTCTCCCCACAACGTCCCTGCCCCTACAGACCTGCTCTGTTTGTGCAGGAGCTCAGGGGACGTCATGAGTGGCTGATGTTACTGCAGCTGGGCTGTGTTTGGGCTCCGGCGGGAGTGAGGGGAGGGCAGCAGGGCAGGTCCAGAGAGTGAAGGAGGGCGAGGGGGGGCAGCAGAATGCTTGGGGCCTGGCAGTCACAGCTCACACGGGATTTTTCTGCCCACAGTGTTCTCTGCTCCAAGCCTGTGGGCCCCCGAGTCAGAGGCTTCCAGGACTAAGGAGATTGAGTTTATACACAGACAGCTGCCTTTTCCTACTACTGTTTACTGCAAGGGGGGCCAGGCTCGGCACCTCCCAGCTCCACTTGGCCTCAGTCGTGGGTTTGAAGTTCGCTCAGCTGGTCTGGGAGAACAAGGACAGCACAGCCCATGAATGGGAGCATCCCCAGGGTCACAGGGCCAACTCCTAGGTCTGTTGTTACTCCATCTCCTCCTGTTTCTCCATCTTTCTGGACCTCGGGTTTCCTCCACCTTTCATCCCTCTCCCTGATAAACACACTGATAGAAGGACAAAGAGTTTAAGAATGAGGCAGATGCAGTCAGATCATTGGTCAGGCAAAGGAGCCACAGTGACACGCTCCAGGTCCGAGTGTGTTGTCACCTCCATTCGAGGTCAGGTCAACATGCAGGGGCTGCACATCCTGCCCCTTCCACACCCCACGGTCACCAGGGCCACGACAAATGCCCTGTGCCCTGGGGCTGCCATAAGCCCTTATTGTGAGGCACTGATGAAGCTCACAGCCCTGGAATCCCGGCCATGGGTCACCCTGCGGCTACCAGTCCCGGAGGGCAGCACGACGAGGGAGGGGTCTCCCCACCAAAGCGGGGCCAACCTTGCCTCTTCTGATCTCTGGGCTGCCAGCAGCTGAGGGAAGAGGTGCCGCCCCCTGAGGACTAGAGGATGGTGACCCTCCCCCTCTCTGCCCCTTTGGAGACGTGGCAGTGGAGCTGCTGGAAGCATTCCCCTCAGGGCTGCATTGCTCAGTGGTTAGCGCCGGGACCAGAAGGCAGGCCCCTGGCTCCCTGAGTGAGAGAAGTTACTCAGCATCTCCAAGCCTCAGTCTCCCTCTTAAAATCGAGTGAGGCCCCCTTGCCAGTGAGTTACCCCTCTGGAGCGCTCGCAGTGGGCCTGGCACACAGATGCTCAGTGATGGGCTGTTGGTATCTCAGCACGGGCCAGGGCCGGGGGGGATGCAGAGAAGGGAGAACCGGAGTCTGATATGGACACCACTTGCTTCCGTCTTCACACCGCTAGTGACTCAGAGTCACCTGCAGGAAGTTCATGTCTCTCTTCACAATCTTACTTCAGAGAAAAATGTAGAGGAACCAAATGTCCTCATCTCTAGCCTGGTGTGAAGCCCCCCTGCCCCTCACCCCTTGATCCTGCATCTCCATATGGTGTAAAGGGAAGCGTGAGCTTTGGAGCTGACAAACCTGGGTGAAATCCCAGTTCTGCCTGGAGCTGGCTGTATGGTCTTAAGAAAGTGACTTATGACCTAGTTGTCCGGCTCTAAGGTCATGGCCACTAGCACCTGTCTTACCAGGAGAGCCTCTCCACGTGACCACACCTGGTACCACCAGAGCCCGAGGGGAGCCACCCAGGGCCAGTCCCCCAGCCTCCCCAAGTCAGGGGACTCTCTCGAATCCGCTCAGATAATAAGCAGTAATGTTCACAGGGGCCTCAGGACGATGGACAGGGGACACCCAGAGAAGCCCCGGTTCCTGGGCCGACTCTCCCGAGGTGGGCCAGGCTGAGAAACTGCAGGGGTCGCCGTGAGGACAGTGTAGATGAAAAATGGCTCACGCTATGCCTTCCAGGGAGAGAGAGCGATCGATGGCATTTGTCAGGGCTCAAAGAATCACCCCGCACGTGGCCAGCTGGGGGCTCCGGCAGGTGGGCTCTGCTATCACTGCTCTCTTGACCAGAGCATCCCTGTCACATGCGCAGGGGCCAGGGGCTTTCCGCAGGGGCCTCCTCGCTATCCCCTGCCCCATGATGACCTCACACACATAGGAACCTGCACGCCCCCCCCCCCCCGCCCTCTGGACACAAGTGTGGGTCCTTCATCCCCAGCTCCCGACACCCGGGCTGGGACCCAGAGTGCAGAGCGCCCGGGGAGGACGCCAGGACAGCCTGCAGCCCGTTGTCCTAACCCTTTTCCTCTGCAGGGAGAGAGAGGGAGGAAGGGGCAGTTTGGGGAGAAAACAAACTTCAGACTCATTATCCCCCGGTCCCCCTGTCTGCTTTCAGCACAATTAAAGGTCTCCAATCCGGAGTGAAAAGCAGGCACAGGTCTTCTCTTGTGCCCGGCTTCCCCGAATCAGGGGCCTGGGCCCCGGCTCCTGTATTCAAAACAAATATTCAATTAAACTTTCCTGGAGGTTCCAGTAATTGAGTCCCACACAGACAGTGAGACCCAGGAGGTGCAGACAGAGAGCTGCAGGCAGATTTGCCGTAACAGTCAAGAAACTCTTTTCTAGAACTCTGTGCCCACGTAGTCTGGTTTCCTCTGAACGGGCCTGGGAGAGGAAATGGATCTTCAAAAACAGGCCGTGGACCTGCCTGGACCCGCCTGGACTTGGGGACTTCCAGCAGGTCCCGCCTCGGCCACCTTCTCCAGCCAGCCGCTCTCGCCACCACCTCCCAGCCCCCAAGGCCAACATCCTCTCCGTGTTTGTTTATTTTTTTGGCTGTGTTTGGTCTTCGTTGCTGTGCACGGGCTTTCTCTAGTTGCTGCAAGCAGGGCCTACTTTTCATTGGGGTGCATGGGCTTCTCACTGCAGTGGCTTCTCTTGTTGCGGAGCATGGGCTCTAGGCACATGGGCTCAGTAGTCGTGGCACATGGGCTTCAGTAGTTGTGGCTCGTGGTCTCCAGAGTGCAGGCTCAGTAGTTGTGGCCCACGGGCTTAGTTGGTCCGCAGCATGTGGGATCTTCCCGGACGAGGGATTGAACCCATGTTCCCTACGTTGGCAGGTGGATTCTTAACCACTGTGCCAGCAGGGAAGTCCCCTCCTCTCCATGTTTAAATCAAAACAGTCCAGCTCCATCATGAAATCCTTTAAGACGCTATCTACCTATGACATGAACTGCTACTAGCAACCATCACTCCTTTTCCTGCAGCCACTTATCCGAAGTACATTCAAAAGCAGAAGTGTTCTCCTATTTCTATGAAAACACTCTGAGATCCAGAGAGGAGAAAAATCTGGTCCAAGGTCGTCCTGCAATTTAGGGTCTGAACCTGACCAGTGCCCAGGGCTCCCGGTGCCTTCCTGGTTGTTTCCACCCAGTTAGCTCCAATCAAGGCCGGAACACGGGGATGTCTGGGATCCAGGCCCAGGCCCATGGCTGACCTGCTATAACAGAAAGGAGAGAAACCTCCCTCCTTGGACGACTTCCAGGAATCAGTTCCCTCCATCAGAAACTTTCCCCTGCAAATTCTGAGGACATCTAAAGACACCAGGAGTCAAGAAGTAAGACCTGGCACAAGGCAATTTTTAGAGCACGGGGAGGGGGTGGAGGTTAGTCGTCCTTGGTTTTTTTCTTTCTTTTTAATTTTTGATTCCACCTTAAAAATTCAAGTTACAAGCCAGGGGTGCTGGGTGGAGGGGTGAGAGGCCAGAAAAGACTAAAGAAGGAGGCCAGCTGGCCCTCCTAATTACAAACCCTAAAGCCCTCTTGACAGATCTGCCTGACAGTGTGGGATTGACTGCGCTCAGCCCAGCAGAGGCTGCACCTGGACGTCTCTGCTCATGACCTCTAGTCGAAGGACAAGAGTGACTGGAAAAGGAAGAGGGGAGGGGAGGGGCCAGGAGCCCCCTTATCAGAGTGGAAGAGAGACAGACGCCCGGACAGATGGCTGGACCTGGAGGGAGATCAGCCCTCTGGGACGGGGCCACAGAAGGAATGGGGGGACCTGGGTGCCGCAGCCTCCACTTGAGGAAAGGGGACTGTAGGTAGATTTCACCTAAGCTCTTCTGGTCTGATGGCTGTCTGGGACCTCTCCAAACTTAATCTCTCAGACCTTCCTCAAAATGCTGGGTCAGTATCTCTCGATCCAACAGCCTCAAGTTTCAGAAGGACTTGAGGGCTCTAGCTCTGCCCAAAGATGCTCACCCATCTTAGCCAGAGCAGGTCCAAGGCCTTGGCCAGGCGGTAGAGGCTGCCTGGCCAGAGTCAGGAGTCAATGCATGAAGTCTGCAGGGAGAGAGGGTGGGCAGATGCGAGACGTTCCCCGTGGCAGGGAGCCCAGGAGGCGAGCGCTGAGCCGGGAGCTTCCAAGGGAGTCTGGCTTGGGGATTTACGAGTTTCTTGTTCCCATTAAAAAGGACTCTAGGCCTCAGGTGCTCTGGAGAGGATCATTACGTGCAGCCAAGACCTCAGGGGGGAGGGAAGCTGGCTTTCTCGAGAGGTACCACCCTCTCCCCTCTGAGGGCAGATTCAGGGCTCCCCGTCTCCCTCATCCCAGGCTGGGGCTCAGAACTTCTCTGTGATTTAGGACAAAGGACATGCAGAAGAGAAGAAAAGGGCCATGTCTCCTTGGCCCTTTAAGTTCCTGAAAAGTGGCAGTGAAGGTCAGATGTGCTGAGATTCTCAGGCCGTCTGACCCGGGATGGGAAACATCATTATTCGTAACTTTGCTGTCTTCCCAGGGTCGCTTTTCTCAGTGATTCCAGAAGTATCTCCTCTGTGACTGAAATTGTGCTGGCAAGTCTCCTCCCTCTACAAATCCCCTCTCCGTTTCCTACGCTAGGGTTTGGGTACCACGTAAAGCTTTGGTGTAGATTCCACGTAAATCCTGACTTGGGCGTCGCATTGTCAGACAGAAGACACTGGACTCTACGGTGTCCAGCCCAGGCCATGCATGGAGGCACACCAACCGCCACTGCTCTGCTTCCCATTGATCTTGTATTTGTTGAAGTCTTGTGGCTGTTAATCCTGCTTCAGGACAGTCCCAGGGTGACTAGGACTCGAAGAGAAGAGATGACAGCGCGACCCCGATGATGAGTTTCATGGGAAAACGAGCTATGTTAGTGGAGGGGAAAGAGCCAACCTAGGAGGCTCTAGACCAAAAGTGAGAAAAGAATGCTTCTGGGATCAATTTACACGAGCAGGGGGAGGAGCAAGAAAGAGGGAAATGGTGACAGTGGGGGTGAGCAGATTAATAGGCTCCCAGCCGGGTTGTTGTTAGATAAGGTGCAAATCCAGCAGGAGACAAGAGCTATTGCAGGAGACTGCTTTCGGTGGAATAAAAATGCCCTGGAGATGTTTGAAATCCATCTTGTAATCAACAGGTATCACAACTGCAAGATACCTGCAGGGATTTTTTTTTCCTCTGGGACAGAGGAAAAGAATTGCAGGAAGAGGTAAACAGATCCCCATACTTGATTGGCACGTGGGGCCTCCACATCTTTGCGGATGCAAGTCCCTCTGCCTGGAATGCTCTTGCTTCCCTTTTGTACCTGTTCTTTGCTCCCACTCTGCACTAAGCTAGGTAGTCCTCCCCAATGCTCATAGAGTTATTGGGAGAATTAAGTGAGTAAATTCATGTAAAATCCTTAGACAACCTGGACCGTAACACTCAAAGATGAGTGCCCTTCACATACCTGTACGTGGGCCCCGTGGGTTGGTCGTCAAATGCTTTTCCATCACATCCACCTGATTGTACATTCTTGACAAGCAGGACCCATTTGTTAGATGCTTTTGTATCCTAAGAACCTGGGATATGGGATAATTTAGTGTCTGGTGTATGCTAGGCGATCACTAAATGTTGAATGAATATATAAAGGAAAAAAAGAATGCCTATGCATTTTTCAGATGTACTGTGAGCAAAAGATGCGCCTGCCACCAGAGGTGGTCATATCCCCTTGGATACGTGTGCCTTCACCCATCACCCACTGGTTTAGGCACTCAGCCAACAGCCTGTGGTCCGCTCTCTTACGGAGAGAGTTCATTTTGCTTTTCTCCAAGGCAGCCAACATCAACAGCCATGTGGAGATGGAAAACAGACCAGGGCCAATGAAAGTGGCTCCTCCTCCGGCTGAGGTTCCAAAGGTTTTAATTCCACTAATGAGACCCAGAGAGGAGTAATCAGGGAGTGTCTAAAATTAGCTGTTTTAATTTGAGGGAGAGAGAAAGGGACTCACTCAGAAGGGGGCACAGTCTCTGGTGGAGAGAGTGGGATCCCAGGGAACTCCAGAAAAACCAGAGCAACCTCTGGTGCTCCAGAACCCAAGAGAATGCCCAGGATGGACTCAGGATCCCCGTGACTCAATGCATGGCCACCCATTTGAACAATTCACTGGTCAATTGTCCCAGAATCCATTGTGTTTCAAGTAAGTGGCCATGGCTCCAACTGGAAAATATTAGCTGGAGTTTGGTGATGGCAGACCCTTCTCCTACCCAACTTATCCCTTTCTAACTTCATTATTTTGGTTCCCACTTTCCACCACTGAAAGTTAGGCATACGGTAGGTGCCTCACTGTCTTTGTCAAACTTCCTGACCGTTCTGGCGCAGAGAGATCCCTACTTCCTCCGAACTCTTAGGAGAAATGTACTGTCTTTACCATTCATTTATTAATCTATCAAACATTAATTGAGCACCCAGTGTAAGCCAGATACTGAGCTAGGGAAGAGGGGTTCACATAAACAGGAAGGGTTCACACAAAGAGGAAGAGCTGTTCTGCCTTAAGGAACTCAGCCTGCTGGGCAAACAAAATGGAAACAAACAGCCGTGCTATCACAGGACAACTGCTATGGAGATCTGGCACCCCAAAGGACAGCAGAACGGATAAGATGAACTTCCAAGGGCCCATTGGTGCCAAGGATTCTCTTGTGTTCATAGGCCCCCAACAGAAGGTCAAAGGCCAAGTCCTGTGAGAAGGAGAACTTAGTAATTAGAGGAGCGGAACCAAAACGAAAATCCAAATCCTTTGTTTGGCTTCCACAGCCCTTCTCAGCTGGTCCCAGCCTGTCTCTCCATCACATCCTGGTCATTCTCCCAGACACAGCTACATCGCTGCCACTTTGAACTTCCCAGGGTTTCCCAGACTCGACGGGTCCTTTACAACCCTGTGCCCTCTTACGTGCTTAGGACACCCTCTTCCTTCTTCGCCTGAGAACAGCTACGACCCTTCCAGAACCGCTCAGATGTCACCTCCGTAGTGAAGTGTTCCCTGACGTGCCCGGCAGAATTAGTCCCTCGGTTCACTCAGCAGCTCTAGCATTTTATTGATATTTCTCTCTCTGTTGTGACACTTGCCATGTCATATTAAAAACAAATTCATTAGGCTGTTTGGGTTCCAAGGACAAAAGTGATCTGATTTCAAAGCCTGGACAACCTTTAGGGCACAGCTGCGCTCACTCCTCAGACAGAAACTCTGGTGCTAATGGGAGCCTCAGCGCAGCAGTCACCTCCTAAAATCCGACGTCTCCGGACCCCTCTCTGGCGAGTCTCTATTTCCATCACTTACCTTCCCCTCTTCATCCTCAATACCTCCCTGACCTCCCGCCAGGCAACACTCTAAGTCCTGTAAACTGAAGGCCACGGTCCTTCTCCAGTCTGTCCACTTCTCCTTTGCCTTTACTGCCACTGCCTTAGCCCGGTGGTTCTCAACCCTGAATGCCTCAACCCTGAGGCACCTGGAGAGCTTTCCCAACCTTCCAGTGCTTTTCCTCTGCTCTTAGGTTAGAGGTCACGCTTTTGCCTTGGCACCAAGGCCCTCAGGCCCGGCCCTCCCCAGCTTCTCCAGCCTCCCCTTGGGCCCCTCTCCTGCGCTCCCCACCCTGGCCTTTCTGTTTCTTACGTGTGACATGCCCTTCCCTGCTGGGGCCCTTCTCAGGGGTGGTTTCCTCCACCTGGAGAGTTCTTTTCCTTTCTCCCTGCCTAGGTAACACCGCCTCTTCTCCTAGAGGGAGCAGAGGTTAAGAACAGGAGCTCTCGAGAAAGACGGCTGAGATCCCAAGATCCCAGTCCCAGCTCCAGGACTGCATCCCCTGCACAGGTAACCTCGGGCATGGCTCCTGTCATCTCAGCCATGATTTCTTCATCACAGCATTGCTGCTTAGGGCTACGGCTGCAGGAGCTGACGGCAGGCAGGGGAGTCACCTACCGGAGAGCAGCACGGTGGCTTATTTAGATGTCTATCTTCCTACTTTCCCCCAACACTGATGGAAGGGACTCTCGATTTGTCTATCTGGTACTTGTCACTCTGCCTGACACCAAGTATTCAATGTGCACTTTTTGGGAATGAGAATGAGTCCTGTCTGTGTTCCTAAAACATCCCCCTGCCTGGAGCTGCCTCGGTTCTTCGGGTGTTTGGGGTCCTGGATCATCTCCAGCTTTGCCCAAACTGGGCAATTTACAGCTAAAGAATCGTGACTTCCTTTCTCTCTCTCCCCCATAAAAGAGTAGAAAGTGAGTTGGACATCAAAGGCCTCTTTAAAACCAACATGTTGATGACTTAGGAGTAAATGAATGAGAAACATACGTCTTAAATTTCCTTTATGATGCAGGAGGGCTCTTCCTGGACCTGCTTCCCATTGCTGCCAAGCTCGTGATGAGGGTGGAAGTTGCCCAATTCTCACATCATCAAACAGATGGCTCCCCATATTTGGGAAATGTTTCCAAGTCCGAGGAAGGAACTTGCCAGCTCCCCAAAAGAGTTGTGTGCCTGGTGGTGCTTTTGATTGGCTTCTACATCGGACCCTAGTCGAAAGCAACTCCGTACCCAGTGGCCCCAAGGCCGGGGCAGTAGGGGATGCCCTCTGGAGCTAGCCGCGGGGCGCAGCAGAGGGAGCGTGGGACCCAGCAAAGATGGGAGGCCCAGAAGCCAGTCCATATAACTGCACTGAGCTTCAGTCTTCTCAACTGCAAGATGGAGATAGTGATCTTTATTCGATCCAGGACAGAGCTGTGAGGAGAAATGAGATGACATACAGTGTAATGTCTGTCACACAGCAAACAGTCAACACCAATTGACTAAAAGCTAGTACAGGTGTAAGGGCGCCAGGAGTCCTAACATTCTATGTTAAGTACATAACCGTTCGCTGGCTTCTTTTGTTCCCTTTCGTTGGGGAATTGGCGCTGCTCCAGCGGGATGCAAGGAAGACCCATGAGGCTTGGCCTCATTTTGGTGCTGTGATCAGAAGAGGGCCACATGCAGGTGCAGAGTCCAGGTGGTAACTCCCAGGGTGCTGTAGTCTCAGCACAGGGACAGCCCCATTTCCCCAAGGCCCAGTCTCACTTTCAGAGTCACTGGTGGATGGCTGTGATATGAATGCCATTTTTAAAAGCTTCCCAACACCGACTTGGTCTGGCAGACAAAAAATATCTCAGAGTCACAGCCGGACCAAGCCAGCAGGCTTGAGATAGAAAGCATCAATATCCTACAGCAGAAGGAGGGCACAGCTGCGTTCCCCGGCCAGGCCCATGCTCAGGCAGAGGCTGACCTGAGCTCTGCGGGCCCTCCCTTTCCTGTTAACATTAGTTGATGGTGAAAACCAGTTCAAGCGAGCATCAAGCAAAGCCCAAGCAAGGGCGTGCGGGAGAGGCAGGGTGAGGGCTGGGAGAGATGGCAGAGGAAGATGAGCGGCTGGGGCCAGGGCCGCACAGGAGAGACATGGCAGCCGCCTCCCTCCTTCTGCCTCCACCTACTGTTTTCAAAATCTATTCACTGATTTTCCAAGAAGAGCCTGCTCTGGGCCAGGCTAGGAGCTGGGTCAGAGTAGAGAACAGGACGGGTAAGGTTCCTACTTTCATGGAACTCATCGTCTAGCAGAAACCAGACAAGGAGTGAGTTACTCCAAGGGTGCCGAGCATTTAGGAGATGCGCAAGGTGCTCCAGGAACTTATACCAACTGCACTAAATGGTCTGGGGAGTCAGGGGAGAATTTCTAGAAAGAGTGATATTTAAGCCATCAATAGGAGTTTGCTAGGCAAAGGGACTGGGGGGAGGAGGGGGCCGGGGGGGTGAGGAGCGTTAACAGGTGTCCAGGTAAAGGGACTGCATGTACAAAGGCCATGGTCAATACTTTTGGCTTTGAGTGATTTTTTTCGGTCCCGTTTTGCCTCCCTGCATTTACAGATTTGCAGATGGATCTGGCCATCTGTGTAGATATCTGAGTTCTTTTCCATGGAGTTCCTGGGTGCCTTGCAAATGGGTATGTGTGGCACGAAATAGACGATTTCATCTCCCTTCTCATTCTAGTGATTAGAATTTTCACTCTGACGCGGGTAGCTCCCTGCTTATGTGCTTTTCCATGTTTATCGCCTCGGCAGTATTGCCCCTGAGTCTTTCCTCCCCATCATTTTAGTGGATGATTTGGATGAAAATATAGGGTTCATATACTGTGGTAGTTACAAGAATGGGCTAGAGGCAGATAGATGGGTTCACACTCCTGCTCCACAATTTGAACTCTTGTAACCTTGGGAAATCCTGTTTCTTTATCTATAAAATGAAGCCAATAAAAGTATCTACTTCATAGGTTGTTGCGAGGAGGATAAAAAAAAATCCACGTAAAGTGATTAGGTTCCTACTGGCACGTGCTGAGTACACAGTACGTCCTGGCAATTTTGGAGAGTCAGAGACAGGTAGGAGTCTGAGAGCAAAATGAAAACTTCTTGGTCAAAAAACTCCATATCTCAGTAGGCTGGATGTATAGCACAAGTCAGGCAAGATAAAATTTAATAGGAACAAATGCAAGGTCCTGCACTTAGATCTCAATCTCTCTCTCTCTCTCAAACACACACACACACACACACACACACACACACACACATTTATAAGGGTGAGACAGGGAAGCCAGTAGAATGAATTTGGGAAGAAAAACTTCCGGATTCTGGTAAGTTATAGGCACAACAGGAGGCTGAGTTCTCCGAAGCTGCTAAAAACCTCAGGTCACCTTCTAGAAAAGCAGTATCTACACTTGGCAACATGACAACGCAGCTCAGCTTTGTGGGTCACACCGCCCTGGAGAACTGCTGTGGGTTCTGGGGGCTGCATTTTAAGAGAGATTGACTCAAAGGAGACAGAAGCCAGGACGAGGCAAGCACTGGAAATCATAGCATGTGAGGAATGTTTATCTGGCATTTTTAGCCAGAGAAGAAAGGCCCCTGAAATGCTACGTTTCATTTACCTCTCGAATAATTATGGAATACCTCTTAACTGTCAGGTAATGTGCTGTGTTACCATGGCAATCAAAGTCTCCATCTTCAAGGTGATACAGTGGGGCTCAGCCCAGGTCCCCTCTTCAAGGTCAACAGATCTATCCCCCAGCTACAGGGGATGCCGGTGGGCAGGTGGCTCACACCCTGACCCTCACTGGGAGCTGCCTGGCCCAAGGTCAACTTCCTCCCAGTGGGTGGCCTGCTGGGGAAAGTAAGGCCTGGCATCCTTGCCACCTCTGGGCATCCCAGCTCCAGGGGCCTGGTGGGACCAGATGAGGGGATCGGCTTCTCCCTCCCTCATCCCATCATTCTCATTTGCGTACAGGGATGTCTCCCCATCAGAGTCTGGGTGGTGTGCGGATGCAGACAGGCAGGCAGGCAGCCATCTGCAACAGTTGAAAGGGGGCAGCACAGGCACCGTGGGTATATGGACCCAGGAGGGCACCTCATGAGACTTGGGGGACCAAAGAGGCTCCCAGATGATGTCATCTGAAATGAGAGCCAACATGGGCATGGCTGGGGCGGGAGAAAATGATTTTTAACCTCCAGCTAGTCTTAAATGAAAGAGGAAAGACCCAGGCTCTTTACTGTGAGCCCAAGGCTGGGCGGACGCCTTGGAGGAGTGGCCCTGCTCTGCCTCTGCTCCTCCAGCCTCTCAGATCTCGGCCCAGAGCCCAACGGACAGGGCCCCTTGCTTTCAACTGCTGGCTCCACCAGCCCACCAGAGTGCCCTGGGTCAGGGGGAAGGGGCTCTACTCTGGGGGATTCAGTTTTTTCTGCCCCAAACCCCATCCCATCTTAAGTGAGGTTGAGCTCAGAGATGAAAAGTCATTCCCTTACAGGAAATGAAGAGATGTTGCCAAGACTGCCCAGCCGAGAACATATGAACAAGATGCCTCACGCTGCTGCCGAACTCCCAACTCTTACCACCTCCAGGGAGGGCAGGGAGAGAGGCCACGTCCCGGGCACTCCCATATTTGTTCTCAGCCGGCTTCACCCTGTGTGTGGAAAGTCCCTGGCTGTGGTCGCATCTACATAAAATGTCCTGGCTCCCATGGCTATGAATTGCTCCCATTCAAGGGGAAGAGAGAAGGGAGTAATACGGAGAGACACTGGCTTCTGGATCAGCCTTGCAACCAACTGGCTGTGTGACCCTGGGTGAGTCTGTTCACCTTTCTGGGCCTTGGTTTCTTTATCTATGCAATGAGATGGTTGGGCTTCTAGAGTTCAAAGGTTACTTCCATCTAATTCTAATTTCTGAGAAGGAAATGGAAAAGCTTACCAACATAACCAGAATCTCAGAGCCCAACAGCTGAAATCTCCAACCCTCTCCTTCAATTTCTACTCCTCTGCTTCCTGAGAGAGTGGAAGACCCAGAGAAATTAGTGAGATGTCTCTTCAAAACCATTCTGCTCTTTCCCCAAGGCTTCCAGTTCAAGGTGAAGACTGTTGAAAGCCTTAGACGGAAAAGGTGTGTTCCTTGCAGGTTTGGATGCCAACTTGGGTCATCACTCACCTGGTTTATTTTGCCCAGACACCTCCCTCTACACTCCCAGGACCACAAGTCCTCTTCAAAGGCCCAACATTGCCCCCGCACTTTGTGCCAGATGGACTGTTCTGAAATTCAGGTAATAGGTGGGGTTTGGTACTTCTTCATCAGCCCCAGTCTTAACTTCAGGAATGACCGGATCAAATGAGTCAGCAAGCGTGTACTGAGTAACTACTAACTGCAAATCTACATGCCAGAGACACGGGGATAGCAAAGAATATGAAACAGTCCCTACTGTGAGTACGGGCATAGGGAATCTCGGGATGTGAATTCTCTCTTGCCACTTACTGTAACCTCATTGACAATTGTCAATTCCTAGGCATTATCCCCTATGCTGGGGCTGTCCAGGTGGCCACATTTTCTAGGATGGCTGGGTAGCTCAGCCAGGACAAGGCTCCCTCAGACAGGGGTTCCCAGGCCAAGATGTATACTTCTGCAGATGCTAACTGACAGCCAGTACAGATAGTAGCATCTGGGAGCATGCCCCCTTGTCTGGGAAGAACATCCTTTATGATAGGGTAACACAGGCATCAGGAAAAACTAACATGAGAGGTGTGTTAGTTATCCATTGCTGTGTAAGTACTACAACCTTGGTGGTTAGAGCAACATACATTTATTTTCTCATGGTTTCAGTGGGTCAAAAATCTAGGCACAGCTTGGTTGGGTCCTCTGGTTCAGGGTTTCCCACAAAGCTGCAATCACGTTGTTGGCCAGGGTTGAGGTCTCAGCTGAACCTCAACTAGGGAAGGATTCACTTCCAAGAAAGACTGTTAGCAGGATCCCATTCCTTGTGGGATGCTGGTTTGAAGCAGCCCTCAGTTCCTTGCCAAGTGGGCCTCCCCAGAGTGGCCACTTGCTTCTGTGTAAACCAAGAAGGCAATAGAGAGGGTCTGCTAGCGAGAGGGGAGTCACCACCTTATGTAATACAAACAAGGAGGTGCTATCCCATCACCTTTGCTGCATCTGTTTGTTAGAAGTTAGTTCACAGGTCCTGTGCACACGCAAGGGGAGGGGACTACACAAGGGTGGGGATGATGGGAGACAGAGATCATTGGGAATCATCTTCCCCTCTTCACGCCACAAGACAGGAGGCAGAAAGAGCCCACCACCCACTGGGCCTTTGGCAGAATCAGCCCAGGCAAAGAAATGTGGGGACAAGACCCGCTTACACCAAAAGATGTGTGTGCCAGAGGTGAGAGGCAGAGGATGAAATGATACCACACTGAACACCTGGATACTGGAGAGAGTTAGCGCGTGTCGGAAGAGATGGGACCGGAGGCAGGTATGTGGTGAGTGATGGTGCACTAGCCGTGTGCTTTCCCGATTCCATTTATATGAAATGTCCAGATAGGCCAATCTTAGAGACAGAACACAGATTAGTGGTTGCCTAGGGCTGGGGAGAAAAGGGAGATTGGGATTGATGAATGCAGGGTGTCGGGGTGCTGAAAATGTTCTAAAATTAATTGTATTGGTTGCACAATTCTGTGAATATACTAAAAACCATTGGATTGGACACTCTGAACAGGTGAATTTTATGGTATTGTGAAGTCTCAATAAGGCTGTTGAAGGAAGCTCATCATTTCCTAGGATAGAGATTCTTAGGGTCCATGAATCCCCTGGAATTGCAAAATAGTACGTGGGAGCGCATTTCTGCGTTTTCTAAGAAGGCCGGCAGCTTTCAAAAGATTCTGCAGGGGCTTCCCTTGTGGCGCAGTGGTTGAGAGTCCGCCTGCTGATGCAGGGGACACGGGTTCGTGCCCCGGTCCGGGAAGATCCCACATGCCGTGGAGCAGCTGGGCCCGTGAGCCATGGCCGCTGAGCCTGTGCGTCCGGAGCCTGTGCTCCGCAGCGGGAGAGGCCACAACAGTGAGAGGCCCGCGTACCAAAAAAAAAGGTTCTGCAGAGGGTCCAGGAGACAAAAAGGAATAGCTGGCTTCAGGCTGACTGGAGGGGGAAGGGTGGGAAAGCGTGTGCTGCGAAGCCCCTTTACACCTCCTCCCGCGATCCGCTGTCCCGCAGTGGTGGGAGAGGAGTGGTTCCGCCCAGTACCCCCAAACCCCCCCACCCGGGGCGATTACGCTACCGAGTCTGTTTATTTACTGCTCCACTGCGGTGTGGAGTCGGGTTGGTCGCAGCGCCCCACAGAGCAGCGCTCTCACCACAGCCTGGCGCCCGGGCTCAGAGCCCCGCCCAGCGCCTGCCTCCCCGTCCCCCCTCCCGCTGCCCTGCGAGGCTCCCCGGGAGGACGCTACTCCACATCCCGCTGCTGCCACTCGCTCTACCATTAACTAGGAGCCGGGAGTCCTGGCTTCCAGGGCCCCCGACTCCGATGCTGGGGTGACCCATAAGTAGGGTGACCACAGTCCTGGTTGCCTGCAGACAGTCTTGGTTTAAGGCTGTGTCCGGGGCTGATTGTTGAGTGTCACGTTTGTCCTTAAAAGTATCCTGGTTTGTAAGGCATTTAATTGTAAGGCATTTAATTGGCCCTTTGCCTAAAGGGGGAGTGTCTGTGGGGAGGACTCCAGCATCCCAAGGCTGTGCCCGCCGGCAGAATCGTTGGGACAGCCTTCCTGGCTCCGTGTGTGAAGATCTTAGCGTGTGGGACTTTGCCACCGCTCTGGCCCCAAGGCCTCACCTCCTCCCATGTCATCTGTCCTCATCCCCAGGCCTCTTTGAAGGCAGTGGTGACTTTCCCCTGGAGCCCCTGCAGCCAGCAGCCTTCCTTCTCCTCCCCAGGCGGAAAAATCCCAAATCCTGACATTTCATTTCTACCCTGCCCCATCTCCCCATCGTCTCTGCTTTTTACCATCCCAGACCACATCCTTTCTATTTTATACAGCTAGTGCCTATATAAAGTAGGAGGTGCTCCAGAAATGATTCTTTTTGAAAAGTAATGTTCGAATGAATAAAGCACTGGCAAAATTATGCTAAAGCTGCCGGTGCATCGCCCTGGGCATGGGCCCTGCAGAGCCCGGCCTCTAGGCGTGGGCAGCCCTGGATGATACCCTCTCCGGAAGAGTGGCACTGAGGGCGGTGGATCCCACCGAAACCTGCCCTCGGGGATGCAGGCAGGAGGGCGACAGACCAGAGGGAAGGGGCGCTTTCTGCTGTCCCCATAGCTATGACACACACGGGACCCTCCCCAGAGCCTATCCTTTTCAGCCAAACCCACTTCTGCTGCTCAAAAGAAAAAGGAGAAAACTCTTGTTTTATGAAGGGGCATCCAATGTAGAAGGGGCCACCTTACACTTTGTATCAAGGGTCTCTTCTATTTTTTTTTTTTCTTTTTTACAGTATTTACTACCCCTTGGACGAGGATTTATTAAGCACGTCCTACGAAGCAGGCCTTGCTCGGCTCTGGGATGTAATCACGAGCTAGATAATTGTCTCTGCCTCATGGGGCCGTATTCCGTCATGGAGTCCAAAGCTGGCCCCAGGACTATGTTTAGAATGCAGTAAGACCATGATTTCTTGGTTCCTACACACTGGATATCTCAATTAATGGCAACCTTTACATAGGTCCATAAAGGCAATGGCATAAGTATCTACTTAACAACAGAAATTTTGGAGTCAGGTGGAAACATCTTCAAATGTCAGTCCTGTGTCCTCTTGGGCAAGTTATTTCATCTCCATCCCATTTTTGAAATAGAGATGACGCCTTCTACCCTGCAGGATTATGTGCAGGGCACAGCGGGGTAATGGCTGTAAAACATGAAGCACAATATCTGATGTGTGGGGACATCCACAGATGGAGCCAACGAGTACCCCTGAGAACCGGAATTTCCCAGCCCGGCGAGAGGATGATTCTGGCCCGTCAGCGTTGCTGTGTGTTCGAAGACAGTGCTTACTAAACTTGATTGTTGTTTTTTTTCCACAGGGGCTCACCTTATTTATTTATTTTTTATTTATTTATTTTTTTGCGTACGCGGGCCTCTCACTGTTGTGGCCTCTCCCATTGTGGAGCACAGGCTCCGGACGCGCAGGCTCAGCGGCCATGGCTCACGGGCCCAGCCGCTCCGCGGCATGTGGGATCTTCCCGGGCCGGGGCATGAACCCGTGTCCCCTGCATCGGCAGGCGGACTCTCAACCACTGCGCCACCAGGGAAGCCCTTATTTATTTTTTAAACATCTTTATTGGAGTATAATTGCTTTACAATGGTGTGTTAGTTTCTGCTTTATAACAAAGTGATCAGCTATACATATACATATATGTCCATATCTCTTCCCTCTTGCGTCTCCCTCCCACCCTCCCTGTCCCACCCCTCTAGATGGTCACAAAGCACCGAGCTGATCTCCCTGTGCTATGCAGCTGCTTCCCACTAGCTATCTATTTTACATTTGGTAGTGTATATAAGTCCATGCCACTCTCTCACTTCATCCCAGCTCACCCTTCCCCCTTCCCATGTCCTCAAGTCCATTCTCTACATCTGCGTCTTTATTCCTGTCCTGCCCCTAGCTTCTTCAGAACCATATTTTCTTTTTTTAGATTCCATATATATGTGTTAGCATACGGTATTTGTTTTTCTCTTTCTGACTTACTTCACTCTGTATGACAGGCTCTAGGTCCATCCACCTCACTACAAATAACTCAATTTCGTTTCTTTTTATGGCTGAGTAATATTCCATTGTATATATGTGCCACATCTTCTTTATCCATTCATCTGTCGATGGACACTTAGGTTGCTTCCATGTGCTGCCTATAAACTTGGTTGTTTTTAAGAATCACCATAGGAGCTTTTTAAAACTACAGGTTCCCAAGCCCCACCTCAAACCTCCTGAACCAGAAGCTCCGGGGATGGGGCCTGGGAGTTTGTATTTTTAGAAGTCTCCAGGTTTGCAATCTATGCCTCTGAAATCCAGCCCCCGCTTCTATTTCCCAGAGTTCCTCTTAGGGAGGCGGGAGGTGCAGGGGCTCCAGTGAACCCTAGCCTGAGCCCCAGCCCCAGCCCTCCTTCTCCCTACCCGGGGCTGAGCATCCCCAGGCTGCGGTGGGTCCCTGGTGAGGGAGCTGCTCACTCGTAAAGCTCCCGATGAAAGGCGAGATGGACAGGAGAGGTCAGAGTTCACACAAGCTGCGCCGCCTTCTGTTTCATTTACAAGTGGCAGTCACCTCATTAACCCCAGGCCCCTCCACCCACCCTTCTCACCCACAGCCCCCCACACACACACGCCCACACCTGCCCCTCCTCCCTTCAGCCCTGGCCGGGTGGCAACACAAACACTTGCTGGAGAACAGCGGTCCAGAGGCAGACAGGTGACCTCCCGGAGGTGCCACCCACATCCCGTTTGGCAAGTCCAGCCCCTAAACTAGCCCAATGCCTGGGGTAGAGAATGAGCTCAAAAAAAATGTTTGTTAGACTCGGATATTTATAAATGCAGGGAACCGCGGGTTGAAGGCTAGCACAGACTGAACTTTGCAGTCAACGCTGAGGCCTTCAGGCGGGGGTCCTAGGAGGTGGTGGCCGTGGAGAAAGGAGATCACCCTGGGAATGGGGCTGACTGTTCGCTTCTCTGATCCGCAGTTCCCTCCTGCGGGTTCCCTCCATCCGCAGTTCCTGGGATGATTAAATCAGGTAGATGGTATGAAAGATCCTAGTTTAGTGACCGGCCCATTGTAGATTTTCAGAAAACCCTCCCTCCCCTGAGCCGCAGGTGGGCTGTGTCTGAAGGGGACGCACATCACACAGAGGGGCCTATGTGATGGGGCAGGGGCGTCAGGCTGCGCAGAAGGACCCAGAGTCTGGCGGAGGGTTGGGCGGTGGTCTCCAAGATGGGGACGTTTATACTGACATCGGAAGGAGGGGCTTCAGCCGGCCTGGTGGCAGAGGGGAGTGCAATGGGGGTGAGAGAGAAGCTTCCACGCACACAGACGCCCCCTCCTCCCCTTCCCCCCTCCTCCCCCTTCACAGCAGAGAGGGGACACTCTGTATGTGGGACCTGGGGACTCAGTGTAGGTTTGGTGACAGCCTTTGGGTGGTGGAGGCTCAGCATTTCCACCCAGGAGGGGATTAGGGGAGGCAGCCCCTCTGGAAGAGAGGGCAAGGGGGCTGGGCTGGAAACGTTAGCCGGGCAGGCACCTTAGTACTTCGATTGTTTGCTGGGCGAGCTAAAGCCCGCCCCCCACTACCCCCCAGCCACAGGGCTGGCTTCCCAATGCCTGGAGGAGAGCCCGGTGGTCTCCTGGTCTCTGTGAGGGGGTCCTGGGGACAAATGAAGCTGCTGGGCCTGCCCTGCACCACCCCTGCTGTACGGGGGGCTGCAGAGAGGATGTGGCTGTAGCTGCCACCAGAGGAGAGGAGGGACTTCACACAAAGAAAGCCAATCAAGACAGAGAAATTGGGGATGGTTTGGGCAGAGAGAGAGGAGGGGAGATTCAGGTCTAAATAGGAAGGAAAAGGCACTAGATAGGGAAGAGCAGAGGGGTGGACTTACACAACAGCTGCGAGAGAGAGAGAGAGAGAGAGAGAGAGAGAGAGAGAGAGAGAGGGAGAGAGAGAGAGAGAGGCAGATACAGAGAGACAGAGACGGGGCACGGGGCAAGACAGAGAGACAGAGGCAGAGTGAGAGAGGATGAGAGGGATAGAGAGAGACCATAGCAGAGACGACGGCAGAGGCAGTGAGACAGATGATGGGCAGCCCCTCACATTTCAGAGCTTGACTCTGCTATGAGAATTCTTGGCCTCAGTCCCGGGTCAGGACCCAGGAGTGTGCCTGTCAGTGGATGCCTTCCTCTCCCATCTTCCTGATGGGAACCCTAGAGGCCTCTGCAAGCCTCCCCATCATCTCTGTGAGGTTCCAGCTGCAGCCAGAGACTCCAGGGTCCAGCCAGCTGGGTGGGGCTGTCTGTGGGGCATCGGGAACAGAGCCCCTGGAGAGGGCAAGAAAGACCCTAAGAACCACCAGTCAAACTGACCCTCCCAGGCTCCTTCCAGGCCCACGTGGCACGTAGCAGGGCTGAGTGTGGACCTCGGACCCAAGAAGAGCCAAGGACAGGGCATCTCTGGGGGTTTTGAGACTGAGAGGTGGCCTGTCTGCGGCTGCTGAGGCCATGACAGTAACACAGACAGCTCAGGAAACTGTCCTTTAGTCACCGGAGCCTAAGTGCGTGGCTCAGGCCTCCCGGTCCCCATAGCTCGGACCCAAGACTGCCCACGACTGCCCACCGCCCTGGGCTTCCCGGCCTCACCCTCAGACTCCCTTACCTGCAGGTCACCAGGCCCTTGCTCCACTCCCCAGCCATGCCTCTTCCTGCCCCAGCTCTGTGCTCCAGCTGCACCAAAACCCCTGCAGACCCACCTGTAATCCCTGCCGCTATCTCCTGGGAGACGCCCTTCCCCTCCCTCCACCTGGAGCTCCAACCCTCCAGGCTGCACCTGCACTGCCTGGGGCCTCCTAACACCCTGTGTGTGTCTGAAGCATGCTCTGCAGGATGGGGCTGCAACTTCACATGCATCACCACTGCCCAGCACAGAGCCTGGGCCCAGTGGGTTAGTGAACAGATACGGCACAGTCAGGCCAGAAGCCTCAGCTCACCAGTTACTCCTGATCGCTTCTCACTTCATTTTTTTTTTTTTTTTTTTTTTGCGGTACGCGGGCCTCTCACTGCTGTGGCCTCTCCCTTTGCGGAGCACAGGCTCCGGACGCGCAGGCTCAGCGGCCATGGCTCACGGGCCCAGCCGCTCCGCGGCATGTGGGATCTTCCCGGACCGGGGCACGAACCCGTGTCCCCTGCATCGGCAGGCGGACTCTCAACCACTGCGCCACCAGGGAAGCCCCGCACTGCATTTTTGTCTTTCCAACTAGAGTGCCAGCTCCTTGGGTGCAGGAACTGTACCTCCTGCTCCTATGCTTCTGTCCAGGTCCAGCTCTGTTGACGGCAAGAGGAGTTGGAGCCTTGCTGTGACTCAGGGGACCCGCCTGGATTCTCTGAGGCCTTCCCAGGACCCTGAGTTCCCAGGCACCAGGAAGGTTCCAGGTCTCCCTGGGGCTTTACCCCTTTGCAGGGGCTGCAAAGTCAGAGATGCCTTCTCCCACTCCTGCCACCCCAGACCCTGGCCTGGAGCCCACAGGTTGATTTTAGGGCTGGCCAGAAGGAGGGGCGGACGAGACAGGTGGTGATGGGGCACTGTTCTTTGGACAATATGAGACAGAGCGGGTAGAACGCAGTCCTGGGCAAGTTTCCTGCTGAGACGGTGGCAATGCACTGCTAATAAGCCAGCGTATTGGAGAGAAGCTGTCAGCCGCTGTTACCCGCCCCGCCTGCTGCTGCAGTTACCTGGCCTCTTGGTTTGGGGATGAGCTGGGCTGGGGCTCAGGGCCTAGAACCTTAGTGCCCAGAACGTCCTCACCAGGCAGAAACGCAAGCCCAGTAAGGCCCCTGCTCGTGTAGGGTTGTTGGACCATAGGGCCCAGGAAGACTTGGGGACCACGACAAGGCCCATCCCCAGGTGGTTTCTGCTCCTCTCTGGTGGAGGCCCAGCTCCCACAGAGGCTCAGCTTCCTCCCAGGACAGGCCCACGTGGGGAATCTGTGGGTCATCCGGGTATCCTACCCATGAGGACATCCCCCACTGGTTCACACGCTTCTCAGCTTCAGCCTCCGGCACTTGGCAAGCTGATTGGCATCGCTCAGCACAGAGCTGAGAGGAGAGGCCAGGAGGGCAGGCACTGGACCAAGGCCAAGACAGTCACCGTCACCTGCTTCACCTTGAAGCTCGTGCCCACCCTCATCCCCTGCAGGACGAGCTCTCCAGAGAAGCTGAGAGCCTGGCCCTGAGCAGGTGTTGAAGCAGGGAGGGGGATGGAGGGCAGAGGACACTGCGTGCAGAGTCCAAGTGTGGGGAGGCAGGTCAGGGACAGAGCCCCCTGGCAGGAAGCTCTCCGTGGCCAGCGCTGGTGAGGTGCGCCCAAAGGTTGCTGTGTCCCCATCTGCACCGCCCCCTTCGGGCCCTGGACCCTGCTCTCCCGGCCCTGTCTCTCCCAGGTGTCCTGAGATGCCTGGCTTTGTCAGCAGTTGCTGGGACAGGACACCAGCCCTGACAGCTCTTGTCACGGCCTCTCAGGGCTCATTCATGCTGGGGAGGCGAGGAGATCTAATTCCCTGACCCAGACTCAGGGCTGTGTGCCGGAGAGGGTGCGGGGCTGCCGACAACCCCCGCCCCTCCCCCAAAAGGTGGACATGGGAGACAAAGCTGCCAGTGTCCCCCACGCCCCAGGGCTCCCCTCTGCTCTCCTCCCTGCTCTGCCTCCCCTTCCCTCTCCCTGCACCAGACAGCACCACTGGTGGCATATAAATTGTCCAGGGATGAGTGATGCTGGGCGCTGAGTGAACCTGCTTGGAGGATGGGAAGGAAAGAAACCTTTTGATACAGTAACCTCTCCCCTCCCCCTCCAATTCGGGGACAGGGAAAGGATTTGAGGCCAGATCTTGGCGGTTCCCTTATCCCCGGTATCTTGGGCTTCTGGCCTGCAAATCAGGAACCCGGGAGTCCTGGCCACATATCAGCACCTTCAAACCACCGCACACGTCTCAAGGAATCCAAGGCTCTTCGGGGGCTGCCCGGGATGCTGTGCTGTCCCTTGAATCTGCTCATTTCCCGGCAGGGGGCTTGCCTGGGAGTGTCTGCCATGTCCTCCACTCCCAAGGTCTCCAGCTTCATCTTTGGTGAACCATCCAGTTTGGGGAGCACCTGTGTTCCCACCCTATTCTCGGGGTGATCTTCTGAGCTACGGTGGGGGGTTCCTCACATTCCCTCCTGAGGCTCTAACTGCTCAGTCATTGCCTGGCAACTCCCAGGTCCAGCTTGGGACTCCAGTCTTTCTCTTTTTTTATTTTTTTTTTGACCACGCCACGCGGCATGTGGAATCTCAGTTCCCCGACCAGGGATCAAACCCATGACCCCAGCATCGGAAGCATGGAGTCCTGACCACTGGACCGCCAGGGAAGCCCCCAGTCTTTCTCAAGGTAGGGAGGACCCAACTTCTTTTCCTTTCCTGCTTCTCCCCCAAACTGTAGTAAAGGTAGCGTATTTAGGGCTGTTCTTCATCCTGTGAGGACTCCAGAAAATCATGCTAATGGCCCAAAGAGCCTAACCAGAGACCCGCCTCCTTTCTGGAAAAACTGGTGAAAATCTAAGACTGCGTCTGAAATCGGGCCCACGATAGCACGGCGGATAAGAACGTGTGTGCAATTCTCAGCCCCCTCACTTCCAAGCTACCAGCCACTGGGCAATTTGCCTAACTCGATTTCCTGGTCTCTAAAACACCTACTATGTGGCAGTGCTATGAGGATTTAATGAGATCACATAGATAAAACACACAGCACAGCACACACAGTAAGTACTCAGCATAAGCTACTTGCTGTTGCTCTGATTCTCCTGTGATCACTCACTGCCTGGGATAGTGGGAACGTGCCTCCCAGCCCAGGTGCTGGGCAGAATGCTAAGGACACCATGTCCCCAGGGCCCTTCTGGGAGGCTCAACAGGCAAGCCTCCAAAGTTGGATCCAAATATTGAGTGATTACACTGTCTTTCTCTGAGATGCTAAAGGTTCTTAGACAGAAACCCTGTGGGTTCCAGGCAAGGGGCTGAGGGCATTGTTTCTTCTTCCAAATGAGTGGTCTCAGAACAATCAGACTCAAGGTCCTGCAACTAGAAGTGATCTCAGAGATTGTCTTTGCTAGAGACTGGGATCATAGACTTTGCCCCATCCTACCCATTTTACAGGTGAGGACACTGAGGCCTGAGAGATTGTGACCCAGCTAGCCATCAGCAGAATAAAAATAAGATGCAGCTGAATCATCCTCCATTACGAGATGCTCTTTCCTCTCTTCTCAGGGCTGCTGTCCTTTAAATAAGCTAACACAGGCAAGACGCTCCGTGTGGGCAACAGGTGTTGGATGTTACAGGTACTGTCAGTTAGGCTCCGGGAACTCCAAGTAGGAGGGAAGAAGGGAAGGGTTGGCCTTCCGTGTGACCACAGGCCCTCTGTCTGCTTGCTTTCCCTCTTTGGCTTTTCTTCTCTAGGCCAGAGAAGTAGGGGGACAGGAGAAAATTTGGTTTCTAACGCCAGGAAAAAAAAAAAAAA